>NC_073311.1:57655830-57978666 GCF_027595985.1 Sorex araneus
TGGAACTCTATGCTAAAGATTTATAATGGCTTTCTTTGACGAGCACCGATGTGTGATGATATTCTACTAATTCAGTATTTCATAATTAAGGAAGTTATAATTTGCTAACAGGGCTCACAACAGCTGCCTGTGGAATAAGACAATATGCTTTTCCTCTCCCTACTGGGCCTAATTCCCCAGTAACCTTATTGAAAATGTGCATGGGCTACAAAACTAAAGATTAACTGTCCAGGGACCTGCTTCCTGGAGCTTATTTGAAGATTAAATCAAATGGCAGGCAATATATATTTGGTAATACGGCTTTGCTGCAGTCTTTTCCTACATAGTGGTAAGTAGACTGGAAGAAGATGACACTTTATAGTCGTTAAAAAAAAAGATTTTTCTAAATGTGAAAGAGTTTTGTTCTCATGCTGAAATCAAAATGAATAATTTATTTCTTCATAACCAAGAGCATCTTCTGCTTTTTGAACACATAATAAAGAAAGTCTAATTACAAATTATCCATAATTACAAATTGTTCAGCCTTTTAAAAGAGGATTATTATTCATTATCTATTTATTTCATAACAAACACCACTAAAGGTGTGAAAGATGAGTTTAAAATGCCAGCTGAGATATTGCAACATTTTAATTAAATAGAAAGCAGTTCAAATATATATTTAAAAACATAGCTTTTAGACTACACATTAGTAAATGGATTTCTACTTAACGAATCAGAGAAAGATGGATGAAGATGTTCTGTGTTTAAAAATACTATATTCAGCATGCCTGTGCACAGATACAGAAGTGTGATTTGTCCTCAGAGCAGACATCTGAAGAACAAGTGACATTCTTACAAAAAATCCATATTGGTGATGTATTTAATTACAGAGCTGATTGAAATTGACAGCTTTAGTGACCTGCATTTGCACTTGTAGTGATTGATGTATGCTTCAACTCTGGTTACTTTTAAACCAATTCACATATTGCTCAATACTATAATATCATTCTGTCAAATTGCAAACTACATTTTTACAAGTGTGGGGACCAGGGAGAGTGCATGTTTAATTAAAATGAGATAGAGATGAATTGTTTAAAAACACCTATACAACTGTTCAATGGGGACCCCTATTATTTGAAAGAGGAATGAAAGGAAATTCAATACACTTATGCAGGCATTTATATTCCTAGAGTCATCTTGACTCATAGAACATATATTCCTAACTGTTGAGAAAGAGATCTCAAAACTGTAAGCTGTTGTCTCTAAAGCTTTACTCTCTTGGGTATACAGTCTTTGAAAATAATTTTACAGAAATAGTAGCTGGAGCAATAGGACGGGAGCTTGCCTTGCACATAGTCAACCCAGTTTGATCCTAAGCATCCCATATGATTCCCAAGTCTCCAGGAGTGATTCCTGAGTGCTGACCCAGCAGTAAGTACTAAAGATCATTGGGTGTGACCTCACAATTAAAAAATATAGAAATAAAATTATTGTCTTAGACCAAGGACGAATCTTAAGGATCTTGTATTCCAATTTTAGTTTGTGTCTTCTTGTATTTCTGCTGGTATTTCTGTATATCCCGACTTCACAGCTGCTTTGCAGAAAAAAGAAAAATTGTGGGATGCCATAGACTGGGTTTACTATATAAAACTAACATTGGAACATGCATCATTTTTATTCATGGTTGATCGTACTTTCATGCCACACAGAACTCTCCCCTCTATGTTACCTTTCACTACTAAAATCATTTTGGATGCAATGGCATGTTCAGTTTATAGTCTTTATCATCTAAAGTAATTTCACTTAGTTTTTATCATACCAAGTAAATTCACTTAGTTCAGGCAAAATATCTTTAATCATAACAGTAATAGTAACCACTAATTGATGACAATCAGAAATACACCTACAAATATGTCTAACAACAAATATGCAAACTACATGATTTTGTTGTCTACTTATTGATGTGGTGAGACATAGGCTTAGCCATGTTTTCAGATGGCCTGTGAACTAACTGGATGAAATTTGAACCCAGATCATTGAGCTTGAAGAGTTTATAACCTTCTCTACACTATAGTTCTTTCCCATACACAAGGAACTTAAATTAAAATAAACCCTCAGATGGTCAAATTGTAACAAAGATCTGATCTCTCCTAGTTGGATGTTACATGTATACTTGTTCCGGAAAAGAGATTTACAATATTTTTGTGACCTTTACATATACTCTCCTTAGTAAGAAAGACATAGAAAAATGATCTTTTAGACTACTTCCCAGACACAAAAATATATGCCAAATTATTTTAGTAAAGGATATTAATTTTGACACTGTCCAGTTCACTGGTAATTTTTTAAATACATAGATAAAATTACTTAAACCATTATTTCAGGCACTCTGGAAATCCAGTTTCATCCTCAGTATTTCTGATTTTTCTTAAGATAACAAGAGTGAGAGAGAGTGAACATAAATGCCCCTTCTGTCTCGCTGTTTCTGCTCTTTAATTATAATGCATCTTCTCTAACAATGGTTTGGTCCATTCAGTTACAGATTTATGTTGTTTTTTATTCTCTCAATACCATGGCGTGATCTAACTATATGGCATAGACAATGGATGGCAGGAGGAGGTAACTAAATTTTAGGCTGCCTCTGTATGCTGATCACCAATACTCCACTCCAGCTATTATTATGTAAAGGGTAAGAATATGAGTTTCATCTTGTCAATTCTGCAAGCTAGATGGTATATTGACAGAAAACAGTTTGCAATCTAATTTTATTAAAAAAATAATAACTCAAATGAGGTGGATGTATTTCCACGCGTGATGAATGTAAAATTAGTATATGGGAAAAAAATCCAAGAAAGAATGCTTGAAAAGTACTCTGATGGGAGTTCTAGATAACTTGGAAAACAATAAAAGAGATTATATCAGAACAGATCAATATTTATTTTTTGTATAAAAGACAGGGAGAAGAAGGAAGAAAAGGGATGGAAGGTAAAACAAGAAGGTATAGAGATAGTAAATGGAGGAAGAGGAGGATGAAAAATAGGAAAATGTTATATTTCCTGAAGTGATGGTGAATATTAAGATTGTTTCTGTTCTAGTAAAAACTTAGTTTTTAGCACCTGTCTTGTTAACTGAAATAAATCTGAAGTGGATTTTCAATTTTATGAGAAAAGGTAATAAATAAATATCATTCAGTGTTTATTTTGCAGCAGCTTTTATTTATTTTTTAATTATTATTATTATTTTTTGTTTTGTTTTTTGGGCCGCACCTGGTGATGCACAGGGGTTACTCCTGGTTCTGCACTCAGGAACTGCTCCTGGTGGTGCTCAGGGGACCATATGGGATACTGGGAACCAAACCGGGGTCATCTGTATTCAAGGCAAATGCCTACCCCTGTGCTATAGTTCCAGCCCTGGCAGCAGCCTTTAAAGAAGCAGTCTACATACACCCTGAGCAGCAGGGGGACTTCCTACCAGGCTTCCCTAGGAACAACTTTGTCTAAATGTTATATTTATCACATCAGTCCTGTTTTCACTCTGAGCTTCCTTTGTTTTGTTTAATTTTATTTTTGGTTTAGTGTACTTTTACTATAATTTGGTAGGTTATTTTTGGGTTTTGGAGTGCCGGAGGATTTTTATTTTTCATCCAAGCTCATTGTAATTGTATATATGCTTTATGTCATTTCAACTTATAAAATGTTTATAAATGTTTATCCAAAAACCTTAATTTTGGATAGTTGGAGGGGGAGAAATTTATTAATTTATCTTTGTCATAATTATGTAGGATATACACCAATAAATAATTTTAGGGAACACTTAAAAGTTTAACGTGTGTATATGCATACATATGGATGACAATACGTTATGGCTGAACAATACTTAATAGTTTAATTATATAATCTGAACAACAATTTAACAAAAAAACAGTTCTTCAGATTCTGAGATTTAGAGGCAAGAACTGTACATATATAACACTGTAGCACTGTGGTCCTGATTTGCTCTAGCGGTCACCGGTAATGTCTCCATTGTAAGACTTGTTACTGTTTTTGGCATATCGAATATACCATGGCCATGGGTAGCTTGCCAGGCTCTGCTGTGCAGGTGGGATACTCTCGGTAGTTTGCTGGGTTCTTTAAGAGGGATGGAAGAATCGAACCCAGGTCAGCCATATGCAAGGCAAATGCCCTACCCGCTGTGCTATCATAATAAAAATTGGCAAATTATAAAATTGCCAAATTCACTTAGCTATTTTTTTAAATAGTAGGAATAAAAATTAAAATAATAATAGTTCTGTTACTTGAAGCTCTATAAAAGGCAAAGAATAAATTAAAGAGCAGTTGTAACTTGAAATAGTCTGTGCTAAGGCAATGTGGTAATTTTTGCTTGTTTTGAGGTTATATCTGGCAGTGTTCTGGGGCTACTGCTGGCATGGCTTCATGTTTAGGGTCACCTCTCATGGTGCTCAGGTGTTGGGGATTGAATCTGGTTGGCTAGTTGCAAGACAAACACTCTCCCCACTGCACTATAACTCCAGCCTTGCTAGGCTTAGATGTTTACTTTCTAAGAAACTACAAGAGCCTTCCCTAGGCTTCCAAAGCTATAGATTTTTGCATCCTCATCAGCAATGTAAGAATGACAGATTCTCCACCTTCTTTCCAACTTTTGGGATAGTGCATTTGTGGGCTGGAGCGATAGCACAGTGGGTGGGGCATTTGCCTTGCACGAGGCCGACCTGGGTTTGATTCCTCTGCCCCTCTTGGAGAGCCCGGCAAGCTACCGAGAGTATCCCACCCATACGGCAGAGCCTGGCAAACTACCCGTGGCATATTCAATATGCCAAAAACAGTAACAACAAGTCTCACAATGGAGACGTTACTGGTGCCTGCTCAAGCAAATCGGTGAACAATGGGATGACAGTGCTACAATGCTATATACTTGGAATCAATTGTAGTCTGTAACTATTTTAGATCAACTTCTTTCTCTTGATAACATGTTTCACAGCTCAAGAGCGCACTTACTATTAGAACTGAAGAGTGGAATATTGTTTGGATGTGCCACATTCACCGACTTATCTATTGTGAAACATTTTATTGCTTCCAACTGAAAGTTATGAATAAAATGACTATAAATACCATCTTTGAAGATTTGCAGGCAAGCATAAAATTTCAGATCCTTTGGTTTATGTCAAAGTGCCTGATTGCAGGACTTTGTATTGAATGTGTTGAGATTTCTAAGAAACCATCGAATTGCTTCCCAAATGCCACTTGGATTTTCACCCAGGAATGCATGCATGTTCCCATTGCTCCACCATTCAACAGTAATGGTATTGCTATTGCTGTGTTGCTTTCATTTGGGTTTCCTGGATGGTATAAGATTCGAAGTATCTTTTTAAAGACTTAGTTGCCATCTTTATATCATTTTTCATGATCTCTTTGTTAAGGTCTTTAGTAATTTTTGGCGGGCAGAGGAGCACCCGGCAATGCTCCAGGTTTACTCCTGGTTCTGTACTCTGCGATGTGTAATGGTGCTGGACATCAAACCAGCGCCAGCAGTATCAAGACAAGTGCCTTAACCTCCTGAACTCTCTCCCTGACTTTGGTTGATATCTTACATTATGTTGTTCATTTTTCAAATAAACTTTAAGAATTCTTTGTGAAATTTTGTTAACAACCCCTTATTAGATACATCTTCTGAAAATATTTTCTTTCAATTTAAAGTATGTTTTTTTGTGTGTGTGGGGGGTGTGTGTTTTTACATTCACTATCAAATGAGAAGGAGGGCTGGAGCAATAGCACAGTGGGTAGGGCCTTTGCCTTGCACATTGCTAACCCGGGTTCGATTCCTCCGTCCCTCCTGGAGAGCCGGGGAAGCTAGGGAGAGTACTTTGCCCGCATGGCAGAGCCTGGTCATTTACCCATGGCGCATTTGACATGCCAAAAACAATAACAACAAGTCTCACAATGGAGACATTACTGGTGCCTGCTCAAGCAAATGGATGAACAACGGGATGACAGTTATACAGTGCTACTATCAAGTATTTATTTCATGAATTGTGCTTTTTGATATGTGTATATATGCCATTGTCATATGCAAGATAATCTCGGCATTTTCTCCCATTACCTAGAAATTTTATGGCTCTAAGTTTTATATTTTGATATGTGATTCATTGTGTGTGTGAGAGAGAGAAAGAAAGAGAAAGAGAGAAAGAGATGAGAGAGAGATGAAGGGATGAAGGGGTGAATATCTGCATCATAATTATTATTTTTACCTGTGGATATTCAGTTCTATGTTTCTTAGAACTTGTTGCCTAGAATGCCTTTGTTACATTCTATGAGCTTTACTCCTTTGCTGGAGATCAGATGATTAGATATATGCATGTCTATTTCTGAACCTATTTCACTGATTCTTTCACCAACGTTAGAGTCTCTACTTTACAGTATGTCTGGAAGCCAAGTACTATGTACGCCCACTCTATCCTTCTATAATCTTGGTTATTTCTTTCATTTGTTTTCATGTTTTGGCGGTGCCTTCAATGATTCGGGCTTACTCCTAGCTCTGCACTCAGGAATCACTCCTGGTGTGCTCTTCGGACCACCGGTGTTGTTAGGGATCAAACCAGGGTTGGTTGTGTGCAAGGCATATGCCTTACCCGCTGTATTATTGTTCCTGCCCTAATCTTGATTATTCTTAATTTCGTGCTTTGCCATGTTGTAAACTTTAAAATCTGTCATTGGCATTTTGTTTAGGATTGCACAGAACCTACAGATCAGCTTGGGAAAAACGGACATCTTGCCAGTACTGGCTCTTTGTAATTGTAAATGGTAAGTGTGTTCATTTATTATTTTTTAAACTTATCTATTTCCAATTTTTTTTTCTTTTTTGGGCCACACCCGGCGATGCACAGGGGTTACTCCTGGCTTTGCACTCAGGAATTACTCCTGGCAGTGCTCAGGGGACCATATGGGATGCTGGGACTCAAACCCGGGTTGGCCGCATGCAAGGCAAACACCCTACCCGCTATGCTATCGCTCCAGCCCCTCCAAATTTTCTTATGTAGATATTATGAATATTCTGAGTTTAATGCCAAGGTTTTAAGTTTGCGAGGGTGAAAATGTAAATGGTATTGTTTTTGTTGTTGTTTGTTCTGTTTGGGGGCCACGCCCGGCAGTGCTCAGGGCTTACTGCTATCTCTGTGCTCAGGGATCACTTCTGGCAGGGCTCAGGAACCACGCAGCGAGTCAGGGATCAAACCCAAGACAACAGGTAAGTGGCAACTGCTATGGTGTCTCTCCAGCCCCCTGAAAATGTCCTTTCTGAATAGAGATTGTGAGAGCTTGAAGCAGATGCCAAGAAATGGAATTGCTGGGTCATATGGAATGGGGTCTGAGTTTTTTGGTTTTTTGAGAAGTGTCCATATTTTCTGTGATGGATGCCAGTCTGCTGGGGTGAAATGATATCTCACGGTTGTCTTGGCTTGCGTTTCCCTTGTGATAAGTGAGGCAGAGCACAAATGTCATTTACCTTTTAGGCATCTATGTTTTCTTTGAGGATGTGTATGCTCATCTCTTCCCCATATTTTTAATGCTTTTTTTTTTCCTCGTTAAATTCTACCAGTGCTTTATATTTCTTTGTCAGCTGAGTACTGGGCAAATATTTTCTCTCCGCTTGTACGGTGTCTTTAAATTGTGTTCCTCATTTACTTTGTGGTTCAGAAGCATCTTAGTTTGGTGTAGTCCCATTTGTTTGTCTTTGCTTCCAGTAGCTTGGTTGTTGAATATTTTTGGTTTTTCTATCCAATTACAGAATATTTAGTTGACAGATGACTTTTGTTCTTTATTACTTTCTAAGTTCCTTTCTATTTCCCTTCCTTGTCTTTTTTGATTTAGAGATCCTGATTAATACTGTTAGAACTGTAAGGTATGAGATAGTTTTTAATCTGAAGTTGGTATTAGTAGAAAACATTGAAATTTGTCACTATTAGTTATGTTTTCTAGCTATTGGCTTGTCTTTGTTTTGTAGATCTTCTTTATCAATTTGATAAATCTACCATCTTTTCCTACTTCCTATTCTTGTGAGGTCTTTTTCTTAAAATCATGAATGGATGTTAATTTTTGTCAAATAGTTTCTCTGCATCAATAGATATGCACATGTTGCTTTCCTATTGTAGTCAGAGATGTGATGGATTACATTAATTTCTAGTGTTGAGCTAGACTTGTAAACTTGAAATAAATCCCACTTGTTCAGAATGTATGGTTCTTTTTACTCATACTTAAATTTGGTAATAATATTTTATTTAGGATATGTGCATCTCTGATCATAAGGCAAAGTCCCAAGTTCTTTTTTCTGTAAAGCCTTTTGATTCATAATACTGGTTTCCTAATGCTAGGGCGTATTTTTTCCCCATCATACCATAAAAAGACATAATTATTATAAATTCTTATCTAATATTTATTAGAATTTATCAGTGCTCTCAACTAGGGCTCATGCTTTCTATTGTGGAGGTAAATTTTTTTTTTAAAGTAATTGGCCTAATATGAGCTATTTGGTTTATTTTTCTTATAAACACATATATTATTGAATGTTATGCATTTGAAGGGATGAACTATTTTATTTGGCTTATCTAATTCTCAGACATAGAAGAGTGTTTAGTATTAAATTATTATTTTTTATTTATTTTTGTATACCCTAGAATAATAGCTTCTCTTTTATTTCTCCTATTAGTAATTTGTGCCATTTTATTTTTGTGACTTGATGCATGCAAAAAAAAATCAGACTATTTTGCTGTGTTTTTTTCTGATGATCTTTTAATTTTATTGATTTCTTCTCTAATTTTTTGGATTACTTAGGGGTTCAATTTAACTTTTTTTATTTCCAAAAATGAGGATTCTAATTGATCTTTTGCTTATTCTCTTTAGCTATTTGTATTTAGTGCTATAAATTTCCCTCTAAGCACTGCTTTTGCTGCATCTAAAATATTTCAATAAATTATACTGTCATTTTCTGTGTGTTCAAAATACTTTAAAATTCTTCTCAGAGTGTCTTAAAAAAATTTATGTCATTTAGAGAGGTTTTTAATCTACAAAAATTCATGAGTTTTCCACTACTATGTTTTTGGTTTCTGACTTCCATTTTGATCTGAGAAAAAATACTGATTTTTTAATTTATTTAGATGTTTTAAAATGCTTTTTTATTAAAGAGAATGCAAAATATCTAATACTGGTGAGATAGTCTCAACTATAATGGTGGATTAATATGTTTATTTTTGTAATTTTACTAATTTTGTTTCATGTAGTTTTATTATTTTGTCTATGAATGTAGACCAAATTGTTATCTCTCACAGAATTGATATCTTTATCATCATGCAATTCCCATTACTATTCTTTGCTTTGTGGACCATTCTGTATGAATTAATATACTTTCCCTTTTTGATTCAAAATTGATTTTTCACTTTTCAGTATATATAAATATACATATGTATAGATATGTGTGTGCATCAATATATAACAAGCATGCTTCTTATAGATTAAATTTAGTTAGCAATATTTTTAAACCAGTTTCATAATCTTTGTCTTATATTTAGTACATTTATATTATTGATGATTATTGGAAGAGCTGGATCAGATACTATCATATTTATTTCCTTTCCATTTTGCCTCTGTCATCTTAATAAGATTGTAGTGGCGTTATTATATAATTTCCCTTTTGTTCTTACTTTTACTCTATCTTATATATGTGTATATATGTATATTATAACTCTTTTTTTAGTGGCTGCACTAGTTTTCAATATTAATCTACAGCAAAAATACACTACTTTTAAGTAACATATGCTTTTTCATAACCATTGTGGTTTTGTATAGCAACAAATAATCCAAATTCTTTATTGCACCACTCTGTCTCATAAGTTGTAAAAAACTAAAAAACGCCGAGGGGTCGAGTGCACTCGCAGGCTCTCCGGGTGGCTCTGTCTCACCGCCCGCGTTCGGTGCTCTGGAACCGCAGTGTGTGGGCTGGATCGGGACGGCCGGTGGCCAAGGGCAGGCGAAGGAAGAACGAGGACCAAGCTAGTTGCTGATTAGTTACCATTTACTCAATCTTCAAACTTTCTCATCTCCCGCACTCCCAGCTCCAGCCTCTCTCTGGATCTACTGCTGCCTCTTTCTGGTTTCTCTCTCTCCTCCTCCTTGTCTCTCCCACCTTGCCCTCTAGGCTACAACCAGCCAGGTAGCAAAATCAACATAAGAAAGCCCTTCCTGAGGGCAGGGCACTCCAAAGCCCTTCCTCACTCTTAAGGTTTTTTTCTTTTCCTTAGTCCAGGAACTTATTAACATCTTAATACTAGTTATTTTTGTATGGACATAGCAAGGGATACATTGAGGCTAGCAAGGCAGCTCTCCTGGCAACATCTTGCCAAAGGCTCAGACCACAGCACTCAGGCCAGATTAATCATTCCTCACCCTAGCAGGGTCCGAATCTAGTTATCACTGTTTGGATCATGACAACATTTGTCCATGATCAAGCTCTTAACTTATAGTTAAGCATTAGGCACTTTGGCCAGGCCCATCTCGATGCCAGGGTAGCACACAACTCACCGCTTGCCCTGGGTCCTTCTTGTCCCACGTCGGGACCGTGCTTTGGGGGTGCTAGGAAGTAAGGGCAGCTGAGGCTTAGGTCAAGAGAACAGATGCCCTGGAGGAAAATATCATGTAGAGTCAAATGACTCCCAGGTTACAAAAGCATAACATTTGTTAAGTCTTCCTGTGTCCATACAAAAAGGACTTGCTCTGAATAAACTATGCAAAGGACTCAAGGAGAAGAGAAAAACATTATTTACAAGTCAACAGAACACTAAGAAAGAAGCTACAAATAAACAAAGAGGAATAGGAGCACTGTAACAGGAGTAACCCAATAAACCTAAACTACTGAGGCTATGTTATCCTACAATAAGTAAGTAATATATACTTATTTATATATAGGTAGATATGTAACATATAGATACAGATATTTTATTTATTCTTTTCTCTATTTTATACTTTACTTTCAAGTAATAATTTTGCAGGGTAGAGAATTTTAGGAGGGTGTTTCATTTTTCTCCCCTCAATGCTTTTCATATTTTACGCCATCCTATTCTTGCATGCACAGTTAATACAGGGTGTAGATGCCTCGTTATCTTTGTTCCTCAGTAGTCAAAGTCTGCCTTCTCAGGCTTTTGTCCAGAATTTAAAATTTTGATTTTTCTGTAGATAGAAAATGAGATATCTCGGTGTATTTTGTTTTGTCACTTATCCGGATTGATGTTTTTTGAATTTTCTATATCTGTGCTTTGGCATCTGACATTAATTTGAGAAATATTTTTTGTCATTTTATGTTTCAAATATTTCTTCTATGTATTTTTTCTTTCTTGTATGCTTCTATTCTGTTCTTTGGCTTTTCAGAATCTGTGTCTTGCTTTTAATCTTATGAGGCTTCTATTGATCTAGCCTCTAGTTCAGAAATTCATTCTTCAGCTAATCTTAGTCCATTAAATAAATAAATAAATAAATAAATAAATAAATAAATAAATAAAATGCTTCTTAGGGGCCAAGGCTATCGAGAACTTTGCCTCTGGCTAGAGTAAGCGGCCTTTGTTCAAATCCCAGGCACAGCAAATGATTCCCTGAGCAACCACCAGGGGTCAGTCTCAAGCACAGAACCAGGTATAACCCTCTCACTGCTGAGGATGTACCCAGCATCTCGACCAAAATTGCATTATTTCTATTAATAGTGCTTTTGATTTTAGCATTTTAATTTCCTATGATTTTAATTGCTCTGCTCCTTTTGTCCATCTGTTCTTGCATGCTACCTACTTTATCCTTTAGAGGCATTAGCATATTAATGACGGCTGTTTAAAATTCCCAGACCATCTTTGCTGTTCCTGTCATGTCTGGTTTGGAATGTTATTCTGTCACTTCAAATTGTAAAAAAAGTTTTACCTTTTGGTATCCCCCTTCCTCCTCCTGCTCCTCTCTCCTCCTCCTCTTCTTCCTCCTGCTCTTTTAGCTCCTATTCATCCTCCTCTTCTTCCTCCTCCTTCTCCTCCTTTTCTTCTTCTTCCTCCTCCTCCTCCTCCTCTTCTTCCTCCTCTTTGTTTTAATATAGAAACTTCTGTAAGTACAGTTTTGGTAATGTGGTTGTGAGTTGTGGAGTGAAGAAAATATTCCGAATTCTGTGATTAGGTCTCAGTTTTACCGCGAAATTTATGCCTCTGGAATGTGACATTTTCCAGTATTTATCAGTTTTTTTTTTCCCTCCCCTATTTTGGTAGAATGGGAAAGGAGAAGTGATGAGTATTGGGTATTTCGATTCATGCACTTAGAAAAGTAAAGGGGGCTAGAGTTGGTAATTCCTTTTACTAACTCAGCAAATTAGGACCTGATTTATATAGATTCCTTGGTGGAAAACCCTTAAAATAGGAGAGGGCCAGAGAGGATAGCAAAGGGATTCAAATAGTTGCCTTCAGGTGGTCGATCCTGGTGTAATCCCCGAAACTACCTAATGGATGGAGTGGCAATGTCTAAATTCCTTTCCGGTAGAATCAGAAATTGGACTCTCACAGTAGAATTTTTTTTTAAACATTTTAAGGATTTGACCCCATTGGAATTGATCCTTTCAAATGTGAGTGTGGCACTAACTTGATTTTGAAACAATAATTTTTATTTCATAAAGACTATTGATTAATTCACACCTCTTGGTTGCCTTTAAATTCCTTACTTATAATGACAATATTTGTTTGTCCTGGGATAGTTTCTTGCCCATGTTGTTGAGAGCAGTATTTTTGCTTTTGGAATTCTGACTCATTTATCATATCTATTTACCCTTCCTGGACTGGAGTGATAGCACAGTGGGGAGGGCGTCTGGCCGAACTGAGTTTGATTCCTCCATCCTCTCCGAGAGCATGACAAGCTACCGAGAGTATCCCACTCACATGGGAGAGCCTGGCAAGCTACCCATGGTGTATTTGATATGCCAAAAACAGTAAGAACAAGTCTCACAATGGAGACGTTATTGGTGTCTGCTCGAGCAAATCGATGAACAATGGGATGACAGTGCTACAGTCCATTCACCCATCCATGTCTAGTCTATTTATTCATTTAATTCGACTAAAAGGCTTTTTAAAACCTTGAGCTAATAACAGGAGTTTCTCAATTTGAATATGTGTCAGAGCCTTTCTTCACTGAAAAATTATTTGTTACAGAATTTTGTAGAATATATCAAATTAGTACAATTTTTCTTTGACTCATATTGGCCAACGTTTTTGTTAGATGTCAATTCTTTCCATTGCTTTCCATAACCAATTAATATAGGTATTTCTCTATTATTATAACAATTTATACTCAATTTTTTCATGAGATAAAACATTAAGAGTAAGTGCATCTCTTAATGTTTGGTCTAGCTTTATAATGTCACTAGATTCATATGTTAATCTTACAGTCATTAGCCTGAAACTTTTCTTTTTCCTACTGTCCTTGTCAGTTAGTATTAAAATTATCCTGGCTTCATAAAATGATTTCAAAAGTATTTCTTCATTTTCTGTTCTCTAAACAGCTGATGTTCTTCTGGTGTGATTCTTCATTAAATATTTGGAAGAATTCACTGGTAAATCAGCTGTGTATCTGGAGATTACACTGATGAAAAAATTTTAATTATTCATCCATTTTGTTTAATATTTTTTGTAGAATCAGCCTCATATTTTTTCTTTTTAGAAGTTTTAGTTTTTCTTAAATATTCATATAAAAATTTAAAGTCAACAAATACATTTAATAATATATTTAATAAGATTATCTTGTCCAGTTGATGGTTAGAAGATTTATATTGATTGTTTTTTTCTATTTCAATTCTATCTTCATTTTCTTTCTTTATTTCTTCAATGTGGGGGCATTTCCAAGCAATATTCAAGAGATTCCTGGTCTCACTCTGGAGACTATGACACCAGTTGTGCTGGCCAAATGACTCAGTATTGAGCCCCAGCAAGGTGATGCTTAATCAATCCTTACAGTGTTGGGGATCGTGAGAGTCACGTTGCCAAAGCCGGCTTGAGGGTATATCGGCGTTGGTGCCAGAACTGATTTCAGGGTCTCACACATAACCAAGGGTCCACTCCACTCCTTTGAGATATTTCTTTGGCTTCATCAACGGTATTTTATATTATTATATAATATAAATATAAATATATTTATAAATATATTATAAATATATATATAGTTTCTTTTGTTTTGTTTTACTTGTTTTGGGGCATACCTGTAATGGTCAGGACTTAGTCCTGGCTCTGCACTCAGAGGTCACTTCTGGTGGGCTTGGGAGACCACATGGGATGTTGGAGATTGAACTCAGCTGGCTACACTCAAGGCAGACACCCACTGTACTATTGCTCCGGCCCATGAAATATACAGACTAAATGTACTATATATGCAAAATATGCATGCGATATGCAGATGCATAATATATTTTATAAGAATTTTAAATGACCCAGTGTTCAAGTCAGGATCATAAGGAAAAAAAGAAAAGATGAAAAATGGGATTTTTTTAAAGAAAAAATGGATTGGAAAATAAAAAATTCAGTGTGATGAATGACATAAGAGTTTTAGTTAACTAAGTAATTTTCGTTATTTTTTTCTAGACACTTAAAGCTTTTCATGCTTTTCAGCTTGTGTAACAAATACAAAACTTTTGTTTCTTTAATCATGGTAAACATTTATGGTCTGGCATTCTTAGATTAATTGTTATATTTTTAAGTTACAAAATCACTTAGAACCAAAACTTGTCTCAGACATCTGAAATTAAAAAAAAAATTAAAACTTCACTGTTCCTCCTTCATGAAACCTATTTCCCTGGGTTATCTCCATTTAATTTGAGTCTTTCCATCCACCTTCTGAGTCATTTCTCTTAGATAATATCCTTTTCCTGGGTTTTCACTGAACACATCTATGAAAATAAAAAAACTCTTGTGATTTTTCTTCCACATCTAATAGAAACAGAACACAGTTCTCTTCCACAACTCCTTAGCACCGCCCATTACCATCTAGATTCCTGTTAAATCAAGAAAACAATTCAATGTAACAGATTAGAAGTGAGAAGTTTTGAAAAGGAAATTTGTATAAATTAAAGACTAGTGGGTTCAGAAGTGGAATGCCCAAAGATTTTTACTAAAATCATAGATGCCCACAGCACACATTAGAGAGAGTAAACAACTGATTCTGAGGCCACTTCTAGGAACCTGTCGCTCTTTGAGGGACCTCTTGTCATCACCTGCACAGGGCAGTCTGATCTTAGTCTGAGAACTTTGCTTTTGCATTTTTTTAAAATTTATTTTATTGAATCACCAAGTGGAAAATTACAATGCTTTCAGGCTTAAGTTTTAGTCATACAATGCTGAAACAACCATCCCTTCACCAGTGCCCATATCCCACCACCGAAAAAAAATAAAAAACACAGTATGCCTCCCATCCCACCCCCGCACCCACCCCTTATAACTGATAAATTTCACTTTACTTTCTATTTCTTTGGTTACATTCAATATTTCAACACAATCCTCACCATTATTGTTAGGAGCACCCCACTAGAGTCAGACATGTTGTGAAGGGAAATGAGGTTTTGGATTTTGGATTTCTGTACTTTAACAACTAAGTCCAGGGAGATTTCTTCCGGATATTGGATCATTGCAAGCTTGTAAATCCCATCTGTGGTCGTCATGATATGGCGTCCCCACACCCTTCATCCCCGGGAAGGGACAGGCGAGAGAGAGAAATACCTTTCCCCTCCTGGGCAGGCATGGGGTAGCGGCTTGGTTCTCTGGCTGGAGACATTCTGCAAGTAGCTGCCCATGTTGAATTTGGTTCAGCTGGGTCTGGATTCACGCTCGTGCAGCTGTAGAGGAGCCGAACATGCATGCGGCCCCCGGGGTCACATCTCAGTGGAGCTGCTTTTGCATTTTTTTCTTTCTTTTTTTTCCATTTTGGGTCACACCTGGCGATGCACAGGGGATACTACTGGCTCTGCACTAATGAATTATTCCTGGTGATGCTCGAGGGATCATATGGGATGCTGGGGATTGAACCCAGGTTGGCCATGTGCAAGGCAAACGCCCTACCCGCTGTGCTATGGCTTCAGCCCCTGAGCACTTGCTTTTTAAAACATGAATAAAGTTTTTATCTTTTCAGGCTTCCAAATTTTGCATACAGCTTCTTATGAAATTGTCCAACCTAGAATTTTGGTGGAAAAGACTCAAGAAAATGTAGTTTCTCAAATGACTATTCCATGCAGGGAAGGACACAAACATGAGCAGAGAGGGAGCTGAGTGCTAACACACAGTAATTGCGAAACCACTTTAGTCCAGACCCACAAAATTGCTATGTTATTCCCTACACTCTGTTCTTCATCTGCACCATCGGCGAGTCCGTTCTGACCACAGATGCAGGAGTGATAGTCTTGACCCAGTGGATGGACTACTTCATGTCCTTTCTTAAAACCATCAACTGATTTCTTGTTTGCGTTGATTTACATATTTGGCCATGGCCTAGCGAATTCCCACTGACCATAAAACACTACAGAGTTTTCTCCTAACTCTGAGTTATCTCTTTAATTTTTAATTTCTTCTAACCATATTGGACTGGAGTGATAGCACAGCGGGGAGGGCGTTTTGCCTTGCACACGTCCAACCTGGGTTCAATTCCTCTGTCCCTCTTGGAGAAGCCAGCAAGCTACCAAGAGTATCCCGCCTGCACGGCAGAGCCTCGAAAGTTACCTGTGGCGTATTCGGTATGCCAAAAACAGTAACAATAAGTCTCACAATGGAGACTCTTACTGGTGCCCGCTGGAGCAAATCGATGAATAACGGGGACAACAGTGCTCCAGTGATGACTCTATTGATCTCTCATTTCTTTGGAAATCAAATGCTGTTCCAGGTTAGAGGATCTGCCTCTGGTGAAACCTGAACACGCTCCTTTCACGTGGAATATTCTTTCCTTTTCTTAAAAGTTTTGTTTTCTATTTTTAATTTTAGAACTCTATAAATGGATTTTCATGGTTTATAATAGTGTTGAAGTCTTTGTTCTGTACTTCTCAGTGCTGTTACACCAATCGCTCCTCTAGTGTGTCATAGTCAAATGACATATGCCGTAGTGTGGCAGAGTCCCTATGCCATTGTCCTCATCACAGCCACTTTGGCACACTCTCCCTCAGCCCCTGAGCTCCCTCAGGTCCCAGTTCAATTGCGAGAGTCTCAGAATGTTTCCATTGAGGATTGTCTAATCCCTTTCTTTATATCTTTACACTCTGCATATGAGCAAGATCATCCCATATTTGTCTTTTACTTCCTAACTCACTTCATTTAGTTTGATACTCTCCAATTTCATTCAAGTTGCTGCAAATTGTCAAATTTTATCACTTCTCAAATCTGGGTGGTATTACGTAGAATATTCTTTCTCCCAGTAGTTTACATGGTATACCACACTTTAGCTTTTAAGTTCTATGCTACCAAGTGTCTTCAGAGATTTCCTGTCAGAAACTTATTCTATTTTTTCCAATGTTATCCTTTATCTCATGAACTTTTTATATAGATATTATACAAATAGGTAGTCATTTTAATTCTAATTTTAATTCTGAGTTTAAGGATCCTCTTAGTGGTGCTTGGGGAATGATATGGAGTGATGGGGGTTGAACTCAGTTGATTGCATGCAAGGCAAGCACCCTATCTGTTATCTATCTCTCCAGTCTAATCAACATACATAGTAAAACACTTGCATATTCTTCATCATCTTTGAAATTTAAACACATACTCATTCTACATCATAGCATTGTGGTTGACATGAAATATATTTCAGATTCATAATCAAAATTAATCAAAATCAAAATTAATCAAAATCCTTATTATTCATCATCAAAATTCCTTAGAGTTGTCCTGTTGCTGCTGTAGTTTAGGCTGCTGCCTATAGTGCTTAGCCCTTACATCTGACTCAGCTCAGGATCACTGCAGCGAGGGCCCAGGGTGGCCGAGTATTGTACTTGGGTCAGCTGACTGCAAGATCACCCCTCCCCCAAGATGGAATATTTATAGTATGAAGTAGACTTGAGAAGTTCCAATTGTCAGGCACAGTTTTTATTCTGGTCCTTAGTAAATGCCTTGGTTATTTGGATTTATTTTCTATATACCCATCTAATAGACTAGTTCTCCCTCTTGGAGAACCTGACAAGCTACCAAGAGTTTATTGCCTGTACAGGAGAGCCTTGCAAGCTCCCCGTGGTGTATTCATATCCCAAATACAGTAATAGGTATATACATACCTCTCGGAGAGACCGGTAAGCTACTGAGAGTACCCCGCCTACATGGACAAAGCTTGGTAAGCTACCCATGGTATATTCGATATGCCAAAAACAGTAATGATAGGTCTCATTCTCCTGACCCTGAAAGTACCCCCAATAATTGGGAAAGACGAGTAAGGAGAGGCTGCTAAAATCTCAGGGCTGAGAGGAATAGAGACGTTACTGGTGCCCGCTCAAGTAAATCAACGAACAACGGGATGACAATGATACAATGACAATCAAAATTAAGGTTGGTATCATTTAATTAATAAAATTTTATTGATAAGAATAATCACTTAAATTCAGAATCCAGTGGGAAACCATTAGTTGCCTTTGAGCAATGATATGACTTATAATATACCTTTTGGAAAATCAAGGTTTTTTTAATTTAAATCTCATTTTCATTCATTTTTTTTTGTTATTTACATTACATTGAGGTGATGGCAGAGTTTGTTCCATGCTTGGCCAGGATGCTCACACAGTTTAGCTGCGGTTCCTGCAGGGGTCATTCATCAGGCTGCAGGGCTTTCACACTCAGCCATCTTTCACTGAGCCTTGCACTCCTTCAGTTGCAGTGCTTGCACATATGTTTACCAGGATTTCCACTCTTAGTGGAGGCACAGGAGTTATGGTGATGGTACATCCTGGCGATTGCTTCAGTGCGTGTGTATGTGCTCACCGGAGATTACACTTCTTGGTCTTGCTGCTGGTGCACCACGTTGTGAGGGGCAGTGCTGGCTAGGTCATACTGCTTTGCAGTGCTTACCCACACTGCATTAAAGAATGGCTGGAAATCACTTCTGCAGATATTAGAGGACAAGAAGGGCTTGGGTGAAACTAAGAGTATAAACAAGTCTATTTAGTATGAGATTCAGCAAAATTAGAAGTGTGAAGAATTTCTGCATGGGATGTTTCTGTGCATTAAATCCTGAGATTGGACAATTCCCTGTTTGACCACTGTTGTGTGTTGAAGCAGTAAGAAGGTGTGATTTTTAAGGCACTTGCATTTTTTTTATTTCCTTGATGTAATGTGTGAAATTAACTTTTCTAATAAAAATTGACTTCCTGGAAAATAAATAAAGAAGGAGGGAGCACAGTTGCCAAGAAGACAGACACCAGTGGGATTCAGGAATCACAGGAAAACCATCAGTCTCGACTACAAAGTTGTGTGGTTCATACTTGATACATAGGGGACGATGAGGATTTGAACATGTGTGGTGTTCAAATCCTCTAGGGTTTGCAAAGAAGGTGTTTTCCCTAGTTTCTGAAACTGGGTAATGACCCGGCTTAGAGTTACATGGCTTAAAGAAAAAGCACTGTAAAATGAATTTATTTAAAGTTTACTATAAGTAAATGTTTGATTTGTATATCTATTCTATCTGCACTTCTACCCTGCATTCCTGGGTTTTTCTTCTAACCCTTAAAATACTGTTTTGGAACTTCATTATTTTTTTTGTAAGCATACAGAATAAAATACTAGGAAGAAAGTTGATTTGTTAAAAATTATTTTGGTAATGTACGTAAGAAACACTGTGGATCTTAATTGGAATGTCTATAGTATGACTAGTACAAAACATAAATATGTGATATTATTATTGCAATAGGACTTTCACTATTTGACAGCTAATTCAATGTGGATACCTAGAGAATGGTATTGTTTTTAACAAACTAATAGTAAATTTATTTAGAAAAGTATATTCCAGGTGGAGAAAATGCGTAAAGAACATCAGAGAAACTAATTCTGTGTTTCAATTTAAAGCCTGTATTTCAAGTCAGAGATGGCAATTTGGAATTTAGGCATGTTTCAGAAATATAAAATCAAACTATTCACCAAAAGGCAGAACAGAAATAAGAAGAAGGCTACTATTATCATGTAGGTAGGAAAACAGTTTGAAAAAGTAAAATGTCAGCTGTCACAAGGAATTTGAGGATCATGAGAACCGTCTTTGCTTTTCCAATGGGAATTCCTGAGATAACAGAGCAATTAAGTTGAATTTTTGTTAACATCTTTTTCTTAAAGTGCTTTAAATGAACAGGGACTTAACAATTCACATCATTAAAATGTTTTCTCCATAGCTGCCATTAATATACATTTTAGTGAAATTCCGTTATTTGAATTAGGCCACCCCACTTTCATCATTCATCACCGAAGTCCTAACTCCCATTAACTTAGCTATGGAAAACTGATTAGTTAAGACAATGTCTTCTTGGAATATGATAAACCCCTTATCTGATGTGTTTTGATCCAGTCACACACATGAGATAATGCCATGAGAAGAGCAAGGATTAATATCAAAGTTCTTTTAGACAAGGCCATTCAGAGATTGTCATCAAGCTACCAAAAGGATAAAAATAATTCCTCAAAACCCTTAGAAAAGACCAATCTGGTCAACATCTTGATCTTGTGTTTCTAGCATCCAGAATTCAGACGGTAATGATTTTCTGTTTAGATAAGTGGTTTTCCGACTTCTTTTGAAAAGAGCATGTTGCCACCCAATCTTCCCAGGTAGACTGATCTGGTTGACAGCTCTGGGGCCTTCTTGAAATGGGAACAGGCTGCTTTCTCCTTTCTGTCTGAAGTACAGAAGGCTACAGCTACATCCAACACAACTGAATGTCATCAAACTGCCAAGACACCAAATTCTCCTAGCTACATACCTCCTGGGTCATGTGGCCGCATGACACCTCCTATTGTCATAATATTTTCAGCCCAGTAGGATCACAGCAAATCTGATGAGAAAATTGCACAGAAGGCCAGCCAGCTCAGTGGACCTGACCAATAACACGGAAGGCTCACTGGCACCAGCCAGCCCAGTAAATCCTCAAACAATGACCTTAGTACACCATTTTGAGGTATAACAGTTGAGACAGATTGATCTGAGATTTGAAAATCCCATTTGCCTTTGTGCTGTCACAAAAAATATGAAGTAAATTTGTGTCTGCAAGAAAGCCAGCTGGGACAGTGAGTGGGTAACTGACGATGTTGGTGGAGAGAAGGTCACACTAGTGGTGGCATTAGTGGTGAATGCCTGAAACCACTGCATTATGAAGAACTTAGTAAATCCCACTGTGCCTCTGCATTTAAAAAAAATAAATAAATAGGTGGTTTTCAGGGGCCATCACAGGTATAAAAGAGCTGGAAACCACAGTCTTAAAGGATCCATTGGTGATGTTTTATTATGTTAACACTTGAGAATTAATGCAGATTCCAACTGAAATGATCATTGGTAGCTAAACATTTTAGAAATCCCCCAATTTAAGTTTATTTCTGCCTTACTAGTCCCCTATTATTTCCTTCCAGTTCCTATGATGTACCAGGTAACTTCGCAAATAGCTTGCTGTTTTCAAGGGAAAAGAGAAGAAAACGAAATCCAATTTCTTTCATGTTTCCATCATTCTATTTCCAAATCTATGCCTCTGCAGAGTCGTATTTATCACCTTTAATAAAAATAAAGGAAAAATATCATTCTCTTGTGCCTAGCTTCTACTATTTTTGGTTTTTAGTTCCCATTAAAATTTCCACAACAGTGCCCTGTTGCATCAATGGTATTCTTATTCTACAATCAATTTTTCCAACTCTTCCTTTCCCCACTTCATTTTTTATTCTTTCTTCTACTTTAAATAAAGTTTATTTCCTTGAAGTGTATGCCTTGAGTCACCATAAGTTTCCTTTATGAGCTCCAACCTTTAGAGATAAGATCACTCTCCTCTCTCAAACTCTTGCTCTCCTATTGCCATTTAATTAAAAATTCCTCGGCCAGAGCGAGAGTATAGTGGATAGGGCACTTGCTTTGCATCCCACTGACCCAGGTTTAGTGCCCAGCATCCTAAATGTTGCCTGAGTCCTAGTGATGCCTGAGTGCGGAGCCCGGAGTAAGCCCTGAGCATGGCTGAGTGATCCCCACCAAATTTAAAAAAGAAAAAAGAAATCCTTGCTTATTATTTTCAAACGGTATAAATTTAGCATATTTGAATACATTTAACTTTTGAACGAACTTCCTATCACAAATTCAGGTAATTTTTATCTTTAAAAATATTTATTCAACTTTTTCCCCACAGGTCATATAAAATTTGCTTTCTTTTTAACAATCCTATTTTAACATCTGTTTATCAATATTACTATTTTTTAGAGTTACTTCTTGAATATATAAGCCTCTTTTAAATCATCCATGACATGGTTATAAGATGACTTGATCTGTTAAGTTTTTTGTCTGTACATCATATATATTTATATATCTTAGGGAAAACTCAGCATATCCAAATTGAAACTTTTATCTTACTCAGACTTTTTACCTTTGTATTTTTCTATCTCAGATAATTGTATTACTAAGCTACTCTTTGATTCTCCTTACTTTCTCACTTCCCACATCATATGCCAAATTTTACACATACCTCTTTCCATAACTACCTATTTACTTGCCTTGTCTATAAAGCACAAATTTAGATTATGACCTGTGCTTTCTCCCACTTGAACTTTTGTATGTACATTTTAATTATCTCCTGTCTTTGCTTTAAGTCTAAGGGGCCAGAGCGATAGCACAGCGGGTAGGGCGTTTGCCTTGCACGAGGCCAACCCGGGTTTGATCCCCGGCATCCCATATGGTCCCCCAAGCACTGCCAGGAGCAATTCCTGAGTGCAGAGCCAGGAGTAACACCTGAACATCGCTGGGTGTGACCCAAAAAGCAAAAAAAAAAAGTCTTTGTACATAACTGCCATTCATTTCATCTTATCAAAATTTTCTACATATTCATAGGTCCCACTTACATATGTATTTTCCTCATCTTTATTAATTCAAACTCTTATAGAGTTCTTATTATGGACCATTCCTAAAGCCAAGGAACTATGAAAGACAAATTAATCAGAACTACTGAAAAATAAGTTATATGGGAGAGAGAGAGAGAGAGGGCAATTTATAGACAAATATATGAATATAGATCTTTGAGTCATATAATTTGTGTTGAGTTGAGAAGTGTAGGAATTTTCCCAGGATTTCCTGAGTAGAGCTTTAAGCAAGTCATTCATCCTTTTCTAGTATCATTTCCTCTTTGTGCATTGGAAGACCTAATAAATTACCTACTCTACAAGCTAAAGTGATGAATTATTGTTCTTTATATAACTTCTGCTCTGTAGTTATTAGCTTATAATTATTAGCGTTTAATGTTTGAGCGGGCACCAGTAGTGTCTCTCATTGACTTACTTTTAATGTTAAAACTATCATATTTTCCATTAATATTCAATAACTGCATAATAGTTACCACATAAGAGAATATATCTTTATTGTAAACAATAATGCTTAATGTTAGTAATTTCTGCTGAGTGTTATAGCATGATGGGACAGAGCAGTAGGGCCAGCTGGCCCTTCACTCCCAACTCCCAACTTTTAGTTGTTACTGGGAGAGACAGAGTTCTTCCTGGTTTCATACCTAGGCATCAACTTCTGACTAATGGAAGGAGAGAAAACTCTAGTGTCATTTAGAGGCTAGAGTTTTTTAAGAACAGGGTAATAAGCTCTACTTTCTTTTACCAAGTGCTCTTTTGCAAAGAAGCAAGAGATCCAGGATGGAGAAAGAGCATATGGACTCTGGAGTGGATAGAATGACACACAAGAGAGAGTGTTTAGTGGCAGGAGAACTTCCTGGTGTTCTGGAACATTTGCATTTGATGAGGGAAGAAATTGACCTAGGGTCCCACTGAAGCCTGAGGGCTTTTCTGGCATCATAACAGGGATCACAGAAAGACAGGTGGGGAGAGTCCTACAGAAGCTTCCCACAGGGACCAGAGAGATAGTCATGGAGTTAACGTGCTTATTTTGCACACTGCTGACCTCAGTTAGGTCCCCGGCACTGCACGTGGTCCCCTGAACACCTCCAGGAGTGATTCCTGAACAATGCTGGATGACCCAAAACTCTCCTGCCTGAAAGTTCCCCATGGGAAAACTTTATTTATACATATATGTGTATATATATATATATGTGTGTGTGTGTGTGTGTGTCTGTCTGTCTGTCTGTCTGTCTGTCTGTCTGTGTGTCTGTGTGTATGTCTGTGTGTGTAGTGTGTGTGTGTGTGTGTGTGTGCATGCATAGGTCTGTGGTATGTTCAGTGTGGAAGAAGTTTTTGAACAAATTTCATGTTATTTCAAGCTGAAAAGCTATTTGTAAAATATTGAATTCAGAGAAATCTAATAATTTGATAAGGCTAAATGGGTGAGGTAAAAAGAGATTTCACTTAACAGAAAGGTGAAGCCTGATCACACAGGGTCTTGAACGTGAACTAAAAGGTTGACAGAGAGGAAAATAGAAAAAGAAATGTTAGAGAACCAACTTAGGTAAATGACAAGTTGAGAGTTTGCTAAGGGTTATTTGCTCGGCCTCTGAAGAGCAGGCTAAGGCTCTGGGAGCAACAATTTCCTCTCATGTGAATAGTTAAACATACTCGTTCCAGAGGATGGGGGTGCATTCCACATAATCATCACCAGCTGACCAGCTGAATCAAATATTTTGTCCATTATTGGAGGATTTAGCTAGCACCTTCTTTTTTATGGATCCTTGGAATCTTTTATTCACTCTGTATGGCTCAGTCTGCTAACTTGCACTCTAGAAATATCTTCAGAATGATCTTTCTATCCTTTCAACTCAGAACTCCATATTGTTTGGGTATTCTATTTAAATTTTTGCCTTATTTTGGGAAAAGGAAGAAAAGTTCTTTAAGTGTCTTGATTGAAGTCTACCAAGGTACAGAAGGCACAAGGATAGCAAAGTAATGTTATAAAATCTAACATAAATTCTTCATGGCAATGTAGTTTTTCACTCACCGACAGGTAGGGAAGTATAAGTCAGCATTGGATTAGTTGAGAGAGTGGTAAGTTTGTTCTATCAACTCAAGACATATTGAGAGAGTTGAATCTATTTTGTGGCTATAAAAGTAAAAGCAGATTCAAGTTAAGTAGTGAGTTTCCCAGTTTCTTATTTTTGAGAATGGTTTTGGCTATCTGGGGTCTATAATGGTTCCACACAAACTTCATAATTGACTGTTCTATGTGCTTCAGGAATGTTTTTTCTATCTGGATTCGAATCTATATAGTAGTTTGGGTAAGATTGCCATTTTGATAATGTTAATTCCTCTAATTTATGAGCATGAAACATTTTTTGAAATATTTTTCCATTTCCTAAGATCCTTAATTTCTTTCTTTAGCATTCTGAAGATTTCATCTCTTTTGTTAAGCTGATTCCTACGTGCTCGATGTTTTTGAACACTATTTTAAATGGGATAGATACTTTCTTCTCTGATTCATTCTCTGATTAATTATTTGTAATTAGGAGTGCAGTTGATTTTTGTGTATTGACTTAATATCTCACAAATTTGCTGTATTGGCTTGTTGTTTCTAGGAGCTTTTGTGTGGACTTCAATGTATATCATGATATCATCTGCAAATGGGAATAATTTGACTTCCTCTTTTCCAATTTGTATCCCTTGGATTTCTTTTTCTTGCCTTATCGCTGTTGCCAAGATGTATAATACAACATTAAATAAGAGGGGAGCAATGAACATTCTTGTCTTATGCCTCATCTTAGTGGAATGTTTTCATTTTTTTCACAATTAAGAATAATATTGACTGTGGCTTTTTATAAGTAGCTATTACTAACTTGAGGAAGATTCCTTCCACCCTTATTTTATATAGGATTTTTACCATAAATGGGTGTCGGATCTTATTGAAAGATTTCTCTGCATCATTTGAGATGATCTTATGTTTTTTTCTTTCCTTTCAATGATGTGGTATATCATGTTAATTTATATGCATGCATTGAACCATCCTTGCATCTCTGAAATGAATCCTACTTCTCAAAGTGTATGATTCTTCTTCTTCTTTTTTTTTTTTTTTTTTTTTGCTTTTTGGGTCACACCCGGCAATGCACAGGGGTTACTCCTGGCTCATGCTCTCAGGAACTACTCCTAGTGGTGCTCAGGGAACCATATGGGATGCTGGGAATCGAATCCGGATCGGCCGTGTGCAAGGCAAACGCCCTACCTGCTGTGCGATCACTCCAGCCCCCTCAAAGTGTATGATTTTTTAAAATGTACTGTTGGGTCATTTTTCTAAAAATTTGTTGACGAATTTTGCTTTGATGAGCACCAAGAAAATTGTTCTGAATTTTTTTTTTTGGTGTCTGTGATATCTCTGTTATAGTCTCTGGATGGAACTGAGACTATAACAGACTATAAAACCAAGCGACACAGAGTCTCTTTCCCCCGCGCCTGGCTGTCTTCACCAGGGCTCCTCCGAGGGAGTGGGTTGAGTTTCTCTCCCCGACCCGAGCAGAGCCCCAGGAGCCAAAGAACAACCAAAGAACTCTGGAACCCAGCCACAGCCATGCTCAAGGCCCCTTTCCACATGTTCGGACGAGCCTTATGCACGAAGGAACTGGCAGAGGAACCCAAGTGTATGGGACCCGGGGCTGAGATCTCCAAGCCTGCTTGGATTGGGACTTGGCCTCTTCTGCCCAGATCACCTATTTTCCAATATCTAGGTGGTCACACCCAGAAACTTCCCCTATTGCCTTGTAATCCTATCAACGGCCAACATCCAGAGACTATAAAACCAAACTCCCAAAGACATCTTATAGCCTAGTTCTCCCTCTCAGAGAACCTGGCAAGCTACCTAGAGTTTCCTGCCCGCATGGGAGAGCCTGGCAAGCTCCCTGTGGCGTATTCATATGCCAAAACCAGTAATAACAGTAGCAATAACAGATCTCATTCCCCTGACCCTGAAAGAGCCTCCAATGCGGCACCATTCGGAAGGATGAGTAAAGAGAGGCTTCTAAAATCTCAGGGCTTGGACGAATGGAGACGGTACTGAGACTGCTGGAGAAAATCGACAATCAACAGGATGATGATGATGATAGGTAAGTTTTCTAGATTTAGATTTTTTTCTACTTGAACCAAGCAAGCATTTGGATGGTTGAGGTTCCTGGCATTCACTTGAAAGGTCACAGATATAAAACTTATTCTCCTTATGAGATGATAGTTTTAAGTTCCATCTCCTGTAACTTAGTTGTTTTTGTGTAAACATGTCCTAATCTTCCTTACTTTTTCAATCAGACAAATGTACCTCAGATTTCTTTATAATTCTGGTGTCTCTATGACACAATTGATAAGAAATTGATATAATGGTTTAAATAAAGGTTTAATGATATAATGGTTTAAGTAAATGATGAGTTGAGTGAAGACTGGGTATTTGGTGATATTATTTGATAAGATTTATTCACGATATAAGTATTTATGTGTAAATAATTCTGAACCAAATTGCAGGTTAATGATATCATAGGATATTATAGAATAGACTGTAATGATCACTATTCCACACCCCTTTCTTTGTTAAGTTTAAAACTCTGAGCTTAGCATGAATATTAACCATTCCTGCATTTCTTAGTCTTTTTTCCTATGTGTTGAAAATTTCCCTGACACCAGAAAAACAACAGTTGAATGATGACCAGATGGCAAGAGAGCTGTGGTAATTTGGCTGGAAGTAAAATGAGCATTGAAGCATAATGAGCAAATTAGAGATTTAATTCTTCTATGAGCAGATCAACCTAATGGGGTGGATATGATCACCCAATGGCATTTTATTAAATTTATTTATTTCTTTAAAAAACAATTCCTGCTTCATCAGTATGAAGATTTGGGGGAGATGTGACTGATAGATTAAATGAAAATATTTTTCAGATATTATCTTCTTAGAACAACACTGGGTGAATGCTTCTTAATCTTAGTGTCTGAGGGCAGGGATGCTATCATTGAGGTGCGTAGCTAAAACCTCAGAAACAATCTTGTACTCTCTATTCAGGCGAGTGAAAGGAGGATGAAAATCCCCCAATTGTTCTTGACCGTGTCATCTTTTTAAGGATTATAGGATCAAGGGAGTTTTCATGTCTGGAGACATAATTCTAGTCTTAAAAAATTCTGAAAAGACTCTGATGTTATAGATAATTGCCACAATCAGGTTTTATAGGAAGTGATGGGAAATCTGTCAGCAGCTGGGGCTTTCCTGGGTTTATGACTGGGATGTGGGATCTCTCTCTTTTAATGATACTGTGTTGACCAACTGATTGAGTTAATGGAAGGAGTGACTTGAAAGCAAGATCTACAAGTTTTCTGTGTGACATAGCTTAGAAATAGTTGGTTGACTAGATTTAAAAACATTTTGAAGGCACCGATTGCCTTTACTTTGTCTTTCTGAGTTATTGGAGTAGTTTAATCTGGCATAATTTTACTTGGATCTTTAGTAGTTAACTTGTCCATATGCAACTGATGAGAAGTATATGGTGCATAAATTGGTCAACATGTGAGGTATTAAAGATGGGGATCCTGTGTTGGCTGGATATTAATACAGACAGAAAAATACATTTTCTTTTCCACTGGAAATGCAGGAAATTGTAATCTTTTGTTTAACTAAATTAACAATAGAATAAATTAGGCTGATAGGTCGATTTTTAAAATCCTATTCTTAAAATATGACTTTACTGAAATTTTTGCAAACTTGAGCCTAATTCTGCCTTATTATATTCTACCAGTACATGTTATGTTATTACTAAAGTGTCAATGATTCTAACAATGGATAATGAATTGCTTTTGGAATATGCATGTGACTCTTCAAACTTCTTTAATGTCAGTCTTTTTAGGCACCTGCTTAAATGTTTTAATATATATATATATAAATATATGTTTTAATTAAGTACTTAGACATATAAAAAGATTTCATATTTGGAATGCAAAACTTATTTGTTAAAAACATTGATTAAATTCATAAAAAGATTAATTAGGTTAGAGAGGATTCTGTTATAGAATCATTTTCAGCTAGTCACCAGAATATTTCTTTTTCTTGGAAAACTTCTACACTTTTACTTGCATAGATAAATCTAGTGAATAATTTTCAAGGTCTGAATGGTACAATACCTGGTTTGGATTGTTGAGAGAACTATGAGACTCATAATTATAAAACACTCAATAATATCCTAAAATGCCAAAAATACAAAATAAATCCTTTACATAATTTTCTGTAAGTACAATAAGAGAGAGGACACTTATCGCTGGAAAATATGAACTATGTAGCATATAATTTCCGAGACATGAGAACAGACAAATAAAAACAGTTCTAGAGGAGAAAAGAGAATGTGAGGAAAAATATAAAAACAGGAAAGGGTGAGAGGGAGAGAAGGGGATACAAAGGAAGATCTTGCCTGCAGAGATCAATCTTCCTAGTTTCACTGTAACTGTCCCTTATTGATTTCGCTATTTCCCATCCTAAACAAGATTTTTCCTCCCAAGTATTTTTTTTCTTTTCATTTTTTTCCCCCTTTTTGGGTCACACCCAGCAATGCTCAAGGATTATTTCTAGCGCTGCAATCAGGAATTACTCCTGGCAGTGCTCTGGGAACCATATGGGATGCCAAGGATTGAACCCTGGTTGGCCACATGCAAGGCAAAAGCCCTCCGTGCTGTATTATTGCTCCGGCCCCTCCTCCCAAGTCTTTCCTAGTTAGTTTTTCATTCACCTAAAGCACTTCCTATACACTTCTCTCAACTGATCTATTTTTATCTTGGTTATTCGATACTCAGCATTCTGCAGCGAAAGCGAGTGAAACCACCCTGTTCCCAACCTTCCTTGGCTACTCATGCCATAGATTAAAAGCAATTTAGGGCCTGGAGAAATAGTGCAGGGATTAAGATATTTGCTGGGCTTCATACCAAAGCTGGTTCAAATCTCCCTATCCACGTATGATGCCCTGAGCACTACCAACGATCACTCTTGAGAGAGCCAAAAGTAGGCCCTGAGCACTGCTGGAATGTGGTCCAATGCCAAAAAGAAAAAAAATACCCCAAACTTTGTCTTAAATCTCTAAATCTCCATCATTTCCTTAGTATTTTCTGTCATTATAGCCATTTGTGCAGAGACTCTCTTGCCTGCACACCAGGCTGTCTTCCCTGGGGCCCCTCGGAGGGGATGGGCTCCAGCTTCCCTCCCCGCCCCGAGCAGAGCTCCCAGCAGTCGAAGACCTCCAGAAACCTAGCCACAGCCATGCTCAAGGCCCCTCTCCACATGTTCAGACGAGCCTCACGTGTGAAGATACCGGCAGAGGAACTAAGGTGTGTGGGACCTGGGGCTGAGACCTCCAAGCCTTCTCGGATCGGGACTGGGCCTCCTCCTCCCAGATTTCCCATTTCCTAGTAGCTAGGTGGTCACACCCAGGGACTGCCCCCAGCGACATGTAATCCCATCCACAGCCAGCATCCAGAGACTTAAAAGCAAGCTCCCGGAAGATATCTTATAGCCTACTTCTCCCTCTGGGAGAACCTGGCAAAGTACTGGGAGTTTCCTGCCCACATGGGAGAGCCTCGAAAGGTCCCCATGGTGTATTCATATGCCAAAACCAGTAACAAGCTGGGTCTCATTCCCCTGACCCTGAAAGAGCCTCCAGTACTGCATCGTTGGAAGGACGAATAGAGAGAGGCTTCTAAAATCTCAGGGCTAGGACAAATAGAGACGTTGCTGAGGCTGCTCGAGAAATTTGACCATCAACGGGATGATGATGATAGCCATATATACTAATTTGGTGTTCTTGTGGAAATATTCTTTTAATCTGGAACAGTTAATACTATTTTTGGTACAGGATAGGGGAAATGGAGTCTTGTTATCATTCCAAGTGAAGTCATGTGACTAGTGACTAGTTTCTTTTCCCACTTAAGTGTTTAGATTTCATATCCTCTAGGGAGCTAACTTAACTTCTCTGTTTTAAATGGCATGTCCTGCCAGATCCGGGGCATGCTTTATTTTCCTTTGCTAGGTTTTCTTTGACTTCCTACGCAATGTCAAATTTATGTCATATTTCATTGTTGTTGCCAGAATGTCAGCTGCCTAATGGTAGGCCTTTTACATCAATTTTATTATATCTATATCCATAGCAGCTACAAGAATACCTACTACTACATGCCGTCTTTGAATATTTAATTATTGGATGAATGGTTGAGGGCTGTTATTGTCATATGTGAGCTCATTTATGTGCATAAAGAGCTTTAGAAATTTTGTTTTTACAGTATACACAGTCACAAGTCTAAATTCTCTGTTTTTAAACTGAGGAGAAATTTAATATCATGTAGCAAATATAGCGATAAAAATATTCCTCCAACAGGAGGAAGAGAGCGAGGGAGTATAAGGGTAAAAGTTCTTGCCGTGATTAATCCCTGCATATGGTTCCCTGAGCACCACTAGGAGTGATCCCTTAGCACAGAGCCAGGTTTAAGCCCAGAGCACGACATGGCCCCAAACATCAAAGCAAAACGACACAAAAATAAAACCTCAATTCTCAAACAGACCTATGAATCTGTATCAATGTCACCTGAAGTACTAAAATATGAAGCAAAAGTATGTCAGAGTTTTTATCTAATATTGACTTTTTTTGGGGGGGGGGCACACCTGGTGTTGCTCAAGGGTTACTCCTGGCAGTGCTCAGAAATTAATCCTGGCAGTGCTCAGGGCACCATATTAGATTCTGGGGATTGAATCCAGGTGAGTCTCTATAAGGCACATGCTTTAAATGCTATAGTATCCTCTATGATAACATTGCCACAGGCAGCTTAGGTTTATTTGGAATACTCCCATCACAGGGCTCCCATTCCTCTGTGTTTATTTGTAACTTCTTTCTTTGTGCTCTATTGACTTGTAGATATTATCTTTCCCTTTTCCTTAAGTCCTTTGCACAGTTTATTCAGAGCCATGTCCTTTTGTATGGGCACAGGAAGTAAATGCTATGCTTTGGTAACCTGGGAGTCATTTGACTCTAAATGATATTTTCCTGCTGGGCATCTGTTCTCTCGACCTAAGCCTCAACTGCCCTTACTTCCTAGCACCACCAAAGGGAGGGTTCTGAAGAGGGATGGGATGGACCCAGGGCAAGCGGTGAGCTATGAGCTATGTGCTACCCTGGCATCGAGATAGGCCTGGTCAAAGTGCCTAATGCTTAACTATAAGTTAAGAGCATGGTCGTGGGCAAATGGTGTCATGATCCAAAAAGTAATAATAGATTCGGACCCTGCTAGGGTTAGGAATGATTAATCTGGCCTGAGCGCTGTAGTCTGAGTCTGTGGCAAGATCTTCCCAGGAGAGCTGCCCTACAAGCCTCAATGTATTTCTTACTGTGCCCATAGAAAAATAACTAATATTAAGATGTTAATTAAGATGCCAGGAGGAGAGGAATACCCCCAGGTGGTATTTAGGCCCCTGAGCCTGATGGGCAGTCAGGAAGAGCTTTCTTATGTTGATTTTGCTACAAGACTGGGTATAGCTTGGGCCCAGAGAACAGGGAGTGGAGAAACAGTGGGGAGAGGCAGAAAAAGAGGATTCAGGGAGTCGAGGGAGAAGCAGTCAGAGTCAGAATCCAGAGGTCAGAGTCAGAGTCAGAATCCAGAGAGGAGAGAGAAAGAGCCCAGGCTGTGAGATGGATGGAGCGTGGAGAGATGAGCAGGAGAGACAGGAGGAGAGGGGAATGAGGGGTAGTGTCAGACTAGGAAGGGGAGCGCAGAGATACTGGAACAGACGCGTGAAGATGATGGAATAAAAGTTAACTGATCAATCAACCAGCTGCTTGGCACTTGTTTCCTCCTCCATCTGCCCCATGGCCTGGGCCACACCGGCTGGGCAAGTGGCCTGGGACCGACCCCCCCGAATCTGGGCGCTAATGGGGAGAGCCATGGGGGCTCTCCCTCGGCCACCCTGAGAGATTTTTACAGTATCCCTCAAGCCCTAATGTTTACTTTTAAAATAAGTTAAGTATACCAAATATATTTTAAATAGAAATAATTTATTTTTATTGTGTTGTATAAAGACAATAAAACACTACATAAAAGTTGAGTTGTAACAAGTATAATAAAACCTTATTATTGGGAAGATGAAAATTAGTCTAAATTTATTGCTTGTAAAAGAAATAAACTGAACAATTTCTGCACAAAACTCATTTTCGGCAATGCCTTAAAGCCAATCACACAAAATTTTTAGAAGGTCATGAAGCTCTAGAGCTGGACAAAAGAAATATCTGGATGAGGAATAAAATAAAAATAACTTTAAACCAAAATTTGTGATAATCTTAAAGTCTGGTGAAGATACAAAGAAACTGGATACTCATATATTCATGACTAGAGTATAAAATGGCTCAGCCTTTGTGCGAAAATAGCTTGGTAATTCCTTAATAAACAACCGTGCAGTTATCACATATTATAATTGCACTTCCAAGGATTTTTCCTTGAGAAATGAAGACATTTTTGTTTATATGATCTTATTATAAAAGACTTATTCATAATAGCTGTGAACAGGAAACAGGTAGAGGTATAGCAATAAAAAGGGAACAAATACATGCAGCAACTTGGATGCATTTTCAATGATTATTGAACAGAAAAAATAAGGTTACAATCCGAATTCCTTTATAGAACATTCTTGAAACAAAAAATTATAGAAATTCCATAGGAGGGTGGTTGCGTGAGGTTCAGCAGGAGTGGGGGTGTAGGTTTGGGAATGGTTATAAAAGCACATCACAAGGGGCCCTTCTCTTGATGGAAATGCTCTGAATCACGGCTGAGCTATGCCTGTACCTCAGTAGTGATGCTATAATCGACCTTTGCAAGATGTTCCCATTAGGAAAATTTGGAGAAAGGGAACATGGGGTTTCTCTGTATTACTTCTTACAAATGCTGGTGGAACCAGAATTAGAAATATAATCCAGATTCATTGTAAAACTCTCACTGTGCACTGTGAGACTAAGCCTGAGTGAATGAATTTCTTGTGACTCCAAGGGGAGATTCTGTCCCCATAGTCTTTCCACAGATATGAAGAGGGTGAGGGTTAGAGAGATAGTACAGTAGGTGAGGTGTTTGCCTCGTCACCCCATAAGGTTCCTGGATCTTCAATATTACTTATTCCTTGGAAATATTTCCTTACAGAACAAGGAAAAATCCTTAAGCATCACCAGGTGTGGCCCCAAAGCCAAAATAAATAAAAGAGAAAATGGATTCATAGTAGCTATATATGTGCACATCTTGGTGTTGTTTTGATTAGTTGGACTGTAGATTTCCTATAAATGTATTTTTATAATGTTGAAAACATTCTAGTAGAAATGAAGTGTATGCTTAAACAACCACATCCTACAATATGGTTAATTTTTGTTTATTTGTTTTTTGTTTAGTTTGGCTAATCAGTTCAACTTTAGCAACACAAGTGAAAATCAAAAAGAACATTATATGGTTACGAGACATGACATTTTAGTGTAGTTTGTGTCATAAAGCACAAGAGAACTCAAAACCTTCAAATTTATACAGTGGAACACAAATGCACATTCTAAGTTGTCAACCAATTTTCCAATAGATGACATGCATACTGTAGGTATAAAATCATTCTATTTTTATACAATTACAGGCTGCTTACTGGTTAGTGAAGAATTTTAGAACCATTTAATTTTTATTAGTTTTTACCACATTTTGTGAAAGGGCCACTCCAAAGAAACTCAAACAAAAGCAAACTAAAGTCTGTCAGCTAGAAAGGGACAAGGGCAAAAAAGTAGTAACTAGTAACTATGATTCCAGCACTTAATTCCAGTGGCTATCTATGTTTCAGAACATATGGTATTTATATTGGACAAGGCCATTACTTTTTATTGTTATCATTATTTTTATATGTGACGGTTCACGATGCTCAATTGGGGATGGCTCAAGGAGAATTGTTCTGGGGAATAAGCTAAGGTGAAGGAAAGAGAAAACTGAGGCTCTTCCTCAGAATTGTTATATTCCAGGGAGTGTGGCAGTATGTAGCTCTGTGTTTTGCATAAATTGAGAGAGAAAACCAAGAGGGCTTATTTTCTTGTATACTTTGTTCCCCATCACACACATACAATTGTTAGGATATCTTTTATTTATTTATTTTTTTTCTTTTTGGGTCACACCCAGAGATGCACAGGGGTCACTTCTGGCTCTGCATTTAGGAATTACCCATGGCGGTGCTTAGGGGACCATATGGGATGCTGGGAATCGAACCCGGGTCGGCCGCGTGCAAGGCAAACACCCTACCCCTACCACTGTGCTATCACACCAGCCCCTTCTTAGGATATCTTTAACTGATACATTGAAAATTCAAGAGTGAGTAGGTTTTTTTTGTGAATTGCATATTAATTAATGTTAGCTATTCAATATATAGAGAGCAAAGCTTATTTTTTGTTGGTTAAAAGAAAATTTTCTGTGCAAAGGATGATGTCTATGATGTCTTGAATCTTTTATGGAGCATTTCAAAAGACTGAAATAGCTTAGGGTTTGTTGGAGTTTGAGGGCTGTAGAAGTAATCAATTTCAAATAAAGAACACAACCCTGAGAGTCAAAACATATAAACATATAATTATTGATAACTGTATAGTAGTATATAAAAGAAAAATAACACTAGTGATACATGAAAATGATAAATTATATCAAAATTTCAGTGAATCCCAATACAAAAATAAAGAAAAAAATTACATGAGTACAAGGAAAGAAACATGAAGAATTAAAAAGGGAAAATACTCCATCTTAGAAAGACTCTCTGAATTGTATAGCAATCATTAGAAGAACACGAAAGGATTTCTATTTAGAGGTTCACAGACACACTATATGAATTCCCCAGTGACTCAATTTACAGTCTGTGATTTTTGAATTTGGCTTGAATTATGTTTTATGCTTACTAGCTTAGTGCAGCATTAACATGTAAGCTAAAAGAATCTTTTCTTTTTCACATCTAAGATACATGTCCTGCTTTTCTATGGTTAATATATACTTTTAAGATAAAATATTTATAATGCTCTTGGGAACAGTTATCACCTTAAGAATATAGTTACATACTGAATGTTCATAAACTACTTTTTTTCTTGTGATCTTTTGTAGGTCTATAAATCTGCCCTTTATGTCTGAGATTAGAATTTCTTTCAAAATGATTGTTGTTGCTTTGCTGTCATTTCTGATGTTTTGTTAGTCATCCTTCTCACCTTTAAAAAAAAAACTTTCCATTATCTATTGCTATTGCTATATACTATGTCTATTACATTTGCAACTGACTGCCACAAGATTGGATAGTGAGGTTATATACTATTTCAGAGAAAATTGCCAGAATCAAGTTCTTTATAGATTTAAAGGGAAAATATGAACAATTTATTTAAAGATGCAGAAACTGCTGATTTATGTCAGGATTGGTAATGAAAATCAACTATTTAATGTTCTAGAAATGTTTTCCCTACATTAACCTCACAAATCTGCACTCCCAATATCTATCTTTATTCATCTCTAAACTCATGTCTTCAGAAATAAAACAATATTGCATCTGTAAGTGGAAAATCACTTAGGAGGTCTAGAATTTTTAAAAGCACATTGTCCTATGATTGTCTTCCTTTTAAAAACAGCATTTCGTTCTTCTGAAAGCACACATATGGGAGGGTGGTGGTCAGAGTATAGGCATGGAGAGATGAATCCAAAGACTCTCCATGGATTTCAAATGAAGGTAGTAACAGTAAAAATGGAGAAGGATTAATTCATTTTAGAATTAGGTCAAAATTAGGTCAAAATTTAGGTCAAAATTTCAAGCACGCAAAACTTGATGTTTAACTGGATGTGGGCAAGTTAATAAGACAGACTTGCCTGACTTAAGAATTGCCAGTATAGCAATTAAGCTGAGGTAGGGGAGAACGAATCAAAATGGGCATAAATTAAAGGCTCACCTTAGAAAGAGATGGCACTTCCTGGATCTCTGGCGAGAACAGCCTCAGCGGTGGTACCTCTGATGTGACGTGATATACGAAACAAATGGCCACTTACCCCTCACTGCAAAGACTCAAAACATGTCATGTGAAATTCATGGGTTGTGCCGATAGCATCTTGTCTTAACGCTGAGGAATGTTTATTCTTTTTTTTTTTTTTTTGGTTTTTGGGTCACACCCGACAATGCACAGGGGTTACGCCTGGCTCTTCACTCAGGAATTACCCCTGGTGGTGCTCAGGGGACCATATGGGATGCTGGGATTAGAACCGGGGTCGGCCGCGTGCAAGGCAAACGCCCTACCCGCTGTGCTATCACTCCAGCCCCAATGTTTATTCTTTTATTCTTTGGCTGGGTCTTTCCTAGAGACTCAAACCCAGGGCCCATTCTTCAATGGAAAACACTAAAAATTCAAGAAGAAAAGCAAGGAAATGAGTAGTTGTCTGTTCAGTTATATTTCATTTTACTAAAAACTGCCAATGAAGCCTATGAAGAGTCCAGGTCAAGTCAAGAGTCAATCGGTCTGTCCCAAACTGTATGAGGCACCACCTCAGACTTCCTGTCCTAGGTATCTTCCCTTTCCAGATCATCCCCTTTCCTGTGTCCTTGATACTCTGTAACTGATATACTGTATCTAATGGTGGAGCACACTTATCTAAAATATTCATTGACTGAGATGATAAAATGCATTAACTCTTTTGAACCAAAGACAGCAGTGCACATTCAGTATCTTGGCTGTATTTACTCCTTTGCTCCTTATTAAAATATAATACAGGGAACTCTGTCTAAAAATTCTACCAAATAGGGGCCGGAGCGATCATACAGCATGTAGGGCGTTTGCCTTGCACGTGGCCAACCCGGTCCTATATGGTCCCCCAAGCACTGCCAGGAGTAATTCCTGAGTGCAGAGCCAGAAGTAACCCCTGAGCATTGCTAGGTGTGACCCAAAGAGCATAAATAAATAAATAAACAAGCAAACAAACAAATAGCACTGTAGCACTGTTGTCCCATTGTTCATTGATTTGCTCGAGCGGGCACCAGTAGCATCTACATTGTTGTTACTATTTTTTGCATATCAAATATGCCACAGGTAGCTTGCCAGGCTCTGCTGTGTGGGCAGATACTCTCGGTAGCTTGCCAGGCTCACTGAGAGGGGTGGAGGAATCAAACCGGGTTCGGCCGCGTGCAAGGCAAACACCCTACCCGCTGTACTATAGCTCCTAAATAAGTAAACAAATAAATTAAAAACAAAAATTCTACCAAATATCATACAGATCCACTATGTGTGTATTGTAATGTTAATCCCATCTAGTGAATAAAACAGAGTTTATATGTCCTAGTATGACTGATATAAAGTTTGTATGTCCTGGTAAGACTGACATGCCAAAAAGTAAAATAAGTATCCACTTAAATAAACTGTTGAAAGTGAACCATACAATCATATTGTCCCCGTTATGAGTGTTTTGTAGAACAATTGAGAATGGAAAAATTACAGCAAATGGAAAGAGATATGAATAGCATCTTTGGTTGATTACTGAAAGATGTCCTGATCACAGGAAGTTATCAAGTGATCAAGGAATATCACATGTGGAAGGACACTTGACATTCTAAAAGTTAGGTTGAGGTCAAAGGGCAAAATCTCACAAGAAGGAGAAACTTTAACTCTTAGATTTCACCAACTCTTCTAGCAGAAGTAATCATCCATTCTGTCTAAGGGAGGGTGTTCACTTTCTCCCGACCTAAAAAAAAGGATGATGATCTTTCATGCCATACTTGCTTGCAAGGTACTGCTGGTCATCTTTATTTATTATCCCCAATGATTTTCTTGCTTCTTCAGATATTAATAATTTAAAATATGGCCATTTTATTTTTGAAAACTTTAAAACTTATTAAAGATTGATGTACATAGTAAAGAAAGCCTCCAGATCTCTTAGTGTATTCAATTAGTATTATGAATTTGTTATAATACATAATAAATCATAAAGCTCATACACCATTTGAATTTTCTTAGCTTTAATGTATTTTATAGTTCTAAGAGTCCATCCATACTGTCTCGTTATATTTAGTCTTTAAGCTCCTCTTGACTATAAAAGTTTCTGGCTTTAAAAAATACTGTCTTGTTTTATTGTTAGTGTCTTGGAGCCACAAACAGCTGTGCTCAGGATATACTCCTGGCTCTGTACTCGAAATCACTTCTGGCAGGTTGAGAGGGCTGGGGGTTAACACATATGTGGTACAGGGGATAGATTGATGGGGAGCTAACTGCATGAAGGGCAAGGACTTTACTCACTGTATTCTCCTTCCAACTGTATTTTACAATTATGGTTTGTTCAGGTGTTTGGTAGAATGTTCTGTAGTTGAAATTTTATGCTTTTCTCATAATGAGAATTGGAATAACTTTGGTTAGGATTTGACATAGAGATATTGTACCCTTCCTATAAATGTTATCAACATCTTATTTTCTTATTTATCGTTTTTTTTTTTTTTTTTGCTTTTTGGGTCACACCCAGCGATGCTCAGGGGTTACTCCTGGCTTTGCACTCAGGAAATACTCCTGGCGGTGCTTGGGGGACCATATGGGATGCCGGGGATCGAACCCGGGTCGGCCACGTGCAAGGCAAACGCCCTACCCGCTGTGCTATCGCTCCGGCCCCCTTATTTATCGTTTTAATTTAGTATTTTCTTTATATTTTGCTCAAACAATTCTGATTTGGGCCATTAAAAATTCTGTCAGTTGATCTTTATGATCATTTAAATATGCAAATAACTGTTTCTTTCCATTTTATAAAAAGTCATGATATAAGTTGCTCAAGTTTCTATTAATTATAAATTAACTGTGTTTTTTTTATGGATATACTTTAACAATTTAAGGAAATTGTCCTCTGTTCAAAATTCATTTTTATGATTCGCTTACCAAATGGTGTTTAGTTTTTTCATCCCTTACTGAATATATTAAGGTAACAGGGATTTTTTTGTTATTTTACCAATATGGTAGATTATATTAACTGTTTTTTTTAGGATGTTAAAACAATATCCCAAAGCTGGAAAAATTTCCTTTTGCCCATAGTGTATAAGTATTTTTATGTGTTGCTAATTTTGGTTTTCTGTACATTATAGAGAAAATTCTACATTGATATTAATATTTTATATTGCATATTTGTCATTAGAAAGCATCTATATTCATAAGATATGGTTCTGTATTTATTTTTTTAATTTGCTTTTTGGGTCACACCCAGCAATGCTCATGGGTTACTCCTGGCTCTTTACTCAGGAATTACTTCTGATGGTGGTCAGGGGACCATATGGAACGCCGAGGATTGAACCTGGGTTGGCCACGTGCAAGGAAAATGCCCTCCCTGCTGTGCTACCCCTCTGGCTAATTTGGTTCAATTTTAATACTCATGTGATACTGATATCATTAGAGAACTTGGAAGTATTCTCTCCTCTCCTCTTCAGTATTTTGAAATATTTTAAGGAGAACTGGCAATAATTGTTCATTAAATGTTTGCTAAAATTCACCAGTGAAATCAGCTAATTCTGGTCTTTTCTAAGCCAGGCCCCTTCCCATTAACTATGCACTCTCCCTCTAATTACGGATATTAAAACTTTCTATTTCTTCATGATTCAGTCTTGGGAAGTTATATGATTCTAGGAATCCCTACATCCTTCTAATTTACTGACTTTGTTGACATAAAAAAATCCATTACATTATCATACTTTAACTTTCCATGGCATTAATTATATAGTCACCTTTATCATCTTTTAATTTCCTTGAGTCCACTACCTTATTTTTTTTTTCTTAGTCTAGGGAAAGACTAATTTTGATTATCTTTTTCAAACAATTCTTAGTTTAATTTTTTTCCTTTTAATCATTCATGTATTTCTGCTTTTTAACTCCTTTCTTAAGAATCTTGCACGGCAGAGCCTAGCAAGCTACCAGTGACGTATTCGATAAGCCCAAAACAGTAACAATAATGAGCCTCATTCCTCTGACCCTGAACAAGACAGGGACAAATGGAGACATTACTGGCACCCACTCTAGCAAATTGATGAGCAATGGGACAACAGTGATACAGTGATAACACCGTTCTTCTGCCATATTTGGCTTAGTTTTATCCCATAGTTACATGAGATAAAATGTGTACTTGTTTCTGTGGGATATATATATATGTATGTTGTTTTGTGGGCACACATGCATAATGAAATACGACTTAAGTGTAAAAAACGATGACATTTTGCTATTTTTATTTATTTATTTATCTATTTATTTATTTATTTATTTATTTATTTGGCTTTTTGGGTCATACCCGGCGATGCTCAGGGCTGACTCCTGGTTCTGCACTCAGGAATCACTCCTGGCGGTGCTCGGTGGACCATATGGGACGCTGGGAATCGAACCCCGGTCGACTGCGTGAAAGGCAAACGCCCTACCTGCTGTGCTATTGCTCCAGCAACCCCAACATTTTGCTATTTTTAGCAAAATGGAAAAAGTTCTGTTATGCTAATTGTTATATCAGAGGAGAAAGACAACTGTCGGGTGATATCAATTTTATATGGAGTTTAAGAAAACAAATAAAACTAATGAGTAAAAAGTAAAGCTAAATTAGTTGACATGGCCAAAAGAACTGAGGTAACCAAAGGGAAAGAGGCTGAGGGATGGATAGAGGGTGGAAGGGCTAAAATGAATGGCGGTGGCTTTTCTATTTGTGTAATAGAATAAAGCATTGAAGTTCAGCAAATTAGGAATGAATTAAAATTAGGATGTAATTATTTTTATTATAAATTGATCAAAACTATTTAAAGCAATAGTAATATATTGTGGCATTATAGGAAATGTAGATAAAATGAAGGAGAGCAGTAGCAAAGAGATAAACTAAAGATACTGAGAATATTGCCATAAGGTACGTGTATTAGTCCTGAATCAGTTAAATTTAGAGATGGACTTTGAATGATTTAAAATGTAAAATGAAAAATACTACAGTAGATATTTTTGAAAAATGATTTAATTATAGAAGAAGATATTCAATGGAAATACATAAAATTTTAAGTTAGAACCAGAGAGGAGAGCCAGCGAGAACTGGCAGGCGATAAGCATATGCATTTTTGCGTGTACTGGACCCGGGTTCTATATCGGTCACTTTATGTCTTCTAGGTACTAACAAGTAGTCCCAGTGGGCCTGGACACTACAGGTGGCAAAAACATGGTATCCCGGGTCCTAACATTGAACCATCTGGTCTGGTTCACTGAGAATCACTTGGTCAGTCTCAGTCCCCTGAGAACTGCGTGGGCGGCCCTCCAAATAAAAAGATTTAAAAACAACTAGAAAAGACAAAATTAAAGAAACTAGTAAAATGTACAAAGGGATATTAGCCAACAATATCGACAATTACTAAATGTGAATGATGTACAACTACAAATTAAAAGAAAATTTCAATTCATTTTAAAAGGACACTCAACTACATGTTGATAAAGAGATACGTATCTTAAAGTTAAAAACATAGGCACATTAAGTGATAGAGAAAAATACATTCCTTCTGTCTACATGATTTCGAATAACTTTGAGTAAATATCTTCCTATTCTTTCTAAATTGTGAGCTATTAATTATCCTCCAAAAAGTTCCTAAAAGGCTATATAAACAAGCTGTAAAGAAAGGAAAGGAAAAGAATCAGAATTATGTGGGAATTCTGGACATTGTCGTCATGTACATAGGTTATGTCATTAATCATGGTTATTTAGGCAGCGATTATTTTAATCAGCAGAGTTTGATTCATGATTCTCTCACAGTATCCAAATTCATTCTAGAATATATCTGACATTTTTGTTCTTTTGTTTGGTTTATTATTATTTGGGGTGAGTTCCAGACCCCGTGATGCTTAGGGCTTACTCCTGGCTCTGTGCTCAGATATTATTCCAAGTGTGGTTCAGGGGACCATATGGAACCCCAGGGATTGAACCCAGGTTCGTCATGTGCAAAACTTTACCCACTGTACTATCTCTCTGACACATGTATCTAACACTTTGAAGTTCAATTTATTTGGTAAACTCTCTGGGCTAGAAGAGTTTGTAATTCTCTAGGGAGAAAATTGCCTTCCACATGTTGCCTGAATACCATCATATAGTTAAGCTATAATAGCCTGATCTATGAATAATACTGGTTTTGTTTATTTTTGTTTTGTTTTAGTAAATATGGGAAATGAGACCTATTCTCACAACACCCTCTTCTGACCAATAGTTTCCATTATAAGCAACTGAACCTAGTTATAAAGCTAGTATTTGCACCATCCCAATTTATTGTAAACACACAGCAACAAAAAAATTGATATGTGAAATGCAGCTGCAAAATACATAAATGCAGTTGTATGAGTCAAACTCATAGAAATAATATCAATAAATATATTTTAGTAAGGCAAAAATTGTACTCATTTAATTTTTAATGAGATATCAAATAGATACCTTAAGAAATCACAGAATGTATTCTATGATATTTCTAAAATATTAGTCAATTTTGCTTTAAAATGACAGTCTGCATTAATCCTAGCATAATTAGAAGCACATAAGTCTGTCTATACTTATGGATGTAAATATATTTTTCTTTGCCTAAAAACATTTTCCTGGCAAGTGTATTATTTAATTCAAAGTTAAAAGGCTTATACTAAAGTTCAAATAATTTTAGTGGATTATGTGTCATTATGTGAACATCTTTGTCAGCAATTACTGAGTATAGAAATATGAAAACAAGTACAATTTGTCTAAAGTAGACAATTTCTCCTTTGAAAGGTAATACGACTACTTCTTTTTTTGCCCACTTTCATAGAAAACGAGAAATTAAAATCAGCCAAAAGAGTGTCAAAAACTTACCTCCACTTTCCCCAAAGTATAGTTAATTGAGCTGTAACATCAAATAAACATTCTTTACCTTTAACAGTAATATACCAAAAAGACAGTTTCTATTCATTTTGTATGGTTATTCCTACATTAGGAATATAAATGTATTAATTTATAGATACAGATACTAATTGCTTGAATTTTGAGTTCAAAACCAGGCACTAGTATATGTGGAATAATTGGGTTTTGCTGTAGAAGAACCATAATAAAGAACTTGAAAGTGCTGTCACATTTCACATAACTAGTAAAATCTCAGAATATTTAAAAAATATTCTGAAAGAAAATGTCTTGGGGCTTTCTTAATGAGAATGAATGTGGTTTGAAAAGATCAAATAATATTCATATATGTCAAATACAGGTTCTAATAACAGTTAGAGATAATGAATACAATTAAAGTAGGTCAATTTAAGTAATTATTTTCCAGAAAGAATTGCACTTCCTAATCACTAATTGTTAAGATATAATTAAAAACAAAAAAGTGCTATTTACCCAGGAAACTGTTACAAAAGATTTTAAAATATCAACATGACTCATTTTGTCATCTTTTAATTTGCATGTCTTATTATTAGCATAATTGCATTTTGTAGTTAATGGTCATGTAAATATGATAATGTACTAGTAATTGATGTAATAATAAATATCACAGTCATGAGTCTCAGAATGCCTTTTCTTGGCCACTTATATTGTAGTAGTCTATTATATCATCACTAGGAGATGAATTGGGTGTTTTTATAGCACATATAAAAATGTGGGTGTAGTAACAACGTTACCCCTAAACTTATAACACACATACATATATCTACACACACACACACACACACACACACTTTTTGTTTTGTTTTGACTTGATTTGGGGAACACATTGTGTATGCTCAGGAATTGCTCTTGGCTTCACACCCAATGATTTCTCTTGGCAGGAAATAGGAATTACATAGAATCATGAGGATTATACCAAAGTTCGTTGCTTGCAAGGCAGGTGTCCGACCTGCTATACTGTCTCTCAAGTACCATATACCTAGTTTCTTTAGAGAATAATCTAAGTCCTTAAACATTAAAAGAAGAAAATAGAATATTATAAGAGAAAACCAAAAATAAACTTTCAGCACCTTAATTGCAAAACACAATGCCCAAAATGAGAGAGAGAGAGAACGAGAGAGAGAGAGAGAGAGAGAGAGAGAGAGAGAGGGGGGGGGGGATTCCTTCTCTCCATTGATGATCAAGAATCAGGGACACTGTCTTCTCTCACTTGTGGGAAACATGATACTCCAAGCATAGCTCTTTTGGTTCCTATTTGGGTCATCTGAATAGCGTTCTCGGTCTGTTTTCATAGGGCCCAGGTCTCTGAGGCATATGTTAGTGCAGGAAGAATGGTGGAGTCGAAAAGATGGGCTCAGAGCTGGATATTCTTCGTCCTCTTGACAATGTCTTCAATACTCTTGATTGTGTTCCATGCTGCTCTCTTCCTCCTGCGAAGTTCTGGCAGCAAGTTGTTCTTCATGTTGAGTTCTCAACCCAGGTACACATAGCTGCTGCATTTGGAGATGTTCGTTCTGTTGAAAGCAAATGGAACGTCAGCGACTAGTTCATTTTTCATGAACATTGTATTGGTGAGATTCAGCTGTAGTCCGACCTTTTCACACTCGCGGTTGAATTTGGCCAGCATTTGTGGCCAGCATTTGTGTCGCTTGGCTAATGTTTGGTGTTATGAGAACGATGTCATCAGTGAAGTGGAGGTGGTGTAGTTGCCGACTGTCTATCTTCACTCCCATTCCTTCCCATTCCAGTCATCATATGACATTCTTGAGGGTGGCACTTTAAAGTTTCTGTGAAATGGTATTGCTCTGCTGAACCCCTCTCTACCTTAATGATCACTTGCTTGTAGGATGGTGAGATCCTGGTGGTGAATCCATAATACAGCTTGCAGAGCATCTTGATGTGCTGAGTTTGAATGCCCTGTTTTGCTAGGGCTTTGATGACCACTTCAGTCTCTACAGAATCAAAGGCCTTCTTGAAAGCAATGAACATTAGACAGAGCACCATCTTGAACTCTCACGAAATCTCAGTGAACTTGGTCACTGTATGGATATGGTCGATCATGCTGAATCCTTTTCAGAACCCAGCTTGCTTGCATGGTTGACCTTCATCTAGTGTTCTCCCTATTCTATTCAGGATGATTTGAGTGAACAACTTATAGATGACAGACAACAGGCAAATTGGGTGATAGTTGCCGATGTCGTTGATTACAACAGAATGGTCCTGCTGGTTTTCCATTGGAATGGAACCTTGCATTCAGACAAGTAATGTGTGAAGAGCTGAGCCAGTGTATTGATGAGTACTGGCGGCAGATTCTTCAGGTGTTTGGGTCTGACCTTGTCTGCACTGGGTGCTGTACGCATCTTTACCAACAAAATAGAGAGTCAGATTTTGGAAGGAAGGATGTTGGGAACAATATATCCATCCTGCAGAGTTTGGTATGTGGGCAGGTGGACATGGCTGTCAAAGAGATCCGAGTAGAAGTCGTGAATAATCCTTTCCATTCCCCCTCTGGAAGATGTGATAGATCCATCAGGACATTGGAGGGCACTCATTTTGTTCTTGTAGTTGGCGAAGGACAGGCAAGTGTTGCAAATACTTTTCCTGGCTTGTGCCCTATCAGCCAACACTGCTGCTTTTCTCTCTTTGAGGTCTTCCTTTATTGCTTTTCTGTACAGCTTTTCGAGCTCTGATGTTAGCTTGTGATTGTCTGAGGTTCGTGCCAAACCACGTTGGTGAATGAGCTTAATAGTTTCCGAAGACAGGTGTCTGTGGCTTTCTCACTCTCAGCATTCTTCACACAGTCATGGAGGTGCTGAACCAGTCGATCATACTCCTCGTCAATGTTGTCCATGAAGTCATCTTCCACATTGCCGCAATAGTGCCAAAGAGCTCCCAGTTGGTGCTCACTCTGCGAGTTCTTTCCTTAAACTTAAACTTTGCAGACCTTTCTCCCCTCTCTGTGAAGTAGAATTTTGCATGAAAGAGATGGTGGTCCGATCCCATTTGGAATTTTGGGACAACAGCAACATCAGTCGGGCAAAACCTTCAATTGAATATGATGTGGTCAATTTCGTTGTGGAACTGTCCACCGGGAGACTCCCATGCCCAATGTTTTGATTCAGCCTTCTGTGAGTTCAGTTCCACGAATGGTCTTGTCGACATGATGAACTCAGACAGTCTCTCACTCTGTTCGTTCCATTCTAGGCCATGGGTCCTTCTCGGTCTTATCTTGACATTAAAATTACTGACAATGACCTTGTAGAAGGTGTGGTCTTCTTTAAAGAACTTCTCCAGCTCCATGTTGAACTTCTCAATTTCTTCTTCATCATAGTTGGATGTTGCTGCATAGACGACGAAGATAGAAACTGCCGGCAGTGAACCACATCTTTCAAGCGTAATCATCTGATTCGGGTTGTTAGGCATTCGAATGAATCAATGTCATGGCCAAGTTTGTGTTGACAAGGACATCGACACTACCGATGCCTCTGTTGTATCATGTTCCTAGGAACAGTTCCTCTCCAGTGTCAAAAATGGTGTGATGTGATCCATGCCTTCTCGTTTCAGTCAGACCAATGATGTTGTACTTGATCTTCTGCACTTGCACCCTCAGGTCCTTGATGGATGCTTCCGATGCTAGCATACATGCATTGGAAGTATAGACAATCATTTCAGTCCTTCATTTTGGCTGTCTCATTTGTCCCTGAGACTTTACCAGCCTTTCCTTATTCATCCTTCTTAATGCTGCTGTATTGGGGGCTCTTTCAGTGACAGGGAAATGTGGCTCATTGTTGTTACTGTTTTTGGCATATTGAATATACCACGGGTAGCTTGCCAGGCTCTGCCATGAGGGCGAGATACTCAGTAGCTTGCCGGGTTCTCCAAGAGGGAATTATACATACTTATGTTATATATACACATTGACTAATAACATATTTATTACGTATATATATAATAAATATATGATATACTATATATAATAAATATATATTCTTATTTCTATAAGAATAAGAAATGGTTTTATTATTTGTGATAAGTTTTCTATTATTAACAATTTAAAATGTTGTCAAATTATTTTACTACTTCTAAGACTTTTATAATTTTCTACTTCCCTCTGTAATAAGTAGGAAAGCATGCAGATCATTTAAGTGTTCATAATAGTTGCAATCCTGAAGTGAGCCAAATTTTCTGTAAGGTTTTAAGATTATATGATGTGAGATAGCTATGAAATGTGCCTATAAATACATTTTAAAAATAAACTTGACAGATTTTAATGAAGGTCACTTGATTAAAAAACTGTTCAGGGGTTACTCCTGGCTCTACATTCGGTGATTACTCCAGGTAATTCAGTGATTATTCCAGGTGGTGTGCAGGGGACCAAATATGATTCTAGGGATGGAAACATGGTAGACTTTAGGCAAGGCAAGCGCCCTACCTGCTATACTATTTCTCCAGCCCCTATTTTTGAATTTGGAAGACATTTAAAAGAAAGGTGGGTTATTTTTTTAATTACTTATTAAGATTCAAATTGTCATTTTGTAAGCAAATTTAAACTTTTTGTGTGTGTCTCTTTTTAAATTGATCTGTGTCTGTTAGATAATGTTGAATTAAATTATTATTTAATTTTTAATTTGTGTCTATTAATTTGATATGCATATTTTGAGAAATTAAACTATTTTACTTAAGCCAATATTAGTCTGAAGTTCATACCAAAGCTCTTTTATTGCTTTGTCTTTAGTGACTTAGCTTTTGTTATATTTTATATTACTGTATTTGGTTCGTTAATCCTTTATCATTCTAACCTTGAGCTTTTAACATGGCTTGCTTTAAAATTCTTGGTCCTTCCTTGCTTTCTCATTTATTAGTTATTGTTTTTAAATGTTTATCTTTCTACACTTTAATGTAAAGTCTGAAATTTATTTCTACATTTTGGGGTTCATGTTAAATTATGTATTCCCAATTACTTTAATTCCAAATAGGTATATAATTTAATACCATGATATATGGCCTCCACTGTATCCCACATGTATTTTATACAATATTTTAATTGTCACTAAGCTCAAAACATAATCTGAATATGTAAAAAATATATAACAATATTCTTACATCTAGGGCTGGAGTGATAGCACAGCGGGTAGGGCATTTGCCTTGCACATAGCCGACCCGGGTTCGATTCCTACACCCCTCTTGGAAAGCCCGGCAGGCAAGCTACCAAGAGTATCTTGCCCTCATGGCAGAGCCTGACAAGCTACCTGTGGCATATTGGATATGCCAAAAACAGTAACAACAAGTGTCACAATGGAGACACTACTGGTACCCACTCAAGCAAATCGATGAGCAATGGGATGACAGTGATACAGTGATTCTTGCATTTGATTATTGATGGTTTTCAAGTACTACCATATATCCTTCTTCCTCTACCTCCCAGATAGACAATTTGATAAGGACACCAATGCCCAGATATCCTGACATAGTTAATAGAAATTTCAAATCACATATGTCACAACCTGGGCTTAAGAATAGTGGGGTTGGAGAAATAGCACAGCAGGTAGACGTTTGCCTTGTACATGGCCGAACTGGGATCGATTCCCAGCATCCCTTATGGTCCCCTGAGCACCGCCAGGGGTTAACCCTTGTGCATTGCTGATGTGACCCAAAAAACAAAACAAAACAAAATAATCATTGGTGGTGCTCAAAAGATAGTACAGCGAGTAGGGCACTTGCCTTTCACAAGGTAGTCCTGGGTTCAATGCCCAGAACCACATGTGGGCCTCTGAACCCCTATAGTACTGATCCCAGCATCCAGGATAAACTCTGAGAACCACTGTGTATAGTCTCCAAACTAAAATTAAATCAAATTTTTAAAAGTATAGTCATCGCAACCTCACCTTTTAATCAGAGATGTTATTCTCCAATATATTGATTCTTTGAATTTTCTTGAAAGGTCAACAATGTTCTCTCAAATGATCAAATTTTACTACCTCACTTATATCACTTGTCATCCTGTTGATCTTCGATTTGCTCAAGTGGGCTCCAGTAACATCTCCATTCATCTCTGTTGCGTGCTAGTGTAGCCCAGTGGTATCTGCTCGCTCCAGGAACACAAAGAGCCTCAAACTATTCGTTCGGGGTTTTGACAAAGAAGTCTGACCATCTCGTAGGTGGGCAACCACGCAGTCTTTTGACATACCGTGGAATCCAGTCGGTAACAGCTCTAGTCCAGTGGTCATCTCTAAATCACATTACATGACCGGCCCATCTGATTTTTAATGCCTTGGCAAACAAGACAGCGTCCCTGGTTCTTGATTGTTGATGGAGGTCAGACTCCAAATTCCTTCTCTCACATGAGTGAAACATGATACTCCAAGCTTAACTCTTTCAATTCCTCTTTGGGATACCCGAATAGCGTTCTCATCCTGTTTTCGTAGGGCCCAGGTCTCTGAGGGGTATGTTAGTGCAGGAAGAATGGTGGAGTTGAAAAGATGTGCCTGAAGCCAGAAGTTCTTCGTCCTCTTAACCACTTCTTTGATGCTCTTGAAAGCATTCCATGCTGCTCTCTTCCTGCTGCTCAGTTCTGGCACCAAGTCGTTCCTCATTTTGAGTTCTACCTAAAATAATCAAAATCAGGTATATAGGAAACATACATGAAATATATACTCATAGGGCTAAAAATGGCACAAATATATATACATAAAGGTATTTAAAATATAAAGTAGGCATTTAAGCAATGTATATCAAATATCTACACATAAAAATTTCTTATTTTCGCCTCCCGAGTGCGCCCCTGGTTCCCACGCGGCCGCCGGGACTTGGGACCCTTGCCGCCGCCACCTCCCGAGTCCCACCGCCCCGGCTTTCCTGGGACCATTGTCCCAGGAGCCCCTGCTAGGAAGAAACGGGGGCGTGGCCTGAAAGGGGCGTGGTCTAAAAAGGGGCGTGGCCTCCTGCCAGAGCCGCAGTTATTATTTCCTGCCTTAACACATTAGGTATGGTCTTCTTGCTTTGAAAATCGGTTTAACACATCTCATACACTTATGCGACCTAGCCTATTAGCTCTAAGTTTAGAAAAATTATCAGTGAATAAGAGAAGCTTAGCAAAGCTTTTGTAAAGACAACTTAGCCTTAAGTCTTCATTAAAGCCCCAACATCAATCACAAAGAAAAGGCTGAGTGTAAGGAAGACTTCTAGAATAGGAATAAAGCTGCCATCAGAAATAGCACAAACAGAGCCCCTCCTTCTCTCAGCAAGAGGTAGGAGGAATAAACACCTACAAAGTTCCAATCCTATACTTCCATAACAATATGAAGAAGCAGCGAAAATCCCCTCCACGAAGAGAGGGAGAAGAAAAGATACTAGAAACCTCAAAAGAGGCTCCCAACATCTACGACCTCTCAGATAAACAATTCAGAGAGGAAATATGGAGGAGAGTCGACCTACTCCAAGCAAATATGGAACAGACATCCAATAAATTAAGGGAGGAGATGAATCAAGCGCTGGAACGGTCTACCAAGAAAATACAGGAAGAAATGAGAGCAGAAATGAGAGCAGAAATTTCAAACCTTCGAACGGAAGTCTCACAAATAAAGGAATCGGTAGATGAAATAAAAATCTCACTAGAAGCCCTCAACAGTAGAATGACTACAGCCGAAGACAGAATCAGTGATCTGGAAGATGAGCTGCAGAAAGCTTATAGACAACAACAAATCATGGCCAAAGACCTCAAAATGGCTATAGAGCGAATCAGAGCCCTGGGGGATGACTTCAAGAGGAACAACATAAGAATCATTGGAGTACCAGAACCGCAGGGAAGCAACCCCAATGAAAAAAACACAGTCAAAGATATCATTGCTAAGAAATTCCCAGAGCTGGACAAGGCAGGCATCCAGATACAAGGAGTCCGAAGAGTACCAGCAAAAAGAGACCCGAATAAAAAGACCCCAAGGCATATCATAGTCAGAATGGCGGATACCATGGATAGAGACACAATTCTGCAAGCAGCAAGGTCAAAGAAGGAAATCACATACAAAGGAGCACCCCTCAGATTTACGGCCGATCTGTCAGAAGAAACCCTCCGAGCCCGAAGACAATGGTGGGACATAGTGAAAAAACTCAACGAAATGAATGCCTCACCAAGAATACTTTATCCGGCTAAACTCTCACTCAAACTCGAAGGAACCATACACTACTTCTCGGATAAACAACAGCTCAGGAACTTCATAGACTCAAAACCAATCTTGAAAGAAGGTCTAAAGGGGCTACTGTAAGACAAGGAGGAGCCCCATAAGAATAACAAATCCCACAGAAAGATGACACAAAACCACATCACAATAATCTCTCTCAATGTCAATGGCCTAAATGCACCTATCAAGAGACACAGAGTGGCTAAATGGATCCGGAAATTAAACCCAACATTCTGTTGCCTGCAAGAAACACACCTGAACAAACAGAGTAAACATAGACTCAAAGTCAAAGGATGGAAAACAATCCTCCAAGCAAACAACCCCCTTAAAAAAGCTGGAGTGGCCATCCTGGTATCCGACAACATAGATTTTAGGATGAAAAAGATCAAAAGGGACAGCAAAGGTCATTTTCTGTTTATCAAGGGATATGTACAACAGGAAGAAATCACACTCTTAAACGTATATGCTCCTAACGAACGACCGGCTAAATATTTAAAACAACTCCTAACAGACTTCAAAGAGGACATCACTAACAGCACAATTGTAGTCGGAGACTTCAATACGGCCTTATCGCCTCTAGATAGATCCACAAGACAAAACTCAACAAGGAAACACTGACTCTGAAAGAAGAAATAGAAGAGAGAGGCCTAATAGACCTATACAGGGCCTTACACCCCAAAAAGAAAGAATACACATTCTTTTCCAGTGCACACGGAACATTTTCTAAAATAGACCATGTACTGGGCCCCAGAACATACCTCAATAGAATCGGAAAAATAGAAATTGTATCAACCATTTTTTCAGACCACGATGCGCTGAAGATAGAAGCTAACCACTCACAAACACGGAAAATCAAATCAAACACCTGGAAACTAAACAATTCAATGTTGGCCAATGAGTGCGTCAGGAAGGAAATCAAGGAAGAAATCAAAAGATACTTAGAAACTAACGAGAATGAAGACACGAGCTACCAAAACCTATGGGACGCAGCTAAAGCCGTGTTAAGGGGAAAATTTATAGCTCTCCAAGCATTCCTCAGGAAGGAAGAAAGGACCCACATAGATAGCTTGACTTCACGACTCAAGACCTTAGAAAAGGACCAGAAAAAGGACTCCAAACCAGACCGAAGGAAAGAAATAATAAAAATTAGAGCAGAAATTAATGACATCGAAACCAAAAAAACAATCCGAAAGATCAATGAAACAAAGAGTTGGTTCTTTGAGAAAATAAATAAGATTGATAAACCGCTAGCAAGACTCACAAAGAAAGAAAGAGAAAAAACTCTAATAAATCGAATCAGAAATGAAAAGGGGGACATCATAACAGAAACCAGTGAGATTCAAAAGATCATTAGAGACTACTTTGAAGGTCTTTACGCCACAAAAAAGGAGAACCTAAAAGAAATGGATGGATTCCTTGATTCCTACAATCTCCCAACACTGAAGAAAGAAGACCTGGAATACCTGAATAGACCCATCAATGTTAAGGAAATTGAAACTGTAATCAAAAACCTCCCCAAAAACAAAAGCCCAGGCCCAGATGGTTTCACTGGCGAATTCTTCCAAACATTTAAAGAAGACCTATTGCCTGTTTTCCTCAAACTTTTCCAGGAAATTGAAAAAACAGGAACTCTCCCAAACAGTTTCTATGAAGCACATATCTCCCTAATACCAAAAGCAAACAAAGACACCACTAAGAAAGAAAATTACAGACCAATTTGCCTGATGAACACCGATGCGAAGATCCTCAACAAAATACTAGCAAATAGGATCCAACAACTCATCAAAAAGATCATACATCACGACCAAGTGGGATTCATCCCAGGGATGCAAGGATGGTTTAACATTCGGAAATCAATCAACATAATCCAGCATATCAACAAAAGTAAAGACAAAAACCATATGATCATATCAATAGATGCAGAGAAAGCATTTGACAAGATCCAACATCCTTTCATGATGAAAACCCTCGCCAAAATGGGGTTTGGAGGAACTTTCCTCAAGATAGTCGAAGCCATCTATCACAAGCCTACGGCAAGCATAATCCTCAATGGGGAAAAACTAAGGGCCTTTCCTCTGAGATCGGGCACAAGACAAGGATGCCCACTCTCACCACTCCTCTTCAATATAGTACTGGAAGTACTTGCGATAGCTATTAGACAAGAAAAAGAGATTAAGGGCATCCAGATAGGAAGGGAAGAAATCAAACTCTCACTATTTGCAGACGACATGATACTATATCTAGAGAAGCCTAAAACCTCTACTAAGAAACTCTTAGAAACAATAGACTTATACAGTAAAGTTGCAGGCTACAAAATCAATACCCAAAAATCCATGGCCTTCAAATACGCAAACAATGAGGCAGAGGAAAGGGACATGAAAAAAGCAATCCCATTCACAATCGTGCCCCAGAAAATCAAATACCTCGGAATCAGCTTAACCAAGGAAGTAAAAGACCTTTACAAAGAAAACTACAAAACGCTACTCCATGAAATCAAAGAGGACATGAGGAAATGGAAACATATACCCTGCTCGTGGATAGGGAGAATCAATGTTGTCAAAATGGCAATACTCCCTAAAGCATTATACAGATTCAATGCGATCCCTATAAATATACCCATGACACTCTTCAAAGAAATGGATCAAGCAATCCTAAAATTCATATGGAATAACAAACGTCCAAGGATAGCTAAAACAATTCTTGGGAAAAAGATGATGGGAGGCATCACCCTCCCCAACCTCAATCTTTACTACAAAGCAGTAACAATTAAAACAGCATGGTACTGGAACAAAGGCAGAGCCGTAGACCAATGGAACAGGGTGGAATATCCCTACACACAACCCCAAATGTATGATCATCTAATCTTTGATAAGGGAGCAAGAGATGTGAAGTGGAGCAAGGAAAGCCTCTTTAACAAATGGTGCTGGCACAACTGGACAACCACATGCAAAAAAATGGGTTTAGACCTTGACCTGACACCATGCACAAAAGTCAGATCAAAATGGATTAAAGACCTCAACATTAGACCACAAACCATAAGGTACATTGAAGACAAGGTCGGCGAAACCCTCCACGATATTGAAGATAAAGGTATCTTCAAAGGTGACACGGAACTAAGCAATCTAGTAAAAACAGAGATAAACAAATGGGACTACATTAAACTAAAAAGCTTCTGCACCGCAAGAGATACAGTGACCAGAATCCAAAGACTATCCACAGAATGGGAAAGGATATTTACACAATACCCATCAGATAAGGGGTTGATATCAATGGTATATAAAGCACTGGTTGAACTCTACAAGAAGAAAACATCCAACCCCATCAAAAAATGGGGCGAAGAAATGAACAGAAACTTTACCAAGGAAGAAATACGAATGGCCAAAAGGCACATGAAAAAGTGCTCTGCATCACTAATCATCAGAGAGATGCAGATCAAAACAACCATGAGATACCACCTCACACCACAGAGACTGGCACACATCCAAAAGAACAAAAGCAACCGCTGTTGGAGAGGATGTGGGGAGAAAGGTACCCTTCTACACTGCTGGTGGGAATGCCGGCTAGTTCAGCCCTTTTGGAAAACAGTATGGACGATTCTCAGAAAACTAGAGGTTGAGCTCCCATTTGACCCAGCAATACCACTGCTGGGAATATATCCCAGAGAATCAAAAAAGTACAATCGAAACAACATCTGCACATGTATGTTCATCGCAGCACTGTTTACAATAGCCAGAATCTGGAAAAAACCCGAATGCCCCAAAACGGATGACTGGTTGAGGAAACTTTGGTACATCTATACAATGGAATACTATGCAGCTGTTAGAAAAAAGGAAGTCAAGAATTTTGTAGTTAAGTGGATGGGCATGAAAAGTTTCATGCTGAGTGAAATGAGTCAGAAAGAGAGAGACAGACATAGAAAGACTGCACTCATCTATGGTATATAGAATATCAGAGTGGGAGACTAATACCCAAGAACCGTAGAAATAAGTACCAGGAGGTTGACCCCATGGCTTCGCGGCTGGCCTCACGTTCCGGGGAAAGGGCAACTCAGAGAAGCGATCACCAACTACATTGTAGTTGAAGGCCATGTGGGGGAAGGGAGTTGCGGGCTGAATGAGGGCTAGAGACTGAGCACAGCGGCCACTCAACACCTTTATTGCAAACCACAACAGCTAATTAGAGAGAGAGAACAGAAGGGAATGCCCTGCCACAGTGGCAGGGTGGGGTGGGGCGGAGATGGGAGTGGGGAGGGTGGGAGGGACGCCGGGTTTACGGGTGGTGGAGAATGGGCACTGGTGAAGGGATGGGTTCCCGAACTTTGTATGAGGGAAGTATAAGCACAAAAGTGTATAAATCTGTAACTGTACCCTCACAGTGATTCTCTAATTAAAAATAAATAAATTATAAAAAAAAATTTCTTATTTTATCTTCTGATTGTACAGTTTTATAGTTTACATGTTGAACTATGAAACATTTTGAGCTTTGTGATGGGTGAAAGGATTGTGTCTAGATTTTTGGCATATTCATTTTTGGCATTTTTGCATATTCATTTTTCCACACTACTATTTGTTTTAAATAAATCTTTGCTTCATTATATCGCATTTATAATTGTGCCAGATTGGGTCTCTTTCTTGACTTCTGAACCAGTGATGCTTTAATAAATGAACAGTGTGGAAGAGTCACTGAAGTGGATCTTTCGGTGATAGGTTGGAGAGGAGTTTTGAAGGAAATCATCACATAACAGTTTGTTAAATTGGCAAGTTGGATTTTTTTCTAAACAATTCCGTTTTGTGTTACATTTTTTTAAATTGTGGATCAGTTTTTGAGCCTAAATCTTAAATTGTATCACAGATCTTTGGGAAATCCCTTTACAATTTTCTTGTATTCTTTATGTGACTTGGAGTGGATACTGTTGTTTATAACTATAAAAACTGATACAGAATTTGGTGCCAAAGAATCTTTCTTTATTCTAAAAGGTACTACACAGCAACCCAGTATCAGAAGGAAAAAATAAACCATCAACAAAACAGTAATAAAAGTAATACACTTGACCAAAAGTATTGAAGTGCCTACTGAAGCTATTTAATAGATTTTAATGGTATACAGTTGGTCAAACAGTATGTAGTATATTTAAATAGTGTATTTAATCTTAGTAGCATTAAACAGTATAATGGGAATGATAATCTGTCTTATTGTATTTCAGAGACAGAACTTTAAAATCTGTGTTTATGTGTTCAGAGATATGTAAAAAAATTTACGGGCTGGGTATAATAAAACTTAGAACTTGATTCTATATTTTCCAAATATCAAACAATATGTTGAGATTCATTTATATGGCAATAAGTTTAAAACATTAAGGCCTGAGTGGAGAAGAAAACTACTGTGTAATTTAGCTTTTGACCTCTTTCATTTAGCTCTTGAGCTGTCAAGGGCTTTCCCTTAAAAAAAAATAGGACAACTGTAGGAATGAAATTGTCTTTACCTAACAGACACAGCAACACACTTTTATTTCCATATCTTGGGCTTGTATCATTTCTGCTCCATATTATAAGTTCTGGGCATGCACCTTTATCTATTCATAAAACAGGATAAAAAATTAACCCATTCATCATATTGATGCTGAAGTGATAGTGTTAGATGCTTGTGGGATAGAAGATATTCTATATTTCGGGTGAAGAAAAAGGAGATAGGAGATATTATTTCTGACAGAATGTGAAAGATAAACTGAATAAAGATGATATGTGTAACTGTCATAAAATTCATCTTCAAGTAAAGGGTACCTATTTCATCTCTGTTTGAAATTTTTAAAACAAATATACCTGATTCTTCTGATTGTAGTTTTGTTTTAACCAATCAGATACTATTTGTCTCTCAATATCGTCGGTTCATTTATATTTCTTACTGAAGTTTGTTTTATTATTGATATTGTTTGAAGCTTTAATCTTTGGCCAGATTAATTAACTTTTGTTCTTCACTTGTTACAGTCTGTGCTTTCACAGGTACTGAGCATCTCTCGACTTGGAAACACGTTAGTGCTGTTCCTGAGAATGTTCTGTTCCTGCCACTTCCTGCCATGCAACTGACAGTGACTGTTCACGACAGCTATTACGTCCATGTGAGTATAACTTGCTAGAGAACTCATAACTGAGTTTAGAATAGGAAGCGATAAGCTATAAAAAAAAAAGATGCTGCTTCCTTGACTTCACTTACCCTCACTAAAGGAAAGTTTCTCTGACCCCTATAGCTGCATGGAAAAAACTCATAGTAACTGCAGTAGCAACAACTTTAATACCCTACTTTGGATTCCGGGGCATATTCAGAGGACACTGTGCTTTTAGCTTCTAAGGTAGGGGAGGAGCTCTAACAAAGCAAGGGAGTTGAAAAGTTAGTTTGTTCCATAATAAGGAAGACTGGAAATTATATTTCAGTTTGAAAATATTCGCAACAAAGGAAAATAGACTTTATGACATAAAAAAAATTGGCAACTTCCCCCACCCCAAGGAAATTGATATCATTTCAGATTCTGAGCTCTTTAAATGTTACTTATTTTTTCACCACTTATAATTTCCCTGGTTCAATTCCTCCATCCCTCTCAGAGAGCCCAGCAAACTACCGAGAGTATCCCGCCCATACGGCAGAGCCTGGCAAGCTACCCGTGGCATATTCGGTATGCCAGAAACAGGAACAACAAGTTTCACAATGGAGATATTACTGGTGCCGACTCGAGCAAATCGATGAACAACGGGATGTCAGTGCTACAGTGACAGTGATTGTTATTAGTACTGAGGGCCATGTCCTGGAAATTACAGGCGATAGTTTCATTGAGCTTTATCTTCACTGAGAGCAAAATATGACACGTAGCCTTGCCAAACTTGAGAGTATTTTGTAACCAAAACATTTGTCCCATTCAGCCAATTTAATCCCTCTAGATTGCAACCACCTACCTGTTCTCTATATTTAGTCATAATAATTCTCAGATTTCAAAGTGAGATTTGATGTTCAAAAAGACCATAGTTTTTTAAAAAGGTGTTCTTTCACTGGATACACTTGTCATGATGTAGTCTATGCTTCTCCTCTGCTATACGGACTTGGAAATCAATTCACAGAATATATGTAATAAAATCTCGATAGGAATCATTTGAGAAATCAATTATTGACCATCATTGTTTTATAACGAAAAGTTCTCTGGTGCATGCAAGCAAGGATAGTCTGAGATCATTGATTACAGAGGCTTGTAAATTCTTAGTTGAATTGAGATATTTTTTTGAGATTTCTACATTCTCACATTAACGGAGAAATCTTTGCCAGCCTGTGTTATTTCCAAACACTACTTAAGTGGTTTGTTTGTTTTACATATTTATAATGTTGGCTGTATCTTCAGAATTTCACTACATGGCCACATCTTGGGAGATTGCTTTACCTTAGACTTGTAGAAAATCTACCGAGGCCTATAGTGTTACTTCTCTAAGACTAATTAGAACACTAAATGTTTGTGTGCCTGCTGGTTGTGGAGAAGCTCTTTCCCCTGTAACAAAGATTTTATTTAATTTCATAGCCAAAGGCGTGATGAGAAAGAAATGCTCTTTGAAAAGCACATCTGTTGTAAAAAAGGAAAATGTTGTCTTCTTGGTGTATTTTTCTCGCGCATTCTCTCTCTCTAGGGTGGAATATGACCCGTTTCAGAAAAGGATCCTAAAGAGGGAGCTTGCTTATGCATATGGCATTCGGTGTGACCCCAGCAGGTGCAGCCTTGCCTTTAAGACTGCAGTTCGGCATTTTAAATGAACGTGCAGAGTGCTTCAGGGGCACCTAAGCACCACTCCATCGCCAAAGGATCGTTTCCACATGGGTTATTTTTTCATTTTCATAACTGTATCTTCTTCTATTAATGATACAAAATAGGTCATTAATATTATAGTCCACATAAAGACACAGCATCAATTTTTATCACTTTTGCAGAACATTAGACTGAGATATTGAAAAGAATTCTTGGAATTGGCTTATGGCCTCCTGTTATGGTTGAAATTCAAATTCCATATATTGACTTCATAAAAATGCCAGCATTCCAGCTCTAGGATAAGGCAGCGTAGACTTGTTTTCGTCCTGACTACCCACCTAAGGGTTTAAAATACTAGTTGAGATCTAAGTCTTGGTTTTCTTATATTGCTATTCTTGATTGATTCATTTTTTTTAGTCAATCAATACATATTGAGTGTTTTTATGTAATCATTCCAGAAATCATTAGAAGTTCCAAGATTGATCAAACATCACCTCAGCTCACTTTTAGAATAATCAAAGGCAAAAAAGTCATCAAGTATAAGGTATCTTGACAGATAAAGTTACAGATATGTATTACAAGGCAATATTTGTCAAAGAGGTAACAAGTATTATGGGAGCTGAATAGAGAAACAAGTGTGTGTTTATTTTAAACATAAGTTTTTAAAATTTATGTGTAGATGTGTCGGGGTGAGCCACACCTAGTGGTATCAGGGACTATTCCTGGCTCTGTGTTTAGTAGGGACCACTGTCTATCCTTGGGGGTTATTTTTAGTGCCAGGGCTTCTAATCTGGGTCAGGAAGATGCAAGACAAGTGCCTTGTACTCTCCTGTACTCTCTCTCTCTGGCAGCTCAGCTCTATTCTAAAGGTTTAATATAAGAGTTATCCTATGATTGCCATCTACTTGACCTAGAAATAATATGGTTTGGTTTTACTATTTTCTAAGTATATCACTTTAAGTAGTCTTTCAAATGGAAGTCAATACGGAGAACCAGTGTTTGAAGCTGAGCTAGTAACTATTTATCTTTGGTGTCTAAATTTGTTATAGTATAGGTTAGACAATTTGTCACAAGCTTCGCTAGTTTTATACTGAGTCTTCTAAAATAGCTGAAGATCAGTATTAACATCTCATAAATACTGATCATTTAGCACTATATGATTTTTCTAGGTGAGAATTTCCTCCCTTCTCTCTTTCCCTTTGCCTTCCTCCAGCATTCCTCCTAGTTTCTTTTCTGAAGCTCTCTTGCTCTCTCTCTTTCCCTTTCTTTATTTAGTATTCAGTGAAGCTTTTCAGTATATCAGCTGGCATTTTTCATAACCTCTGAAAACTGATCACAGGAATGAATGAGTTACTTCCAATTTACCCTAAAACAGAATGTTCTTGAGTCAACTTGTTCAAGTAAGAATTTCCTATGCTTATCTTTTGGCTTTGTTTTTAACATTTTTGTTCCCCCGATCATCATTAAATTTAAGAATATATTATGTGGGTTACAGATGCATTAAGGCAGAAGAGAATTCAGTATTCTACTTAGTATTCTAAATTTCTGTCCTCAGATTCATGTTTAATGCAACTGCTTTATTTTAAATGCTCCAATTTCCAGAACACTTAAAAATATTTTCTCTACAATTTTTAGTTATTTTTATTAGGCTAACCTAGTGCTACACATTACCTGCAAAACAAGACTTTTAATCTAGTATTATTATGGAATATATCCTTAAAACCACTCATCACCCAATAATATGTTTCTATCAACTATTTTTTAAATAACTGTATGCGTCAGGTAATTATTTTGATATAGGTTATATCATTTGCAATTTTAAAACTTCAAATAAAAGATATCTTCTACACCTATTTTAAAATTTTCATTTTGTGTTTTTGCTGACATGTGGTGGGGTACAGGGGGAGTCCCCCACCCTTTGAGATTTTTTTTTAAATTCCTCTGTCCCTCTTGGAGAGCTCAGCAAGGTACTGAGTGTATCCCGTCTGCACAGCAGAGGCTGACAAGCTACCCAGGGCATATTTGATATGCCAAAAACAGTAATACGTCTCACGATGGAGATGTTACTGGTGCCCGCTTGAGCAAATCGGTGAACAACGGGATAACAGCGCAACAGTGCAGTGTTTGTGTGTGAAATGAAATATTTGTATTGAAAGACACTTAGATAAGTGGAAGGGGAGAGAATGAGAGATGTGTTTAAGAGAGAACGTGGGCTTCTCTCAGAATGGAGAAAGCAGAGAATGGCTTTGGGGTTAAGTTTATACACAACCTCTCCAAAGTGTCTTAGCCTAGAGTTTTCTGCATAAATTAATCTGCATGTTGTAAAACTTAAATCCTTGGTTCTTGATAGTCCTCGAATATTCTTATCACGTTCTTTACATTTTCCTGTAGTCTCTCCCTTTCTAGGCAGAGGGGATGGGAGTTGGGGAGGTGGTACACCCTTCTCTGGGTTGTTCCTCAGTTTCTGTACCTTCAAAGAGCTGAGGATTTGCATCTCAAAGGGACGTGTTCTCCTGTACTAGGCAACTTCAAGGGTATTACTAGAAACTCAAGAATTTCAGGCCACTTTGATAGTATAATTCTGCTGCATGTTATTTTTAATTTTATACTGGAAGAATAATTTGATAAAAATGATGCATTTTTTTGTTGTGGTGGTTAAATTGAATTATTTGCCTAAATATAAATTCTTCTCAATATTCAGAATGCCTCTCTATCCTTTCCCTTTTCCGGAGTCTCCCCTCACTGACTTCTTTTCTTCTGCATCTTCTTCTGATTTGAAATAGCCCTTTCTATATTTCTTGTTTGTATATATTTCTTTCTTTCCTGACCAACAGCATTTTAAAACTAAGTTTTGATGTGGCTATTTGGCCAGGCCAGTGCTTTCTATTTGTCCTTGTTTCTTTTTCACTGTAATTGATTTTTAACCACCCCAAGATAAACTATGACTTCCAACTTCTCCGTGACTATAGTCGTTACAATTCCTTCTTTGAAATGGCTGAGTGAGCAAGAGATGACTCAAACTATGAGCAGGAGCCAAGTGATTTCTACTTTCATGAATCTTTGACTCAGCATTTGGCAAATTCTGGGGACATTGAGGTATTTCCAATTGTCCCATTCTTCTAGCTGCCCTAAAATTGTCCCAGCATTTATGATGGATCAGAATTTCTTGTAGATGCTCATCATTTTTTTCTCAACTCAGTAATAAGAAACAAGTTGGAAAAATCTGATAGTATGCTTTCTGTGAGAGTTGAGAGGCTAAATCGGGGGGGGGGGATAGAATTCAAGATAATTTTAACGTATTACCAGTGGTTTGAGCGGGCACCAGTAACATCTCTGTTGTGAGACTTGTTGTTACTGTTTTTGTCATATCGAATACGCCACAGGGAGTTTTCCAGGCTCTGTTGTGCGGGCAGGATACTCTTGGTAGCTTGCCTACGCTCTCTGAGAGGGATGGAGGAATTGAACCCGGGACGAAGGAATCGAACCCTGGTTGGCAGCGTGCAAGACAAACACCCTACCCACTGTGCTATTGCTCCAGCCATGCCAGTGGTTATACTACATAATAAGCATTTAAAATTTTTTTGATCAGATTCAAAGGATAACTAAGATGGGAAGCCGGCTTTGCATACACAAGGTGCTGAGTTCAACCTTGGCACAATCTGGCCTCAATGAGCTCTGATTTTCTCTTGTCCACATTTCTAAGTGTGGGCTAAATATCACACATGAGGAGTGTTTCTTGACCACCTTTAGAAGGATCCCTATTTTTTAAATAATTCTTTGATAGAGAGTCGAATATATTGTAATACTCAAAGTAATAAACATAGCACAGGGTAAATGTAACTTGATCCATCATTAGGAAATCTGCTTCTTCTAGCATTTATCATCCATCACACCTTAAAGGAAGTCTCTGTTTTTTACTTTCACATAATTGTAATGTTAGTTAACTGATTTATACTACAAAGGCTTTAGTTTTATCATAGGTGGAATGATTTCAATTGAATGTCTTCTATGATCTTTCATAGTAACTTTGCATAAGTACTTTGTTTTGTTTGTTTGGGCCACGTCCTGTGCATTGCCTTGGCCTTACTCCTGCCTGGGCTCAGGGATCACTCCAGATGGGTTCGGGTTTCAAATCCAGATCAGCCTCTTAGGCTAGAGTCCTGCCCCCTCTACTGTCTTTCTGGTCCCATAGGTGTTTTGCTGTAGTAAAACATGCTTTTGCTTTTTTCATACAGTTTATGAATTTTACTCTACACGTAAGTTTGTAGAGCTACCATCATAATCAAGACAGGAAACAGTTTTATCACTCAGACAAAGGACTTCTGCCATCCTTTTAGAGACTTCTGCTCTATCACCTTCATTTTCTGGCTGTCTACTCTCCTTTCCTTTAAATTGGCAATTGTCAACTATGATGTCAATTGAGTCATACATCAGGTAATATTTGTTTTTGAGCCTCACTTGTTGGTGCTTGGAGATTACTCCCAACTCTGTGCTCAATGTTCACTGCTGGTGGGGCTGGGAGATCATGTAAAATACAAAGATTCTAACCCCTAAGACGGGCCAGTTGCATACTAAGCAAGCAACCTACCACCTTGCTATTGTTCTAAGCCCTGGATAGGTAATATTTAAGATTGCCTTCTTTCTCTTCTCATTATGCTGTTAATGAGGTCCATTAGTGTTGCATGTACCAATAATTTATTCTTTTTCAAGTTCTGAATTATCTGAATTTATCAGTTTGCTTACTGATTCACCAGGTAAAGATTATTTGGGTTGAGTTTTAGGTAAATAGGAGCAAAGTTTTACAATCCCATGGATGTTTTTTAAATCAATGTTTATTTCTCTAGACATACTTGAATATATGTCACGTATTTACTTAACTTACTAAGAAACTGCCAAACCAATTTATCGTTTTTCGTTCACAGCATGGACTGGAGAGACAGTACAGTGGATAGGGCCCTTGCCTTCACATGGCTTACCCAAATTTGAACCCCAGCATCCCCTGGAGTCCTCCAAGAATCCCTGGAGTAATTCCTGTGTGCAGAGCCAGGAATAAATAACCCCTGAGCATCACTGGTTATGGACCTCCCCCAAAATTTTAAAACTTCCAGTTTTACTAGTGACATAATTACATCTCATGATTTGATTGCAGTTTCCTAGTGGCTATGGACTTGACTGGACATGAAAAGAATATGAATAAACAACATAATCATAAATGCGATAGCACAGTGGGTAGGGCGTTTGCCTTGCATGAAGCCCAACCGGGTTTGATTCCTTCGTCTCCTCTCAAAGAGCCTGACAAGCTACTGAGAGTATCCTGCCCACACAACAGAGCTTGGCAAGCTACCCGTGGTGTATTTGATATGCCAAAAACAGTAACAAGTCTCACAATGGAGATGTTACTGGTGCCCACTCGAGCAAATTGATGAACAATGGGAGAACAGTGCAGTGCTATTCTTTTCATGAAATATTATCTTCTACTGTCTTTGATGAGTAAGTGTTTCATTACAAAATTTTAGCCTTTATTATATTTTCCCCAAGAACATCTTGGCAATATTAACTTAGCCCGGTGATATGCACCTGAAGTTTATATCTCACAATTGTATTATGTGATAAAATGCTAAATTTTCTCCCAGTTGCATTTTTTTACATTTCCGTCAATCTATATTTCTATCTGAACCTCTGTTTTGTGAGATTCTCACTTCACCTTTTAGTATATTAAGATTGCCTATTCATCATTTTATCTTTCTCTTTTGTGCCACCATTCTAAATTTCTCTACCAGCCTCTACTCTCTCTCTCTTTTCATTCTGCTCCATATCAATCAAGTACATTTGATTCACTCTACGCGTCGTTTCTTTCTACTTTATCCTTTTCTTTTTAGTACCACTGATACTCTTTGGTTTAAGATTCCATTTACAAAAAAATGATGTAGATTTCATAATGTGTATGCACTTTACAAATACCAGGAAGATATTGCATTTTTCAGCATTAAGAATGGTGAATGATAGTTCTAATTGGATAGAGCTCATTGAAATATACAATAAAATTTATTTAGGGAAATATACAAATCTAATCTACAACTTAAAGTGTTAAAAGAGAAAAGTGGAAATGACATTCTGGGTAGTAGGAGAATAAAGTCAATTTAAGAAAGGACTGCATCTTTCCTTACATTGTGTACTGTTTGGATCTTGAACAGGTATGTTAGTTCTGTCTTTTTCTGTCAGCATACATATGTATTTCTTAGTTACCCTGAGTAATTATTCAAGATAGAAAATGTAGTCTGGACAACAATCTGTGAAGATTAGTACAAAGAATAGTGTTAATCTTTGAATAGGAATGAGAATTATTTTGATAAGTAGCAATTATAAATATCTGGAAGTGAGAGTAGTGATTTGCATTTTTAGTAAGCAGCAAACTCTGAAACCTCAAATATCAGGAAGAGAAGGGAAAAGACGCAAGCAGAGAAATAAGTAGTTTATTGACAAGTACAGACAGTATATTTTCAAACTTCTGCTCTACCTAGAGGTGTGACAAAATTTAGCAAAATTTATCTAAATTTATTCTTTAAAAGGAGGGAAAAGGATCACATGGACAAAGCCACAAATAAGAAACAGCATGGGATTTTATTAAATTGCAAAAATTGTTCATTATATTTAGGTTCACTAGGTGCCTATAATATGGACGAGGCTCTCACAGGAGGCAAAGCACGTAGTGACTGGTCGCTGCCTATTATGCTAATTTGCAATTATTAAAATATTTCAAGACAGAGAAAAAGCTTTCTGAACATTTTAAGGCATCATTGCTAATGTATAGCTAGGTTATTTCTATTAGTTGTTTCTATTGGTAATACGTCATTAAATTATAATGAGTGCTGAAATCAGGTAAACTGAATCCAATTAATGTTTTTTTATTAGTAACATTCATTGAAGATCTTCTTAAGAATATTTCACTCTGTTTTATTTCACAAGATCATATTAATCATAACATATATTTGAATTCTCATTTGTAAGTTTTAGTTTTTTAAAGGAACCATTTAACTTAATATGCACAAAGAATTGGTAAGATGAATACTTTAATACTGCTTAACAAATGTAAAACTAGGACATATTTTAAATAATATTCTCATTATCACAAAGTTAGTATGTGATACTAATAAATCGGAATTGTGCCCCCCAGATAGTTTTTTATGAGAGTCTACTGTATTTTAAGAGTACTCTGATCATTTGAGCTTAATGATTTGAGATATTAAATAAAGCATCTGGACATTTTTCTTCCTAAGCAAATGATTAGTTAATCTGGTGGAATGAAGTCAAACCTGGTTATCTCGAGAGTTTTATATGATTCTGAATTTTTTAAATAAATTTGACCCTAGGATATATATATATATATATATTCAAGCAGGAGTATTTGAAATGATAAAAATATAGTTTTCTGTATTGGTTACAAAGACATTCACTGTCCAACAACCTTTGCATTATTTTTTGTTTGTGCTAAAATTTATCAAATTGTGTTCTCTGAACCAAAAATACTTTTCTTGGATATTAATAATACATAAAGAATAAACATAGAGCATATACATAATTTTTCATTGATATATACAAATTCAGAATTTATATTTTGGTAAACATTTATATTTTGTATTATATACATATGTATATAACACAAAAATTTCTAATTCCATTGCTTCCTTTTGCATTTGTTAGAGGATGTTGCTTTCCTAGACATAAAATGGATGATTCAAGGATCTACACTGCTCTATATATACTTAGACTTCGATTATCTAAGACTTTGGGCCAGAATGTGACTGTAGCATCCAATTTAGAAAACTACTTCATGCCTGTAATTTCTTCCATTATTTCTGTTTAAGTTGGCAGATGAAAATATTCTCTTTGGATATTTTCATTCAGCGACTTTGGATGCATGCAGACCTCAAATTACCATCTGTTTTATCAACAATTACCACTGAGTGAATCTGGGTAGCAATCCTTTGCACCTGATACATAATGCCATTTTTTTCTTTAACTTAGTAAAACGTATATTTCACTCTGGTCGAGTTTTCAATAATATTGATATTATTATAATTGCATATATCAGTGATCTCATATATTCTATTGACTCTGAGAAGGTAAGTTGGAAATAATCCAGTGTCTTCAAATCAGCTACAAATAATATGTAGAAGGTCATGCATACTATGCTCCGGAGTGTAAAATATCACATTTATTATACAATAACTTAACCTTGTAAAATATAAGTAATAAATATTTAATGAAAAGAAATATAATAAATAAGAAGAGATTTACTATTATAAATTAACGAATGTTAATGCTAAACACAATGTGTATAGTATCAGCATCCAATAGTAAAATTGATAGATGAGTAAAGAGGCATGTGATGATTACCAATCAAGGCAATATTACATGCAAAAATATCTATAAAGTGGCAGATTTGTTCACTTTAGAAGGAAGTAACTGAAGGAAGTGGAAATAAGCTTATAAATAATAGACATGATATTTTTAAGGAAAGTAAAAACATCTGTTCTCTAAGGTTAATGAGAAATTTCAATTAAAAGGTAGATGGTAGGTTTGTTTGTTTTTTTTTTTTTTTGCTTTTTGGGTCACACCCATAGATGCACAGGGGTTACTCCTGGCTCATACACTGAGGAACTACTCCTGGTGATGCTCGGGGGACCAGATGGAATGCTTGGAATCGAACCTGGTTCAGCCTTGTGAAAGGCAAACGCCCTACAGCTGTTCTATCGCTCCAGCCCCCAATGGTAGGTAATTTTAAACATTGTTGGATTAGGTCAGAGAGAAAGGGCTGGAACACATGTTTTGCATGTTGAATGCTCCAGTTTGATCCCCAGAACAGGACTGTATCCCAAGCAATGCTAAACGTGGCCTCAAATACTATAAATATAGAAATAAAACTGAATATTAATAAAATGCTGAATAGAATATGAAAGATAATTTCTGAGATATAATTCATAGTATTATGTTTAGAGCTAATAATACTGAGTGGCCTTAAATTTCTCTTAACTGTTGCAAAAAGGAACTTTCAATGATATGAATGATGTAAAAAGTAACTATCACTAAAGTTATAACCCTTATTGCACACCATAAATGTATATACTGTTGTTTCAAATATTCCAAACAATAAAAAAGACTAACATGATAAATAAAAACACCTAATATATATTTATACAGTGATGGAAGTGTACTGATGTGCTGGTCCTTTTTTTTTTCTTTTAAGACCTCATTCATTTATTTTTACTCAAAACTACCAGTATACAATGTGTCTCAAAATGGTAAGAATTTAGTTTGCTAATAATGCTTTGTAAACACTCATGATGAACAAATACTGTATTAAAATTTAATGACCATTATTCTGAATCTAAATCTAACATAAATACTGGCAGAGAAACTGCAACTTTAGATAAGTTAATCATTTTAACCATGTTAATTTTCCAAATCTAGAAATATGAAACATTTTCCATTTCTTTTGTCTTCTGTTTTTTCCTATAGTGACTTAAATTTTTATGATAAGTCCTTCATCACCTTTTTCAGTGGATTCCTAAGTATTTGATTTTTCTGATGCCTTTATAAATGGAATTATTTCTCTTCTAATTTGCATATAGAAATTCATTATACATATTCAACGCAAATTTTATAAGCATTCCAATAGTATTACTCACGGACAAGAAATAAACTTTATTAAAATTTGTATGGAGTCATAAAGCTCCCCAAACTTTCAAATCAATCCTGAGAATAAAGGCAAGAGACATCATATTTCCTTAAATCTCACTATAAAGCTATAATAATGCAGGCATACCCCATTCTGAAGACACTCATATGATAGTTTGGGGTATGCAATTTATCTTTACTTTATGGGAATCTTTTCTCTTGCTCATATTGCCTGAATAAAATGTTTTTACTAAAAAAAACTATACTAAACACAACTGCAGTGTGATACTGTAATAAAAGCAATCACTCAGCTCAATGATAAATTCCAGATATATGAAGTTAATTATGTTAAAGGAACCATGAGCATAAAATGGGGCAAGAAAAGTCTCTTCAACAAAAGATAATGGGTAAACTGATAAACACACAAAAACAAATGAAATTGAATTGCTTTCCATATAATAAAAAATGTTGTCTAAGTTAGATTAATGAAGAATTGAATGTTTTTCCTAATAGCATAAAGTATATTGAAAAATGTAGGTAAACAACACCATGATATTGGCTTTTACAATGTATTCAGGGATTTGACTTCACTGACAAATGGGAAAAGTGAAAAGAATTAACAAATTAAAATACATCAAACCCAAAAGCTTCAATATTGGGAAAGAAAATATCACAAAAACTAAAAGATATCCTAGTGAATGAAAGAAAATATTTGTTCTTCCCAGATCTGACAAGGAACTAATAAATATTTAAAGAACTCACTAAAACTTAACACATAATAAAACACAGAACCTCACCAAAACTAGGGAGAAGTCCTGAGCAGAAACTTAACCAAAAACAAAATACAAATGATCAACTAACACATGAAAACAGATACATTGGCCATTCTTTTTGTTGATTGGATAACAGTATGCCCCTAATACATAAAAACAAATTCACTGTAAATGAATGCTTCAATTAAAAAAAATTAAATTTAAAGAAAAAACAAATTGTATCTTATTGTAGCATACAGGTATGTTGATCTCTAATTATGTTTTCCTTAAAACTATTTGCTATGATGCAATGTTACTTTGATTTTAATATATGAAAATGAGTCTCAATAGTTTAAGTTAACTCTCATAGTATGTTCATTTCTCAAAGAAGAAAATGCAAATCAAAGAAACTATGACCATATGCTCTTAGGCTGATTTATCTCTAGGATTATATTTCTTAGAAACAATTTAAATAGATATTCAAGTTTCCAGCTATAATGAATAATGACTTCATGAGTGAAAGAGGCTTAAGAGAAAGAAAAAAACTGAGAAGACAAGAAAAAATGCTGAAACAAAAGATCTTAGCAAAGGTCTGATTGAAAGCAGAAAGTAGAGAAATCTCTGCTCCTAGGACAACTTTATTTGTAAGACAATAAGTAGTTGGTGGGACTACTGATTTGATTAGGAAAAGAAATAATTTAGACATTGTTTTTCTATACCTAAGATATACTTGTTAGAGACTAATATCCTCAAAAGATGTAAATTTTTCATTGCATACATGAATAAGATGAATGTAGCTTTGAGAGCTCATTAGTTCTCTTACTGTAGAATTTGAATTGATAGTTATCTATCAATAGGTCAAATTTGGTGGAGAAGACTAATTAGAGGATTGAAATAGGGTTCTTGATCTAAGGAAGCTAATTGCACTACAGCACTGTCGTCCTGTTGTGGATTGCTTGCCAGGCTCTGCCTTGTGGGCAGGATACTCTTGATAGCTTGCCAGGATCTCCAGGAGGGACGGAGGAATCAAACCTGGGTCGGCCATGTGCAAGGCAAACACCCTACCCGCTGTGCTATCATTCCAATCCAAGGAAGATAATTATTCAAGTAAAATAATAAAACATATTTAAAGAAAAAAACAGTGCCTTTCACAATGAATCACAGTAGTTACCTAATGTAAGATCCAAGTTTTAAATCTTACAATGTTTTTTTTTTTGCAAAAAAGTCACATTATTAACTTTTTATAAAAATGTGAAGTTAAAATATATGGTCATACAAGTACTGTTGCTATGCTTGGTGACTATTGCTCACTTAGCCCAGCCTATATTTGGGGAAGATTTTTGTCCTTCCAGATACTTATTAAGAGAGAAACATGAAAAATGATGCAGAACTAAGACATAAAGGTAGCAGTTTCACAAAGAGGAATGAATCATTGCACATTCAACAATGGATCTCATCAAAATTGTTCTTAGCATCCCATACTTTACATTCAATGGTCAATCTATGAACAAACTAGTGACTGAGCTATGGTCTCCCCATCTCATTTATCACAGCAGAACTATATCTTTCGCATTTCAAGAAAATTACAGAAAATAAAACTGCAATAAAACCAAAAAGCTGGAAACAGAGATGACACCCATGACAACATTAAAAAAGGGATGCCGAAGATGTGCAGTCATCCACTCAACTTACAATTAAAGCAGCACAAGATCGATGTCTGACTTTTCCTGATGCAGTATCTGACGGAACCTTAAGCAGGACCCGATGGGAATACACCAGACACACGAACAAAGGCGCTTTGCATTAGGCTATGTTATTAATGATAAATGATGTGAATGTATTTATTATGTGCAGTAATTCATATGTTTTTGTGACATATATAAAGTATATATATATATAATTTTCCTGTGACTCAGATATAATTTCTACATATATATATGTAAATATATGATATTTGTTCATCTAAACCCTTGCTGAGATAAATTTCTGCTTAAAGTCTGAGCTAATTCCATGCAGTTCTCCCAAGCTGCTTGTTTCTGACTATAATCATTTCTCATCTAGGGAATTTCTATTAAGTTGAGCTATTGTGAAGTATGAGGTTGCATGTGAAAATAGAGAAGGTAAAAAGTAGAATATAAAGAAAACGTATCATTAAAGATATACCTAAATCACATAGGATGTCCTAATGATATTCTCAAAATGAGGATAAAGTAGATTCTTGAAATTGTATATGTTAGTGGTCTTCAAAATGAGTATAGATGTGACTTAGAGATCATGAAAATAAAAATTTGAGTTGTGTCCTGACAGTCTCCATGCCTGATCTCCATCTCAGTAAGTCCATATTCACATCTCAGACAATTGGCTCGATCACTCAACCCTCCAAGCCCACGTCCACATCTTGAATCCATAGTCTCTCTGTTTCTTGCACTGTACCTCACACTGCATACAATTATACCTCCAGTCATGGGGTGAGGACTGGCAGGGAAGGGAAAGATCAATGTCCAGTGTACTCCCTCAGAGATTCCCAGTGAAACTAACCACAAAGATTCACTCTCGCAACACAGGAAACAGTCCAGAAGTCACACAGACGCCCGATAAGCTCAGTGAGTAAAAACAAAAATCCAGAAAGTTCTCCCAGTACCAATTAACTCTAAAAACTCTCAGATCATGACGATAGAGACACCATGGTGAGAATGTTTAATAACCTCAAAGAAATGAAGATATTGGTAGTCAGCAAAACACATGAAATGTTAGAGATTAAAAAAATAATAATCAGAACCCAACCGCCACCATGCTCCTGGATGATCTCCACAGGTTCGGGTCGAGCCCCTCACACATGAGAATGAAATTGCTGAAAACCTCAGGTGTGTGGACTTTGTGACTGAAATCTGCACTCTTTCAGAGTTGGGAATGGGTAACCACCCCATATTTCCCTGTCCTTCCCTAAGCCCGGTGGCCACATCCATGAATCACCTCTGGCACGATATAAATTAATTACTGGCCTTGATCCAGAGGCTCATAAATAAATCTGGCAAGAGAGCCACAAGGTGTAGAGACTTCAGAATCCCAATGTCATCTCCAATTGTATCACCCTATTTCTTTTCAGATTATTTTTCTTCTATCCTCTGTTGGTTTCTGGAGTTTTCCTAAATTTCTTCTTGGAGCTCGCCAATCTTTTCCTCTACTGCTGCTGTTATGCTGATCAGACCTTATATCGACTATTTTTTGTATACATCTACCATACTCTTAATTTCTGTCACTTCTAATTATAGTATTTTTTCTTTCCTGATTTTGTTTTATTTTTATAATGTAGTTCACAGTACTTTATTCCACCAATATTCCAACACCCATCCCACCACCAAAGGGGTTAACCTTTCCACCACCATTATTTTGAATTTCCCCACCACCACCCACGCTTGTCCCCAATGCAGAATATAAATAATTTATTTTCTATGGCTTGTTATGAGTAATGTATTAAAATAATGCAAAAAAATTTCCTTACAGGAAAACGTACGAAGAATGCTGTATCCCACCCAAGAGCCATTAAGCTCTTGTAGAAGAGATTACTAACACGTTGTTACATGTTGAGCCTCATGTACTATTATTTATTTAGTTAGTTTTAAATTGAGATTGGTTGCCTTCTATCTTAACCCCTTCAAATGTGGTGTGCTATTCTTGGTACCTCTGTGGAGTAGTGTATATGAAAAGAAATGAATAGCATACTGGGGAATTTTGGGATGAGTTCAAGAGTAATAATAAAAAAAAATCAACAGAGTTACTGAGGAATCATCATCATCCCGTTGATCGTTGAATTTCTCGAGCAGTCTCAGTAACGTCTCCATTCATCCTAGACCTGAGATTTTAGAAGCCTCTCTCTACTCGTCCTTCCCACAGTGCCACATCGGAGGCTCTCTCAGGGTCAGGGGAATGAGACCCAGCTATTTACTGGTTTTGGCATATGAATACACCATGGGGAGTTTGTGAGGCTCTCCCATGTGGGCAGGAAACTCTCGGTAGCTTGTCAGGTTCTCCCAGAGAGGAGCGCTTCCAGGAGCGTGGTTTTATAGTTTCAGAGTAGTGGTATTTCACCAGCGCCCCCAAGGCCAGCGGACTCTGTCCCACCCCCTCTCGGAGATGGGGGTGCCAGGGGCCTCCCACTTATTCTACACCTCTCATGTCTCTTCACCATACCAGACTAGAGTCAAGCTCAACAGGGTCTTCTTTCCCTGCTGAACAGGGGCTTCTTTCCCCGCTGAAGAGTCTCTTGCCTGAACACCTGGCTATCTTCCCCGGAGCCCCTCGGAGGGGATGGGCTCCAGCTTCCCTCCCCACCCCGAGCAGAGCTCCCGGCAGCCGAAGACCACCAGAACCTAGCTACAGCCATGCTTGAGGCCCCTCTCCACACGTTCGGACAGACCTCATACATGAAGGTACCGGCAGAGGAACCCAGGTGTGTGTAATCCCATCAACAGCAACATCCAGAGACTTAAAAGCAATCTCTAAGACGGTCACGCGATATCATGTAGCCTACTTCTCCCTCTGGGAGAAACTGGCAAGTTTCTGAGAGTTTCCTGCCCACATGGGACAGCCTTGCAAGCTTCCCATGGTGTATTCATATGCTAAATCCAGTAACAAGCTGGATTTCATTCCCCTGACCCTGAAAGAGCCCCCAGTGCGACATCGTTGGGAGGACCGAGTCGAGATAGACTTCTAAGATCTCAGGGAAAGGACAAAATGAGAGGTTACTGAGCCCGCTCAAGAAATCGATGAATAACGGAATTTCGTGATCGTGACCGTGAGTTACATAATGCATACAAAAAAATTTTGGAACCCCAAAATGTCCTGGCAAAAAATAGATTCAAATAGAAAGACTTCAGTACATACCATTGTAAAGCATGGTGACGGTCAATGGAGCAGATAAGATCTGACCTTGCAGGGCAGTCCTGAAGCCAGGCCCTGTGGAGTATCTGGGCAAAAGTTGGCAAGCACAGGGTGTCAGCACGGGGCATTTGGCCTTGAAGCCTCACTCAACCTCCCAGTGACATGAGCCAAAGACACAGAAACTGTCATGTACACTTAGCAAGTCATCCTAACCTTGAATGGGATTGGACTGGGGCAAAGCAGAGTAGGAAAGGTAATAGGCCAATAATGCTAAACTCTATGTAATTGGACCTTCCTGTAAAACGAGAGCTTCTATAAAATATGTGTGTATCTGGCAATAAAGTGAATGGCCATCAGCTGTTCCCGGAGGGTGTTTCTCCATGAACCCATCATCCTTTGCCCCACATCTGTTCAGACCCAGTGCACAATGTGTCCGGGCACCTTGTTGAGGAGGGGAGGGCGAGAAACTGTTCCCCAACATATGTTATCAGAATGATAAAAGCTAAAGACAGAGATAGAATGCTGGAAGCAAAAAGATCAAAGAAGAAACTTGAAAACAAACAAACAAACAACTATATATATATTTCTTTTTTGGTCGCACCCAGAGATGCTGCTCAGGGATTACTCCTGGCTCTGCACTCAGGAATTACTCATGGCACTGCTTGGGGGACCATATGGGATGATGGGATGCTGGAGATTGAACCAGGGTCGACCGCATGCAAGGCAAACACCCTACCTGCTGTACTATTGCTCTGACCCCAAAACAAACATATTTATGCTTGATTCATATCAATTATATCAAAAGAGAGTAAGGAACATAAAAGATGGTGACAATTGAAAAATAAATAAATAAATAAAAAACAAACAACAGCAACAACAAAAAAACACCTCACCAAGAATACACTATCCAACCAGATTATGAGTAAGACTTGAAGAAACAATACAAAGCTTCATGGATAAGCAACAAGTTAGGAAATTCCTCAAGACCATTTTAGAGTTTATGGTCACCCCCCTATTAAATTACAAAATACCTATTTATTCCTAGCTTTAAAAGGGTTTTATATCTTAAAATGATGTATTAATATTTCATTTTTAATGTTCTGTTTATTCAAGTGATTTTTTTTAAATGAACATTTCATTTATTTGGAATGTTCTTGTCTATTCAAGATTTTTTGACACTGATAGAGATTTTTCTCCTACTTATTAGTGAGGATTAAGGTCTTCATCTATAATATATTTTTAACATAAAATCAACATTACCTTTTTAGTATGAAATTTTCTTTATAATTTATAGACCAATTCAAATTTTTCTTCAACTTAAAAGGAAATGTTCCTCTCTCATCACTCTAAAATGTTTATTTAGGCTCTCTGCCCAGATGTGATCAGGGCAGCCATACATTTGCGGCCCCTTCGTTGCTGAAGGCCCATGATCCCAGAGGCCATCTAACTACCTTCGACACCAGCAGCTTCTTGCAGAAATGCCTCCAGACTGTGATCTAAGCCACGGCCCCATGCTGCCCCTGGAGGGGAAAGGTTTTTCTCTCTCGGCTTTTCCTTTCTGGCAGGGTGGCATGGCGGCATGGCAATCGCCATCTTATAACGCCCACTAAACAGAGATATGAGCTTGCAATGACGCAATTTTTGGAAGAAATTTCCCTGGACTTAGCTACTAAAGTAAAGAAATCCAAAACCGTATGGCTGCATGACCTAATATCCCTTCATTCTCAGCAAGAGAAAACAAATTATCAAATGCTGCCTTTTCAGCAGGTTCAATTTTGTGGGGAAAATTCCAGATAATAATAGTGAGTTTTATGTTGAAATATTGAATGTAATCAAAGTAAAGAGAAAGTAAGGTGAAAATTATCAGCACACAGGCGGGGGTGGGGGTGGGGTGGGAGGTATCCCGGGGATCTTGGTGGTGGAACATGGGCACTGGTGAAGGGATGCGTGTTTGAGCATTATATCACTGAGACTTAAGCCTGAAATCTTTGTAACTTTTCACATGGTGATTCAATAAAAAAATTAAAAAAATAAAATAAAATGTTTATTTTAAAAATATATCTATTTCACATAAATTTTGAAATGTATTTGCATATAATTGTTCAAACTATAAATATTAATTCATATGTCTGTAAGGGATTACACACACCTGGGTGCCTCTGCCGGTACCTTCATGTGTGAGGGCAGTTTGGACGTGTGGAGAGGGGCCTCGAGCATGGCTGTGGCTAGGTTCTGGTGATCTTCAGCCACCGGGAGCTCTGCTCGGGCCGGGGAGGGAAGCTGGAGCCCATCCCCTCCGAGGAACCTCGGGGAAGATAGCCAGGCATGTGGTCAAGAGACTCTCAGAGGAACCCAGGTGTGTTTAATCCCGTCAACGGCCAACATCCAGAGACTTTAAAGCAAGCTCCCAGAAGCACGTTGCAGCCGCGCAATATCTTGAAGCCTACTTCTCCCTCTGGGAGAAACTGGCAATCTTCTGAGAGTTTCCTGCCCACATGGGACAGCCTTGCAAGATTCCCATGGTGTATTCTTATACTAAAGCCAGTAATCAATGATTAACGGGATTTTGTGATTGTGATCGTGATTGTGATGGTGATGTCTGTAAGATTAATATACATACTACAAGTGTTAAAAGTATTGTAATCAGCAGAGTCTCCCAACCCCACCCCAGGCTATCTTCACCAGGGCACCTTGGAGTCGGGGTGGGTTGAGTTTCCCTCCTCGCTCCAAGTAGAGCCCCACAGTGGCAGCCAAAATGCTCCAGAACCCAGCCTCAGCCATGGGCATATCCCCTGTTGTCAAACCTGTATCATTTTATCAGTCAAGATCCATTCCATTATCAGAATGTAGAATGTAAAAAACAAACAGTCATTGAACAAAGAGATTTGAATATAAACTATTATGAACTGAGAGCTGAAAGACCCAGCACAAGTGGAAGAGTTTGTGTAAGGCCTTGAAATCAAGCTTAAGCATCATCAGTTAGAGTCCCTATAAAAATTACTAAAGAAAATGTGGATTATAAGGAGATGTCACCTTAAAGAAGTCTCCAGAACCCCAAAGACTACTTGGGCTGAGGGAGAATTTCCAAGGGGGAACCAGCTTAGAAGGAGACCTTTCTAACCCAGGGATTCAGATCTGCGCTAAAGCAATTCCTGTTTAAAGCCTGCAAATGATCTACCCTTGCTAACACTCCGATTTTATAATTACATTCTCCAGACCGATGGCATTAAATTTGTTGTTTCAATGTTGCCCGGTTGTATTAGTTTGTGTTACAATGCTGGGAAACTAAAGGCATCTTTCAAGAATACTTTAATATTTATAAAAGTCAATATAAAATTCCTGTATTTTCTGTCATTGGATTTGATTGCTATCTCTACTATTTATTATTGCCTTCCAAACAAGCTCTTAGCTCTTCCAGCCGGTTCATTGCATCCGAGGAGGGCGTCTTGGAACTTCTGATTTATAAGCCGTGGCTGGGTGCCCACAGGTCGACCACCTGGAATTGCAATTGGACCATCATGTGAGGTTGAACACTGAATCCATGGGGATCTGAGGGTGAGCTCCAGCAAACAGGGTTGGTTAAACTATAAGACATACAACTTGGAGACACAGGATTAATTATGTGGGAAACCAACGCATTTGGTATCTGAAGAGAAGTAGTGCAAGTACAAAGAGTGGAGGAGCCGGTTTTCCTTACCCTCAAGGGAAGCTTGCTTTTACCAGGCAGGAGCTGCATGTCACCTGCAAGGACCTGATGGCCAAAACCCTTTTTTCCTGTAGTGTTTCTCTAGCGCCCTCTACAGACCAAAGTCAACATTGTGCCAGGTGGGGAAGAAAACATAACGCATGGTGCTGGACCCATCTTCTTACACCAGAGCCTGGCAATGCCCCAGATGTCAGACGCCTATGTGCTCACTGACTCCCATCTCAAGCCCCTCCAGATCCATTTTTTACAGAGCAGGGATGTAGAATGGAATTGGAGATGATGAATTATTAATGAGCACAAGTTCTTTTCTTAAACAGATTCTATAGTATGGAAACCCCAGGTCTTTGTTTGGAGTCTAATGCCAGTCCTTGGGAATAAGAGGCAGAAGAAGATGGAGCTGAGGAGTTGTTCTGGAAGCTGTTTTCAAAGGAATCTTTGTGAATTTTATTCTTTTCATGAAAACAACAACTTTCTGCTGTATATGCCATCTATTCAGTCTCTCACTCTCCATTTATCCTCGCCCTGGCAACCCCCAGATGTCCTGGTCACCTGATTGAAGGCAAGAAACAGGAAAAAAATTACGTTCTTTACCAGAAAGTGAACTGGAGCGATAGCACAGCCTAAGGCATTTGCCTTGCATGCAGCTGACCTGGGTTCAATTTCTCCATCCCTCTCGGAGAGCATAGCAAGCTACCCATGGCATATTTGATATGCCAAAAACAGTAACAAGTCTCACAATGGAGACGTTACTGGTTCCCGCTTGAGCAAATAGATATACAACAGGATGATAGTGGTACAATACTACAGTATGGAAACCTAAACAACAAAAAAAGTAGGATTTAGAAAATAAAAATGTCTACAGTTTACCATGCTCCTGTTTTTGTTTTTAGGAGCATAGTCAATGCATTCATGTCATTTTTTTCTTTAAGACAAAATGAGGGCCAGGGATATTGCTTAAAGAAAAACACTTGAGCTGCATATGCCAAGGCCCTGGGATCAATCCTCATCATTAAAAAAAGCTAAAATTAAAAGATAAAATGAGGGCTTCAGAGCAGTGAATCAAAGGGTAAGTGTGGGTTCTCGTGCAGGAACCCTGGGTTCAGTCCCAGGCACACCATGGTTCTCTGAGCACTGCCAGGAGGAAATCCCGAGCCTGAGCAGCTCCATCATCCAGTAGTTCCATGACCTAGCCGCTCCATCATCCGGCAGCTCCATCATCCAGCAGCTCCTTCATCCAGCAGCTCTGTCATCCAGTAGCTCCATCAGTAGCAATTCTATCATCCAGCAGCTCCATGACTCAGCAACTCCATGACCTAGCAGTTCCATCATCTGGAAGCTCCATCATCTGGAAGCTCCATCATCTGGCAGCTCCATCATCTAGCAGCTCCATCATCTAGCAGCTCCATCATCTGACAGCTCTATCATCTGGAAGCTCCATCATCCACCAGCAGCTCCATCATCCAGTAGCTCCACCATCTGGCAGTTCTATCACCCAGTAGCTCTATCATCTGGTAGTTCTATCATCTAGTAGCTCCATCATCCAGTAGCTTCCAGCTCCATCATCCAGCAGCTCCATCATCCGGCAGCTCCATCATCCAGCAGCTCTATCTTCCACTACCTTCTCCTCCCCTCATCTCCATCTCTACCATCCCCTCACAGTTCCCACCATTCAACAACATGGCTGGTCATCCTCCTTCCCCACTGCCCATCCTCCAGCTCCATCATCCTTTCTGCTGCTCCACTGTTCATCTCAGGCTGACCATCTGGTTGTAGTCATCCCCTAATTCCCTCAAGGTGCAGGCAGTGTTCAGAGATTATTCATGGCTCTGCATTCAGGCATCACTCCTGGCAGGGCTGGGCTGGGGGTGAGGGGACACATGGAGTGCCAATAATCGAATCCAACTCGACCATGTGCAAGGCAAGTGTTCTACCTCCTGTAGATGTACCTACCATCTTTCCAGCCCTTAATTATCTGACTTAAGTGAAATAGTTTTATTTAGGAAATATGAGAGCAGACGCCATTGGGTAACCCTAGCATGTGACAAGGACAAATGGGAGATGTTACTGGCACCCACTCGGAAAAATCTATGAACAACGGGATGACAAGTGGTACAAGTGATATTAGGGCTAATGTATTATCATATAATATATATTATATATGCGTATACATGCACATATATGTGTGTATTATATATATATATATATATATATATATATATATATATATTTAGTCTCCTGTCCCCACACCTGGCTATCTTCACCTGGGTTCCTTGGAAAAGGCCGGGTTGAGTTTCCCTTCCTGCCCTGAGCAGAGTCCCGGCAGCCAAATATCTCTGGAACCCAGCCACAGTCATGCTCAAGGCCCCTCTCCGCATGCTCAGACGAGCCTCACACATAAAGAAACTGGCAGAGGAACCCAGGTATGCAGGACCTGGGGCTGAGATCTCCAAGCCTGCTCAGATTGGGACTGGGCCTCCTCCATCCTGCTCTCCCATTTTCCAGTAGCTTTGCAGTCACACCCACAAACTGCCCAAACGTGAAATCCCATCAATGGTCAAGATCCAGAGACTATAAAACAAAGCTCCCAGAAGCAAACGCAGCTGCGCAACCTCTTATTGTCTAGTTCTCCCTCTTGGAGAACTCGGCAAGCTACCGAGAGTATCCTGCCAGTACGAGCCTGGCAATCTCCCCGTGGCGTATTCGATATGCCCAAAACAGTAACAATGATGGGTCTCATTCCCCTGACCCTGAAAGAGCTTACAGTGTGGCACTGTTGGGAAGGACAAGTAAGGAGAGGCTGCTAAAATCTCAGGGCTAGGACGAGTGAATATTACTGGTGCCTGCTAGAGCAAATCAATGAACAAGGGGATGACAGTAATACCATTTATTAAATATTTGGTCTTGAGAAAGTTGGGTCATGTTTTTATTTTTATAGAACAGTGACAGCAAATTTAAGAGGTTATTTATAGTTGACAAATAATGAGGTTAGACACTTTGTGAAGTAAAAATAAATGAACAAACCAACCACATGCTTCAGAATAATAGAATGATATACCCATTAGCCCGTTGAAGAACTTCTAATACACACTGTCTATAAATAAAGCATAACATTCTCCTAAAGGTGCTTAAATCATAAGTCTTAATACCTCTCTATATTTATTTTTTCAGTGAAAACTCACCTATGTATCCAGTTCCTTAATAGTCACTATTTTCCTGGTGATATAGCTCAAAGGGTGGAGTGCATGTTTATTACATGCAATACCCTGATTTGGATCGGGACTGGGCCTCTTCTGCCCAGATTCCTCATTTTCCAGTAGCTAGGCAGTCACACTTAGGGACTGCCCCCAGAACCATGTAATCCCACCAATGGCCAATATCCAGAGACTATAAAACCAAGCTCCCAGAAGCGTGTGGCTGCCTTGCAGCTGTGCGACATTTTATAGCCTTGTTCTCCCTCTGGGAGAACTTGGCAAGCTACTGAGAGTTTGCGAGAGCCTCGCAAACTCCCCATGGCATATTCATATGTCAAAACCTGTAACAATGATGGGTCTCATTCCCCTGACCCTGAAAGAGCCTCCAATGAGGCACCGTTGGGAAGGATGAGTAAAGATAGGCTGCTAAAATCTCAGGGCTAAGATGAATGGAGAAATTACTGAGACTGCTCGAGAAATTCTACGATCAACAGGATGATGATGATGATGACCCTGATTCAATCAGTACTTGAATTTTGCCAAGTTCTTGGCAATCCCAGTACTTTCCAGCCCAACATCACAGTGTTGACCTGGTAGCTGAAGGAGCCCCAGGTATTTTTCACTAATGAGAACACTACTTAGATTTATGATATTAATGATTTATTTGGTTTCTTTCTTCTTCCTCCCTCTCCTTCCTTGTTTTGTGCCATACCAAGCAGTTCTTGGAGACTACTTCCAGCTTGGTGCTTAAATAGCTCTGGGCAGTTCTCAAGGAATCTAACATTACCAGGCATAGAACCCAGAGATTTGAATTGTTTTTCAAGCTACATGAACAGAGTCAGGCAATAAGTACCACATTGTGTCTTGCTTTATCTGTTTAGGATCAGGCTTTGTGAAATTCACCTACTCAAATTATTGTCATAGATGCTTGTGATATTCCATAATTTTTATCAAAAGTTTTGTTGGCTTCTAGGACTATTTATAGTTGTGACTATTTTAATGCTTTACTCTAGAAAATTTAATGTAGCATTTATCCTTTGACTATACAATTTATGTGAAATAATTTTTCCCCATTATGTAAGAAGGAAGTCAATTTTGTTTTTGTTTGAGGGTTAAAGTTGGGGTCAAACCTGGGGGTACTCCGGGATTATTCCTAGCTCTGTGCTCAGGAATCACTTCTGAACGTGCTTAGGGATCTTTTATGGTATTGGGGACCAAACTAGGGTTAGTCGCATGCAAGTCAAATGCCTTAATGCCTGTGTTCTCTTGGACTCCACAAGGTATATTTTTATTTTATTTTATTATTATTATTTTGTTTGCTTTTTTGGGGGTCAAACACAGCATTGCAAAGGGTTTACTCCTGGCTTATACACTCAGGAATTACTCCTGGCGGTGCTCGGGGGACCATATGGGATGCTGGGAATAGAACCTGGGTCAGCTGCATGCAAGGCAAGGCCCTACCTGCTGTGCTATCACTACAGCCCATCAAGGTATATATATATATATATATTGCTTTTTGGGTCACACCCAGCATTGCTCAGGGGTTACTCCTGGCTCTACACTCAGGAATTACTCCTGGCAGTGCTTGGAGGACCATATGGGATGCCGGGGATCGAACCCAGGTCGGCCGCGTGCAAGGCAAACGCCCTACCCGCTGTGCTATTGCTCCGGCCCCCCATCAAGGTATATTTTTAATAAGAATCATGGCCTTTTATGAAAGACCATTCATTTAAATCTTAGTCCAGTGCCAATTTTGACAAAATAAGACATCTCATTGTCACCATGTAGTAGTAAACTTCAGAAAGGGATGGCCATATAATATTCATAATTGCTGGTCTATTAAGTAAACCATCATCAGTCAATCATTGAATGTGGTTAAGGAGAAATGGTGGTTTGCTAGAGATTCTTTAGTGTAAAAGGATCTTGTTCATCATTAAGTCTTCTGACAAAATATTTCTCTGCTCTGAAACCAAATATTAGTACCCTTAATGATTAAGCAGATGCAGAATATTTTATACTTGCACCCAAACCGAATGGAAGATATTTCTTTTGTTTGTTTCCTAGGAAATTCTCAGGTGAGATTCTGCTCTTTGCAATATTCAGCCAATTAGCATCATGATCCATGTTAGCAAGAGGAAATGGGGCTAGTAGACCCTGCAGTCCCAGACTTCAACTGTAGGCCATGCCCAGTGATGCTTAGAATGGGTGTAGGCAGATAGACAGGAAAAGGCCCTCGGCAATGAAACTTGGTCAACAGAACTTCTGAGAGGAAAATCCTAAGACTGATCCACCCTGTGGACACAGAAAACAGACCTGATTAGACCATATAAGTCACTCATGGGGCCCACAGACATCACAACCAGCAGGGCTAAACCTGAGGATGCTTGAGAAACCTCAATGCTAGGCATTAGATGCTAGGCATTGGAGCCTGGATCAGGCCCAGAGAAGGTTGGACCCCTGCCCATGAAGTTCCTCAAACCCTCAGACCTCTCCCTTCATCATCATCATCATCATCATCATCATCATCATCATCATCATCATCATCCCGTTGATCATCGAATTTCTCGAGCAGTCTCAGTAACATCTCCATTCGTCTAAGCCCTGAGATTTTAGAAGCTTCTCTCTACTCATCCTTCCAACGATGCTGTACTGGAGGCTCTTTCAGGGTCAGGGGAATGAGACCCAACTTGTTACTGGTTTTGGCATATGAATACACCATATGGGGAGCTTTCCAGGGTCTCCCATGTGGGCAGGAAACTCCCGGTAGTTTGCCAGGTTCTCCCAGAGGGAGAAGTAGGCTATAAGATGTCTTCTGGGAGCTTGGTTTTAGTCTCTGGATGTTGGCCATTGACAGGATTACATGGTGCCGGGGGCAGTCCCTGGGTGTGACCGCCTAGCTACTGGGAAATGAGAAATCTGGGTGGAGCAGGCCCAGTCCTGATCGGAACAGCCTTGGAGGTCTCAGCCCCAAGACTCTCAGAGTCTCTTGCCCGCACACCTGGCTGTCTTCCCCGGGGCCTCCTCGGAGGGGATGGGCTCCAGCTTCCCTCCCCACCCCGAGCAGAGCTCCTGGTAGCTGGAGATCTCCGGAGCATAGCCACAGCCATGCTCAAGGCTCCTCTCCACACGTTTGGACGAGCCTCACACATGAAGGAACCGGCAGAGGAACCCAGGTGTGTGGAACCCAGGGCTGAGACCTCCAAGGCTCCTCGGATCAGGCCTAAGCCTGCTCCATCCAGATTTCCCATCTCCCAGTAGCTAGGCGGTCACATCCAGGGACTGCCCCCGGTGCCTTGTAATCCTGTCAACGGCCAGCATCCAGAGACTTAAAAGCTCCCGGAAGAGAGCATGCAGAGTCTCTTGCCTGCACCTCTCCCTTAATATGATTAAAATTTGATCCAGCTTGAGAAGACTCCAGAACTTCCCAATCAAGACAACCCCAGAAGAGCCTATAAAAGCCACCGTGAACAAAGGAAGGGCGTGCATATGCTGCCCGAGCCCTTGTGCTGCTTTTGCCCATGTGGCTGAGCACATGTAGTTGAGCACATGTGTCACCCGCATCTTCCCTCTTGAGATGTGTACTTTTATGCTTTCCTATCTAATGCTGGGGTATGTGTAGGGGCTCTCTCTGCCCTTGGAGAAGCCTGCATTCTCTCTTGAGTGTGTTACTCTTTCACCCTCTTTCCCTCCACACCTTCAAAAACACTCCAAATAAAAATCTATTTTACTTCACTGGTTGGGCTGGAGCAATAGCGCAGCAAATAGGGCGTTCGCCTTGCACACAGCTTCCTCAGGATCGATTCCTCTGCCCCTCTCGGAGAGCCCAGCAAGCTACCGAGAGTATCTCACCCACACGGCAGAGCCTGGCAAGCTACCAGTGGCGTAATCGATATGCCAAAAACAGTAACAAGTCTCATGATGGAGATGTTACTTGGGCCCACTCGAACAAACCGATGAGCAACGGGATGACAGTGACGTCACTGCTTGTCTACTCCTGAAATTCCTTTCCTGAGCGAGACAAGAACCCAGTAGCCCTGAGTCCCAGGTGGCAGAGGAGGATCAGGAGAAAGTCATCATTTTTCTCCTCCCCACTTTGATGTCGGGGGGCCCCACGGGTGACTTACGTGAAGTGGGGTGGAAAAAGACGGTCACTTTCTCTCCAACCGCCTCTAACACCCAGGACCTAGGGTTACTGGGTTCTTGTCTCGCTCGCAGAAAAGAATTTCAGGAGTAGACAAGCAGTGAAGTAACAGATTTTATTTTAGAGGGTTTTAGAGAAGGAGGAAGGGATGAGTGGAAAAGAAAAACAGCAGGAGTAACACGCTCAAGAAAGAACGCGGGCTCCTCTGAGGATGGAGAGAGCTCTACACACATCCTAGCACTGGACATGAAAGCATGAAAATACACATCTCAAGGGGGAAGATGCGGGCGACACATGTGCTTGGGCACCACATGTGCTCGGCCACGTGGGCACAAGCAGCACATGGGCTCAGGCAGCATATATGCTCACTTCCTTAGTTCAAGGTGGCCTTTATAGGGTTTCTTCAACCTGCCCCCACATGGGGGCTTCTTCCCAGGTAAAAGTCCGTTGCTAAGGAGGTTACCAGGGAGGCTGGGTCTTCTTTAGGCTGGATCACATTTTAATCAGATTAAGGGAGAGGTAGATAGAATTCAAGGAACTTCATGGGGAGGGGTCCAACCTCCTCAGGGTGTGGAGAAGGTCTTATCGGGTCTGTTTTCTGTATCCACAGGATGGGTCAGTCTCAGGATTCTCCTTCCCAGAGACTTTGATAATCTGTTTCATTGCCAAGGGCCTTTCCCTATCTACCTGCCTACATCAACTTCACATCAATCACATATGAGGCCCACTGACATCAGAACCAGCAGGGCTAAACCTGAGGATGCTTGAGAAACCGTGTGATGCTAGGCATTGGAGCCTGGACAACCGTACACCTCACACAGGCCCTCACCTCTGTACTAGCTCCTTAACACTTTAAGTGAGTCCATTTAAATTTTCCCCTTAGTTAACCATTGATCATACTTCTATATTCCTAATGTCTAGCACAAAATTACAAAGGGAATACTTTTGGGTGGATAAGTGAATAGGATATCATAGTTTCCAGATGCAGCATTACAAAATAAAAGATACACTGGAATGGAAACTTTGAATGAAAGAAAGTTTTCTTTCATTTTTTTCCCCCAGCAGCTTTATTAAATAGGTTGACAAGGGCTCAGAGGGTTCACATCCAAAGTCCCAGCTCCAAGAACAGTAGGAGACCAGTTTCAATAATTATAGCCTTCAGCAAGTGTGGTTACAGAGGCTGGAAGCGGGATTATACTAGATAAGGACATCCCTTCCCTATTTGGTGGGCTAGAAAGCTATGGCGGAGGGGGCGGGCAGTGGAGGGTGTGGGGGACTGTCAGGTGTTTATAGAAGAAAGGATTTTCTCTCCCTCCTTTCAGTGTCTTACATTCCTCCATTCCACACTACGATGGATTCCTGCCACAAATATACTTTATTGCAAGTTTACGCCTCTGTGTAGGCAAATCTGTTTGCATATTGCTTGCTGTGAAGTCCCTTTACATATATAGATTTTATAAGAATAATGTAAAAATAAATGATGACTACAGATTAGGAATATATTTTCACATTGATCCAGCACAATAAAATATTGTCTTGATTGAAAGACAATCCAAAATATTGTCTAGATTGAAAGACCATCCTCTCTTATAACAAGAGAGAACTTTAAATGTTACAATTTCATCCTCCTCAGGGTCATTCTTTTTTTTTGTCAAACTTATCAGGATAAGGTTTGAAAGCATTCGTAACATATCCCTACACCAGAGTGTAAACTGCTACATAAAAATCAAAACAAAACAAACAACAACAAACCATAATGAAGCTGCAATTTGGCATCCCCCAAAAAACCATCTATTCACTCATTGAACCAGTGTTAGGATTTTCTCCCAAATATCTCTGTTGCATAGAGAAGAAACTGATTTAAGTTTGTGAGTAATGGGTGGGAGCCAGGCAGATTCTGAGATAAGGGATGGCCACCTTCAGGGTAAAGATGCTTTGCTCAATCGTCTCTCTTCCAGCCCTCCTAGTATCTCGCCTTCAGCTCAAAAGGAGAGTTAAGCTTATCCTTCTGTTGAATGCATACAAATGCTAATAAAGTACACTTGGAAGTCTTTTTTACTCAGCTTGTTGAATATGCATTGCCAAAACTCAGGTACCATATAGAATAAAATATAATATACTTGATATATGGCCCTTCATATTCAAGGTATCCCAGAGCACTTTACAGTGCAATGACTTAGATAATGCAGTGCGGTGAAAGTGTTGGCAAACTTGCCTGTCATTACTAACTCAGCAATAGATCACACAGTAGCCTTGAACATTATAACCTGTTTGAATGAGAGAAGCAAAGTTAGTGAAAATTTTAAGAATTATACCCTGATAGATTTTTAAATGACTTTCGGTATTGGTATATTCCTTTTATATCTGATGATTTATATGAACAATAGACTATTCATTGTTCTGAATTTTCCCATAAGATCACACACAACTTTTTGCAACTATTTTCCCTATATATTCAAAGATTAGCCTAATAATTATAAATTAGTATCTAGTTTAAATATTAGGGACACATATCAATCTTATATCAAAAGATTCCTGAGTTCCATAGATAAAGTGGGGAGTTTATTTGCGGGGCAATTATTTCTCAAGTACTGGATTATACATGAATATAATGGTAATTTATTTTATTAATATATCTGGCATACTGTTTTAGTAATTCTGTATACTTTACTTTTAATCCACATAAAACTATGCAATAGATATTGTCTTCATCCCATAGATGAAGAACCAGGTGCAGAAAGACAATAAGGTCAACCTTGTTACCTGATTTGTTTGTTTGTTTGGGGCCATTCCAGAGGAACTCAGGGCTTTCTTCCAGATGTGTGATCAGACATCAATCCTGGTATTGCTCAGGGTACCATTTAGGGTGTTGGAAATTGAACCCAGATCTGCCACATCTAAGATAAGCACCCTACTCACTGTGCCATCTCTCTGGTCCCAAGGTCACATGGTTAACAAGTAGCACAGTTGTCCTAAAGCCTGGCACTGACTCACTCCAAAGTGTCTGATCAGGGGATAAAGATAGTACAAATTCAAGGGTGTTTGCCTTGCATTTGGCTGACCTGGGTTCAATTCCTGGCATTCTGTATCATGCCTAGAACTTGCTAGGAAAAATCACTCAGTGCAGAGCTAGGAGTAATCTCTGAGTAACACTGGGTGTTACCCCCAAACAAACAGGTAAATAGTCTGATCCTTCTCCAACTGTTTCATGCACTCAGCTAGTCAAGGAGGAAAGTGAAGTTGATCAGTATTTCAACAGCAATACAAACATATCTACGCCAAAATCACACCTCAAAATGCAAAATCTCAAGGAATACTGCATTATAGCAACTAAGGAGATTCATTTAAAGCTTTAGACATTATTTGAGATACTATGAAGGATTCAAAGTTGTCTCTTTTTCTCTTTTCTCTCTTTCATAGAAGCAAACATCTCCCATGGGTATTGCTTAATCCACTGAAGTCAGGGCAATATCAAAATATGGTTATATAGTTACATATATATATATTTTTATCATGTAAATGAAATTATATACAGGAGCCAGCAATATAGTACAGGGGTTAAAGTGTGTTTTTTGCTTGCTGTGACCCCTGGCATCACATGGTCCTTGGGCCATTGAAAGAATGTAACTCTCGAGTATTTTGAGCACTGCCAGGATGTTCCTGAGACAGCACTACATCCTCGGGTCCTTGTATTGACCTACTGCCCCCACCCAAGTTATATGCATACATATTTGCTTACTGCCTATTGAGTTTGAAATTTTAAACCAGGAACTGTGGAATACAACTGTAGTTATATTTCAGTGCATTTTCCCATACATTTTTAAATGCAGTAATTAAACAGTACAAGACTCAGCACCAAGATGTTTTTACTCGGGATGCCTCAGAGGGGGGGTCAGGTGAGAACCCTCCCCACCCCAAAGGACCCAGCTCCGGAAGCCGGACCTTCACTACCCAACTGCTGCCACCCTCCGGGCCACGTTCCGGATCCTATAATGACATAGTACCGGTCATTATAGTTCCATCATTCCATAGTATGCTTTGTGGCTGCATGACACATTATAAGACACTTCCTACTCATTTTCCATAATTACCATACCATATTTGATGGAGTTCAATCAATAGGCAACAAATCATCGAGAGATATATATACTCACACACACACACCTACATACACACACCTGCACCTACACACACCTACATACATACACACACATATATACATATATATGTATACACACACACACACACACACACACATACCTCTCAGAGAGTCCGGCAAGCTACCAAGAGTATCCCGCCCACACGGGCAGAGCCTGGCAAGCTACCCATGGTGTATTCGATATGCCCAAAATAGTAACAATAGGTTTCATTCCCCTGATCCTGAAAGAGCCTCCAATTGTTGGGAAAGATGAGTAAGGAGAGGCTGCAAAAATCTCAGGGCTGAGTGTAATAGACACGTTGCTGGTGCTCGCTCGAGTAAATCGATGAGCATCGGGATGACAGTGAGACAGTGAATGAAAGATCAAATGAAGTTAGTAGAAGTATGAAAGACTGAAAGCCGCCATAGAGAGGGTGAGATGCTGGAGGGCTAAAGTGCTTGTTTTGTATGTAACCGGGCTGGGGTTGATACCAGCCCAGGTTTGATCCCAGCACTGTACAGGTTCCCCCTCGTACAAGCCAAGAGTGACCCTGGAGTATGACAAGTGCTCTGCCAGGCGTGCGCCCCACGCCCCAAACCAGTAAACCTTCTAGAGGCAAGTAGCAGGAAAGAAGAGTTTTTCAGGTGACTCTTCTGAGACGGTTGTCTAAAAGTGTAGCTGAGGAAATAGTGACATGACAAGCTCAGTCTACTCGGTGACAGAATTTTTACATATTGGGGGATATAGGTTAAAAATAATTTTTAAAAAATTACATCAGTTTTAAAATTGTTAATCACTATGAATTGCAGAGTTGCAAAATTATGCAATAATAAGTTTCAGGTGATAGCACAGCAGGTAAGGTGTTTGCCTTGCACGCAGCTGACCCGGGTTTGATTCCTCCTTGGAGAGCCCGGCAAGCTACCAAGAGTATCGCACCCTCACGGCAGGCCTGGCAAGCTCCCGTGGCATATTTGATATGCCAAAAACAGTAACAACAAATCTCACAATGGATACATTACTGGTGCCCGCTCGAGCAAATTGATGAACAGGATGACAGTGCTATGGTGCTCAGTTTCATGCATATAGTATTCCAGCACCAATCCCTTCAGTGTCTACTTCCCTCTACCAGTGTCTCCAGTTTCCTCCTGTCCCCCAGACTGCTCCTAAATCAGGCGCTTTCTCCTTCTCCATTTTTCTCAATGTTTCCTTCCTTAACTTACTCCACACCAATCCAATGGCAAATTTACTAAGCCAGCCTTTTTGTAAGTCAATATGGTCATAATTCAAATAACCAGCAATTGAGCTTTCATATGATCCAGCAAATCCACTCATCAGAATATATCCCAAGGGTTGAAAAGCACAATACAGAAAAGACATCTGCACTCCTATGTTCATTGTAGCACTATTCACAACAGCCGAAATCTGGATGAAACATAATGTTAAGACAACTTGCAGGGAATAGGCGTACTAATGAATTGAATGGTGCTCTGCTGAAGGAAAGCTCTGAGACTGGTGTTCCTCAACCCTCTTCTCACCTTGTGTCCTTCTTGTTGCCCCCGTTCTACCATTAGACTCCCTAATCTTGGCTGTATCTCCCATACTGTTTACATAATTTCTTACCTGTATTCTTCTAGAAATAACCATGGCTTATGCAGTGGAGTCCAATGGCCCCAGACTGAGAAACACTGTCTTAAAATGTGCCAGAAATACCCGAGGAGTTAGACTCTCCTCCTGGTTTTTGACTCACTGCATCTGGGATAAGGCTTGAAAGGTTCAGTGTTTCACAGGGCCTGGGAGAAGCGTCTAGTGTTGGTCCGTGAGTCCCACACAATGAGAGCCATTTGAATAGAAATATATCTGCTCTTTGCGATCCTGGTTTTTATCACCTAATCATAACAGCTATGCTTGGAGTATCACGTTTCACTCAAGTGAGAGAAGGAATCTGGAGTTCCAACCTCTGTTGATGATCAAGAATCAGGGATGCTGTCTCATTTGCCAAGGTGTCAAAAATCAGATGGGCCGGACATGTAATGTGATTCAGAGACGACAGCTGGACTAGAGCTGTTACAGATTGGATTCCACGGGATGTCAAAAGACCACGTGGCCGCCCACCTACGAGATGGTCAGACTTCTTTGTCAACACCCTGAACGAACAGTTTGAGGCTCTTCCTTGTACAGGAAGACACCATTAGAAGGAGCAGATACCATTAGACTACACTAGAACAAGACAGGGACGAATGGAGAAATTACTGGTGCCCACTTGACCAAATCGAAGATCAACAGGATGACAAGTGATACAAGTGAATCATAACAGACAACATGACTCAAAATATTCCTTTTGTGACTTTCATTTTATAGGAATGTCAAACTATCTACAAACACATTGAGTCTTTCATTTTCTATGCAAAAAATATATTTATTTTAAGTTAAAACATTAAAATCTTGTTCTGTGTCATAACATTTTTAAAGGAAAGATTTTCTAAATGTTGGGGCTGGAGCTATATCACAGTGGGTAGGTCGTTTGCTTGCACGCAGCCGACCCAGGTTTGATTCCCAGCAACCCATATCCCATATTATCCCCGGAGCACTGCCAGGGGTAATTCCTGAGTGCAGAGCCAGGAATAACCCTGAGCATCTCGGGATGTGACCCAAAAAAGCAAAAACAAAAAAAAAATGTCGTTATTGTTATAGCTTTGGTCTGATATATAATTTTATTTATTTTATTTGCTTAGTTTTTTTATTTTTAATTTTTTTTTACTTTTTGGGTCACACCTTGCCATGCACAGGGGTTACTCCTGCCTCACACACTCAGAAATTACTCCTGACAGTGCTCAGGGGATCATATGGGATGCTGGGAATCGAACCAGGGTCAGCCGCGTGCAAGGCAAATGCCCTACTCACTGTGCTATTGCTCCAGCCCCATATTTTTGATTTCTTGGTTTTTTTTTTTCTTTTTGGGTCACACCCGGCGATGCACAGGGGTTATTCCTGGCTCTGCACTCAGGAATTACCCCTGGCGGTGCTCAGGGGACATATGGGATGCTGGGAATCGAACCTGGGTCGACCACGTGCAAGGCAAACGCCCTACCCGCTGTGTTATCACTCCAGCCCCTTTTTTTGATTTCTTAAGTTAAAATTTTTCACATTTGATCCTATGTTTTCTTGCAATTGTATGTTAAAGGAGAAAATGCTGACAATGTGTGGCCTCCATCAAAAGAAATTTGTAAATGCACAAAGGATGAAATTATACAGAAAACCAGTTAATTCTATCAATGTTCTTTATCAAAATATGAAGAAATCAAACTGTTAGGAGTTCATTTCTTCAAAAAAATAAAATATTTGAAAAAATTAACAAAATTAAAAAATCAAGAACAAACAAAAACAAAACATTTAATAGGTGGTGAAAGTTATTTAAATGTATTGAAGTCCATCTAATTTTATTTTAACTGTTTTTATTATATATATTTTATATGCTGGAGATCAAACCCAAGTTTCTTGCATACAAGGCAAAACTCTACCACTGATCTGAACTCGCAGGTCCTATAAGGAAGATTTGGGAAGGAAGGGGCGGGGCACAATGGGTGATACTCAGGGCATTCTGTAGCTTCAGAACCCAGAGATCCACATGCAAAGCATGCACTGCAGCTCTTTGAATCATCACTCTGTTCCTGCAACCTAAATTTTTAAAACAGCAAGACATTTGAAAGGATCATGGAATTTATTTTCAATTAATAATGCTGAATAAGAAAAATAGACACCAAACTATATAATGGCTCTCTATTTAAGGCAGTGTCATGAAGTGGACAAAACTGCCTTTGATAGAAGAAAGGATGATGGTTTTCCTTTGAATGAGTCAAAGGTTATGGCTGGCAAGGTGGCCAAGGAAGTGAGGGTCAGGTCCACATTCATCAAGCTATAGCAAGAGAACTTGTGGATGTTTTTCTGGATGAATGTCATTTTAATTAAGAAACATACTCTAAATCTTGAAAGTATTGGTTTATACATGTCTTCTAGAGGGTGTTTTGCTTGTGATTGGGTCTTTTCAAATCCATTTCCTTAAATTTGTCGCTCTATCAACAAAATGATCTAAAATGGATGTTAGCACCTAATTATTTCCTGGACCTATAGGTTTTATGCTGTTAAAGACCCAGTTCAGATTGAACTGGGAGAATGGTAAGGTGCTGCCCTGCTTGCAGTCAGCCCTGGTTCTATTCCTGGTATCCTGGTACTACCTTTGGTCCCCTGAGCACCACCAGGAGTGACCTTTTAACACAAAAGCAGAAATAAGCCCTCAGCATAGTCAGGTGTGGTCCCCAAATTAAGCCCTGCCCTCTCCCCTCTAAAAACACAGTAAAAAAGCTGATGTTAAAAATCAGCTAGAACGTTCCTTTTTCTGGTTAACATTAATATTTATTATTAGTAATATTAGCATTAGTGTTGAGCTGGAGTGATAGCACAGCAGTAGGGAGTTTGCCTTGCACATAGCCAACCCGGGTTTGATTCCTCCACCTCTCTTGGAGAGCCCGGCAAGCTACCGAGAGTATCTTGGCCACAAGGCAGAGCCTAGCAAGCTACTGGTGGCGTATCTAATATGCCAAACACAGTAATAACAAATCTCACAATGGGGATGTTACTGGTGCCCACCCGAGCAAATCGATGAGCAACTGGATGACAGTGACAGTGACAGCATTAGTTTTAGTGTGTGTATGTGTGTATGTGTGCGTGTGTGTGTGTGTGTGTGTGTGTGTGTGTGTGTATGTAGAAACACCTCACACCAGTGGGTTGATGGTATAAAACAGGGACCTTGGGCCACTCCTGTGATTACTGGGCCTAGGTTTTCTCTTCACAGCGCCACTTAGGCCAAATAATTGTTCCTTGGGGACAATCAGATGCTGATGGCAGGAATCAAACTAATACTTCAGCACATAGTCTACCACTTAAGCTCTCTCCTCAGCCCTGCTTAACTATTTTATCTACCTGAATCTTATAAATGCATCAGAAATGTGTGCACAGAAAGAGTGAATATATATGAGATTTTTATATAACAAATGAAATGATTTCACATGTGGAAGGTAAAATCAAATAATACAATAAAAAAAAGGAGTAGTTTTTTTAAAGTTATTTTAGAATTTAAGGAAATTTAGAAACACATTGTTGTGTTTGTCTTTTTAAAAACATTTTATTCCTTTCCTCGTCTTGCTTATAATCTATTCCAGGAGCATTGTGTCATAGTTAGCTGAATTATAACGAGCCGAAATAATTGGTTATTCAGTCAGTGATTCTACTGGATTAAACACAAGACAGGTTGGTAATGATCCAGCCAAAGTGAATAAAAAGAGAACAGGTAAGCACATATGGTACAACATCTGCTTTCAAACTTAGAAAATATCTTCTCTAATCCCTGAAGCTTTCTTGGCTTTTTTTCTTAATTCTCTTTCTTTGCAGAAAACACTGTGAAAACATACCCTGACTATTTTTTACATTTATTATAATTTTTCCAAATATTAAATCACTACAATTTCCATTTCACAGTTTCTGATCCTATCACCAAAGCTTCTGAATACTGAAGCAAATAGATTTAGAATAGTTAAACATAATACTGAAACTGAATCTCAAAGAGAATCTTTCTTCTTTTAAGTGGGTTCAGTCTGCTCTGCTCTTTATCTTTTATGGTAGAGAATATTTTTGTTTTTTAAAGGTCTATCAGTAAAATTTTAAGAATGCTATTCAAATGTGTGAATTACATATAGTTTACTAATATTTTCCTTCAGTTTCACTAAAGATAACTGAATGCACCAGGGACTAGTCTAAACACAGTGCTTAAAGAAATCATTTAAATCTTTCCCTTCCTTTCCACAAAGGTTTAAGTTAGTTTGAAAAGTAAATAAGATAAATTAATTTTAATAACACTGATTTTATTCCTGATAATTCTGACTGATCCATAAAGAAATGCTTCCTGATTATTCAATGATTATTTAAGAAATAATATAGAAGGTATCTTCTAATTGAAGAAATGCCATCTACAAATAATCTAACCAGTATTTACTCCAATATCCACAAATGGTCCTCCACAATTATTTGACACATTACCACATAGTTATTTTACCTTTCACTAAGTCCCATTTTTACCATGAGTTTTCTTGGTGACTATTTAGTTGGCTCTTACAAATATACTGCATCAGTCCCATGATGGAGAGTAAGTGTTAAAAATGGTAAAATCGTGAAGGAACTTGAAGCAAGCTGCATCACTTGAATTGGTCTCTTTCATTCCATTACTTGTGTAATTCCGAGCTTAGTTAATATCTATATCAATGTTCTAATTGTAATATCCTTTCTGCAAATTGAAATAAGAATTAATAAAAGATTTTAAATTCCATCTAGAAGGATTTCATTCATCTGTAGAATTAACCTAAAAACTGTCCCTTTCTTGAGGTCACTGGTTTAGAAATACCTATTAAGAAATAGAAAAGCATAATGGAGATCAATGATTAATTTGCTTTTGAAAAACCTATATTATTGTGATGAATAATCACAAAAATTTATTTGCTTTCTTCTAATTGAGATTGTATGTGGGAGATTCAGTAACATCTTTTACTTTGGTTGTAAGTTGCAAAATCATTTCTTTTGTATTCTAAGTGTACATGATGTCTAGAAAATTTTGTCTTTAACAGATCAAAAATATGATTACCAGTTTATTTCAATGTTGTTCTTAAATATTTTGACAGTTTTTCCTTTTTGTATTATGGATCCACATAGAAATAATAAATTGAGAAAAAAATAATAAATTGAGAAAAAGTTATTTCTAACATCTTTTTGTTGCTTCTGTACTTCTGTGCTTTTTTAACCATAATCTTTGATTTCTTGCTGTAAATTTATATACTATAAAGGATTAACCACTAACTTCCTTTCACTTAGACATCTGATTAACCATGCACAATAACCACCAAATGATGAGAATTATTTCACAAGTTTATAACCATTGCACTTTTTTGTATCTAATTTAATGTCAGAATTCCTATCTGCCCTCCTCTTTTTTTTTCTTTTTTTTTTTTGGTGGGATAACACCTGACGATGCACAGGGGTTACTCCTGGCTCTGCACTCAGGAATTACTCCTGGCGGTGCTCAGGGGACCATATGGGATGCTGGGAATCAAACCCGGGTCGGCCGTGTGCAAGGCAAACGCCCTACCTGCTGTGCTATTGCTCAAGCCCCTGCCCTGCTCTTTCTAAATGCAGATCCTCACGAAAACATATGTACTAATATTGGAATGCAGAGGATATAAGTCAATTCTGAGATTATATATAGTGGAAATAAATTTAGTACTATAGCACCAGGGGGTCAAAAGTTATTTCACTCTATCTCTTTCTGTCTGCCTCTGTTTCAATCTCTGTCTCTGTCTCTCTCTCTCTGTCTCAACCTCCCCCACCGTCACATACATACATACATACATCAATTGCTTCTCAAGTACATTCACTACAGAGAAAACAGGATGGAAAAGAAAGAAGGGAGGGATGGAAAATCCCAGGTCTGTTCTGGCTGTGAGGATTTCTGCCCAGCATGCTCTTAGGACAGAGGATATCACTTTCTGCCTATGCTGGACTCAAGTTGCTACAGATCAGAAGTCTATAGCTTGCCTACTAATCATCACCTTTTTAGTGAAAAGTTTTAAGGAATTTCTTCATCATTCTGAGATACTATATAAATACAATTTGTGAGGAGGGCTTTGGTGGGGAGGTTGTTTATAAGGCCACAAGTTTTCCCATGATTGCAATACCTCTATGTCATAGTGACGTGTGTGTGTGTGTGTGTGTTTGTGTGTGTGTGTGTGTAATAGCATAGACAGGTCTGTTTATAATTTATATCTGTACATTAATGTTAGGGAAAAAATCCATTACAGAATGTTAAAATGCCTGCCCATATAAAGAGGTTGCAATTCAAATTTGGTCTAGAAATTACCTTACAAGCACCCTCGCATAGTAGGACGTGAAGCGTATAAACTGCTTTATTCAATCTCTTCTCATGAGAATAAACCTAGCTATTAAATATGAAGCAATATCTCTGAGTGTTATGAAAGCTTGTAATTTGCTTCCTACTTGACTAAATTTTAACCATTTAAATATTAATTTATTACTTAAACAACCGTGATTGACAAATGAATTAAATAAAACACCTGCCCATTTTTCAAATTTAAGTTTTTGGTTTAAGAATCTTCTAAAATTACAATTTTCTTCATCACACAGTTGATGGCTACTTAGAAAACTTTGCAGAATCAGCTCTACCCATTTAATCAAAATTAATGTCTATAATAAGTGATTGACAGTCATGTTTATTTTGACTCAGTTCGAGATGAGATATAAACATTAAACAGATTACCTTAGAGTACTTATCTTTACTATGAATCATAAATGACAAAAACTGTAATCAGTAGATTAACAAAAGTATTATTTTTATCTATGTGGACAATATGCATTATTTAATCACTGAATCTTCTTGTTTTTAAATTTATTTTTAAATTATTGCTTCACTGTGAGATATAGTTGCAAAGTTGTTCATGATTTTCAGTAATACACAACAATCCCTTCACCAGAACACATTTCCTGTCACCAATGTCCCCTGGTATTCCTCCCTTCCCCCTCTACCCTCCCCTGATCTGCTCTCAGAGTCTATGCGGCTGACTTTCTCTCTATTTTTCTCTCTCTCTGTCTCCCTCTCTCTCTTCCTCTCCTCCCTCTCTCCTCTCTCTATGTTTCCCTCTCTCTTTCTTCCTCTCCTCCCTCTTTCCTCTCCTCTCCCCCCTCTCTCTCTCTCCCAGCTCTCTGGGTTCTCTCTCTGACTCTGACCTCTGGATTCTGACTCTGACTCCTTCTCTTCCAACGACTCCCTGACTCTCTTTTTCTGCCTCTCCCCCACTCATATCTCCACCCCTTCCCTGTGAGCCCATGCTACACCCAATCTGGTAGCAAAATCAACATAAGAAAGCCCTTCCTGACTGCCCATCAGGCTCCAGGGCAGAAACACCACCTAGGGGTATGGTATTCCTTTTCTCCTAGCATCTTAATTAATATATATTATATTAGTTATTTTGTATGGACACAGTAAGAGAAACATTGAGGCACGTAGGGCAGCTTTCCTGGGAACATCTTGCCACAGACTCAGACTACAGTTCACAGGCTAGATTAATCATTCCTAACCCTAGCAGGGTCCAAATCTAGTTATTACTTTTTGGGTCATGACAGAATTTGTTCATGACCATGCTCTTAACTTACAGTTAAGCATTATGGCACTTTGGCCAGGCCCATCTAGATGACAGGGTAGCACATAGCTCACTGTTTGCCCTGGGTCCATTCAGTTCCTCGTCGGGACCCTGCTTTGGGGGGACTAGGAAATAAGGGCAACTGAGGCTTAAGTTGAGATAACAGATGCTCAAGAGGTAAATATCATTGAGAGTCAATTCACTCCCAGTTACAAAAGCATAGCATTTACTGTCTTCTTGTGCCCACACAAAAAGGACTCTGCTCTGAATAAACTATGCAAAGGACCTAAGGAGAAGAGGAAAACAATATTTACAAGTCAACAGAGCGCAAAGAAAGAAGTTACAAATAAACACAGAGGAATTGGAGCACTGTGATTGGAGTAACCAAAATAAACCTAAGCTCCCTGTGGCAAGGCAGAAAAGACAAACAGACAAACCAATATTATCCTACACCTAATAATGAGATTTTGATGTGTGAGGACTCTTGACTTTGCAAATCTTTTAATACTCCCTGACTTTCCTTCTACTTATTTGGGACCCTCTCTATGGTTTTTGATGCTATTAGAATGATACTTCTATGTAAATCTTTCCTCAAACATATGTATTAATGACAATAATGTTATATTAATTATTATTAAATCATATATGATCTAAGTAATAAGTGTTAATCAGAGTTAGTTTGGTATGAAATCATTTACATAATGCAAAAGATATTTTATAAGTGTCATAATTTTTACAATCACATTTTGTTATAAAATAAAAGGAAGACATAACCTTTATGAAAAGGGTTGATTAAAGCATATTTTCTTCTGAGATTTTTAACACAACCAATTTCACACAGTTAAAAATATAAGTACATTTATTTAAGTATGTAATGTTAGAGAGACAAAGAGGAAGAAAAATTATGGTAATAGTATTTGCTGATAAATTTATGTCCAGTAATTTTTTGACATACATGCAGCTATTACAGGATAATAAATATAAGAAAAGATATCTGTTATAATTTTGAAGCATCATTATATATAATCTTGCAAATTCTTATACTATGCTATTTTACAAGTAGATTATACCTCTTCATGTTTACACACATATATTTAAATACATATACAGGGTCAAAGATAAAGTACAACTGAATATAGCTCATAAACATATGTGTGTACATACATATATATATTTAGGAGATATATACATACACACTGAAGCATGCACATATAAATGTATATGTATATATATATATATAGTATGTCTGGATAAAAATATTGTAATTTGAATCTTTTAGTACCTTGACTTGAACAATGATATCATTTATAGTGACAAACATCGAATATATTTTTGGAAAAATGGTCAAGCATATCTACTTAAAGGGAATTTATCAGCACCATGTATTTGATTTTTTTTTAATTTATTTTCATCTGCCTGACAAACAACTTCTCTGATGATAAAAGGATCTGGCTAAAACCAGTTTGGAAGTGAAAAGGTATTCCAGGAAGAAAAAAAGCCACCATGATATATTCACATTTGCTAATTTTAATGGAGTCCCCCACTTTTGTTTTTCCCTTTTGCAGTAAATGATTCTTTTATGATCCATTGGTTGAACAAAGAGGTGAAACTGGATGTTTAAAGACCTCTGAAGTCCCCTCCATCAGTGGAACTGATCCAACGACAACACAAAGCTCACTGTCAACGTCCTCCAGGTAATACCCTTATTACATGTGTCATTAGAAGATGTTTGAGGTATCTGCTCTAACACCACAGACATTTTAAGTAGGTTATTCCATCACTTTGCCATTTTGATTATGACAACAAAATGACACCATCTTGAAATGGATTTTGGAAAGAAAGGCTAACTGTCCACAAAGGTCCATGCTCCTTCTAATTAAAATTGGCTTAAGTGGCACAACCTTCATAATTCACAGTGTGACTATGAAGGATATGCATGTTGAAAACCTTCTTTGCTCATTAGTGCTGTTTCTGTCAGACACCGCTACCTGCTCTTTTCCTAATGAATGCTAAGCCATCTCTTTAGAAGACTGTGCTGCCTCTCTGAACTGAAGGAACTGTCTTATTTCCTCCCAAGTTCGTCAGGAGTAAAATCGGGGAGTCACCTCTTTGACATTTCCCAACCTCTGTACTTATTTATCTCTTTGAGACCCTGCGCTCCAGAGATATCACTGTCTTAATTAAGAAGAAGGATGTGACCATGGTAAATTGACTGATTTCATTGATTAAGGACTAGCTGTACAAGTAACATTGATTTTAACAGTGGGTCTACATAAATGTAATTGTTCGAACATGGGGCTGCATAATTATGGTGATGTACGAGAATAGTTGGTTTGTCCTTTTCAACCTTCACTAACATTCTTTTGCATGATAATGTACCTTGTGCAATTAGCAGAAATTTTAAATGTTATAAAATGTCTTTTGTAAAGACATGAAGTAATAATTATATTCTAATTTAATTCAACAATATCAGATAGTTTTTCTTTCTTTTCATCATTTCTTTCTCTGTGTACACATAAGACCATATATACGGTAACATGAGTGTGACTTCTTCCATTTAGTACCAACCATGAATCCTTACAAATACATACTAACACCGAGTTCATATTTCAAAATAAGTTTATGTATTCTGAAAGTGAATATTTACTATTCATTTTATAAATGGGTTCTCCAAAACATTATTATTATATTTCCAGATATTATAAAAATATGCGAAGGTGACAGTTTATAGAAGGTAGGCATTAACTTTCTTATGTTAAATGATTCCTTAATAGAACAAACAAAATAACAACATAAGTTGAATTTCAGTTATTTTTATTTACTATTAGTAGATTAAATTGAGGAATCCAAATTAGTTTTCTGAGTTATCACTGTGGGGGTTTATCTAATAGGAACTAGTTTTCCAAGCTAAGAGTATTAGTCTACAGGCAATCAAGTATTAAAGAAACTAAAAAACTAAAGAAAAAGAGTATAATTGTATGTGATGACATTGAAAGAAAATAGAATTTACAATATTTAAAAATTATAATGAGCTAGGAACATTGGATTCATGTCATAAACTTGTCACTCATTAGTTTTGTGACCTTTAGAAATGGTGTATGTACATAATAAAAAGTAGCTCACAGAATACTGAAAAGACTCATTCTTTATATGAGTCTTAATTTTACTCACCAGTAGCATAATGGTAAAGCAAGTTTCATAACTACTGTGAAAAAGTATTAAGTCCTAAGGTTGTATTTTATTGTACGTTTAACTGTAGGTTGGTCTATTTTGAAATGGTCAATATTTGCAGCTGGAACTAGGAAAGGTTATTATAATTAAATTTACAGCTGTACTGATTTGCACATGCCATTAGCATCCAAATTCTCTATGTAATTGCAAGATCACCTTTATATAAATTGACCTCAGTCCTGCTACCATACATATGTATATAGTAGGGGTGTTGTTTTTGAAGAGACTTCCAATAAATGTTCTCGTGTCCATAAAATATTTTCATCTGTATCTAATCCTATCTTGAAGTTAATCCTAGCACTTTTACACTTGTATTACCTACTTCAGGGGAAAAAATGAAGATATAATCCTATCCAATCCACACAATAAATCTTATCTAAGAGCTATAGGAAGTAGATTTGTAGCCTTGTAGACTATGGGAAAGTGAGGGGAGATGGGGAATTTTGTTAAGCACATATGCTAACATAAATGTTCGAGTGTTTCCACCACTCGACCAGAATCCCTGAAGAGTGTATATGACTGTGTCTACATCATTTGTTAGAGAGTAGGAAAATGTCTAAAGTAGGAAAGAATTTTTGTTGGTATTTTCATTTGAAATGGTAAGGGAAGACAGGTAGCACTAAGTGAACTTGGGGCAGTAACAGTAGGTTTAAGTTAATCGAATAGCACTCTCCCCTTCCATTAGCTTCCATGAGAGTTGGAAAAAAATTAACCTGTGTGCTAAGGACGTGCCTTTGAAATATAACTGAGTTACAACAAACCTACTTGTGACAGTGAGATCACTGGTGACCAAAACTGGGGGGAAATGTTTTCAAGGTCACATGTGGTTCATGGGGAACGCTTGAAAAAGGAGGCTTTGAAACTCGGGGGCTGATAGTTCTGTAAAAGCCTAAGACACTAATATTGGAGTCTGGCTGCATCTGATTCAAGAGAACAAGCTGATTATTATTTGGAGGATCATAGTCCACAACTCCAGTGTTTAGATGAGAGACAGACTCAACATCAGAGAAAGCAAAGATTCAAGAAAAGCACAAAGATAACGTTCCACTTGAGTCTTCTTCCCTATTAGTTTACAAAGTGTCCAAAGCATAAATACACCTAGTTGAAACTATGTTTCTCAAAGCAATTTCATTTCAGGAAAAATAAACTAAGAAGGTGAATATAAAAGTAAGTCTTTTCCTCCAAACCCAGCAGTGGTCACTCACAGGATAGATCTGAACAGTGAAAGCACAGTATTTATGTAAAAGAAAGTTGAATGTTCTTCAAAGACACTACAGGTGTATTCAAATTTTGTCACTGAATTTATTTATTTTCACTTATAGGCATGGTGATTTCATTTTCAATTGGTCACAGTTTTATTTTTTTATTTAAATTTGAAATAAGTAAAAAAAATTTCATATTAGAGGGATGGTATGGAAGGGGAGAAAATGTTATTTGACAAGCGCCTACCTCATTTCAAGGTGTGTACTGAATACTTGAAGCAAAAGATCTCACATCGTATTTCTCATGCCTGCATTTACATGTTTTAATCCACCACCAATGAAAAGAGATCCCAACATTTCATGGGACTAAAATAATACAACCTGACCAATGCTTATTTCTGTAGCGTTCATGGACACACACATGCTTGCATATGCATACACTTGCGCGCACACACACAAACACTGTTCCCCAGTAAAGAGAGAACAATTGATTCAAGTTATAGGGAGAAATGCATAAAAGCTTCTAAAAATATATATTCCTGTCACACTCTAAGACAGAGTCACTTTTCCTAGCGCTAGAATCAGAAATCTCTATCATAGCAAGAGTTTGTTCTTGAAACATGAAAATTTTCTTTCTTACTAGACAGAAAAAACACTTTAAGCAGGGGAAGAGGGCAAGATCTGTAGCACCAAAGAAGGTTGGGTATTTGCTTTTGTTTTAGGTTCATGCCTGGTTTTGCTTAGGAATCATTTACAGCAGTGCTGGGGGACCATGGACCATAGAATATGGAATGCTGGAGCTCAACTCGTGCAAAATGTGCAATACCAACCCTTTGAGCCATACTCCCGGCTCCAAATGAAGACTCGTACTAGCAATGCAGGTGAAAGGCTGGAGCAGTCATGCAGAGGTGCAAGAAAAAGGCAGGAAGTGTTGGCAGACCAAGTCTATGTGACTAGGGCTGTACTAGGAAGACTTCACATTTTATCCCACAGGCAGTCAAAACCTTGGCAAGAGAGGCACATAACACAACTAGCTGCATTTAAAAACTCCTCTGTCTCCAGTGCAGAGTTAAAAACGAGGAGATAAGGAAACTGGAAACAACAAGCCCCGTTTAGAAACATCCACCTAAGTCCTAAAGACAGAATCCTAGAAAAGTTTGTCGGGAATAAAGCTTTCCTTGGTAGGTCAAAGGTGAGGTGGGATTTATTCGAGAGACCAAAGTAATTCTCATCATCAGGTGGGAACTCAGTTTGCTTTCCTACTAAATCCCATGGGAAAGATGAGTAATTTCCAAAGAAACCGTTTGTAGGCCTTGATTTCCCGGGGACTCCCTTGATTATGCTTGGGCTCTCCTGAGACAATGTTTCTATGAATTTTTGATAGTCGGAGCTGTCAGCTGAGCAATGGATCATAGCTAATAAGGTCAAATGAAATCTTGATTTTTTTTTTCTTTATAAGAGCATACGCATGCCAAGCGATAGTCAGGACATTTTTATCTTATTTTCTTATTTCTGCTGGTGGAAAATGATTCGATACATTTCCCTCACTTTGTGGCATATGTGACTTTATACACGTATTTTAAATTATTCTGAGAATGTGTGGTTCAATTTAATAATTTTATCATTTATACACTTAGAATTCTACTATTTACATTTATTCCTCATTCCTTGTAACTGAATTTGCAAAAGTCTATTTGTCAAACAAAAATAATTTCCTGCAACATTTATTTATTTATTCCTATGTTTTCAGAATGATTCTAAGAATTATTCCTGGATCAATATTGGATCTCACAAGAACAACAGGATAAAGGAATTGCTATTACCAACAAACTAAATTTCACAATTTCCATTAAATAAAATGGGAAAGATGATGGTCTAACTACAATAATTTCTCTGAAGATTATGGGACATAGAAGTTGCTAAATAAATAACCACTGGGGCTAGAGAGCTAGCACAATGGGTCCCTCCAGCACCACGAGGAGTAAACCCTGAGCATGGTCATGTGCGGCTACCAAATCAAATTAATAAATGTTGCTTCATAAACAGATTTTGACAAGTTGTAAATGCCAATCCTTCGCCCCTCTCGGAGAGCCTGGTAAGCTATCGAGAGTATCCCACCCGCACAGCAGAGCCTGGCAAGCTACCCACGGCGTACTCAATATACCAAAAACAGTAACAGGTCTCACAATGGAGACGTTACTGGTGCCCGCTTGAGCAAATCGATGAGCAAAGGAATGACAGTGACAGTGACAGTAAATGCCAAACATATTCATGGACTAGGAATGATCTTTCTTAGAACAATGGGTAGAAACAGCAAAATCATTAGGGGATGTTTCATTAAAATAATTGAGAACTATATATATATTTTTTTAACTGAAAAAAAGGGATGGAGACAGTTTATTCCTCAGCACTCCATGAACTAATGGGTGTGGGTCTGATCTGATGGTCTCTAAACTACTAAAGGGTGTAGCTCCAGGCTCTGCCCCCAGGCACCAGGCACCACTAATGCCCTCCCTCCCCCCCAGTAAAATGAAAAGATAAAGACAAAATGGGTACTGTATACAACATGGAGGGGCAATTTACAGAAGTTGAGTAATGGGTTATTGTAAATTAGCAGGAAAAGAAAGACCAGATTTTGCAGAGGATTATGTAAACATAGATCTAATTCTCAATTGCTTTTCCTTTCAAGTGATATTTATGGTCCTTGCCTTACCAATTTTATGATTTGTTGAATTTGTTCCAAGGGTTTTGAAGTCTCCGTGTAAGAAAAGGAAATCTTGTCTGATTCAGGAGCTATCAGGTTAGAAAAGGGAGCTTCTGGAAATGAAGGTTTAGGGCTCAGATATGTTAACATTTTGATACAAGGTATCTTGATATTTCTCATTTATAACAGATGAACTCAGCTACCATCTGTGTTCTTTCCAAGTTGTACAAATGAGTATTACATACAAGTTCCTTATGTTTATTTAGCCACTAAAAAAAAGTAGATACTGTACTTTTAGTAGTCACAGTTGCTATAGAAAACACTTGACTTAAAATAAAATATAGACAATTATATTCAACCAATAATGTTATATGGAAAGCTTTCTATATAAAGTTATATAGAAAAAACTAGTCATGCAAAATTTTCTGTGAATCAAGAGAGTGAAGCAGAAGAAAACTAGTTATTAGGTGTTTTGTTTGTTTGTTTGTTTGTTTGTTTGTTTTAAGGGCAGCCTCAGAAGGAAAACAAAGTTGGGCTTGAATTTAGGAGTTACTATGACTTCTCTATACCGAGATTATACCTAATCATTCTCAGCAATGACAGTGAGGCAAACTCTGTCTGCTAATAGAATGCTTAGAAACATCTCCAAGAGATGTGTCAAGTAAATTGTCAGCAAATCCAAAGACTGTATCTCAGAAAAGGAAAGGGTGCTTACATTGGAAACCTCAGGAAGGCAACGTATGGAGAGTGGGAAGTCATGGTGGGAAGTGGTGAGAGCTGATTGTCAATAATAAAATGGGTCTCTTTCCTTGGGAGATCTCCAGGTGCCTGTCCAGCTGTTGGAAAACTCACTTTGTACAGCACACAGCAAAGGAGACGGCATGTTCTTTCTTTGAAGAAAAATGCTGAAGCCAAGTTACAGCTAAAGAACATCAGTCCAACTTCAGAAGTCTACGATGTAATGTCGAGTGCCTTTTTAGCATTCCTTAAAGGAACACAGAGAGACAGTGTACAGAGAGAAAGCCTTCCCAGAACTCTTCCTCAGATGTCTCTTTCTCTTCTCTCTGTGCCTCTCTCTTCCCGGACCCCAGGCCCTGGCATCCCTCACTGCACCCTGCTCAGTCACACAGCTTGGTTGTCCGCCCCTGATTAAAGCTTGTCCAACCCACACAGAGGCCCTTTGCAGCCCTGCTTAGATTTCCTTCCCCATCTCTCCCTATCCCCAGGCTGAGCAGCCCTTTAGAATTCTGGTAAATAAAATTGTCCATGTGACTTTATCATCTTCTGAGCAAAAGTCTTTCCTATTTGAAATGATTACAAGTGAGGGAGAAAAGTAATGTAAAAATCCAAACAGAAAATCACCTCTATTTATGGGTGTAGTGTAACTTTTTGTGTGTGTGTGTGGGTCTTGTTTGACCAAAAGTTCACTCTCTTGCCAAGTCTCTACTCTTCCTGAGTTGATCTCCGTTTCTTTAAGAATTCCATTGCCTGTGAGAATCAGGTATATTCAACTAAGATTTGTTCAAGAAGCATCCATTACAGTTCTAGAAACACAGTTCCCTCTTGCAAGCATCACTTGGCCACAGGATATCCCTTCACACTGCTGTGACAAGGAAAAGATGACGTCCTCAATCCATGTTAGTTCGCATGGGACCCAACCCTACATAGCAGCGGAGCACCTACTATATGAGAACTTATTTTTACTCACTGCTGAGGGGGTTAGTTTACAGATGGAGTTACCATTCATATCCCTGGACACTTTAGAGATCATGTTTATATTTAAATACTAGGGCAGGATTATTCAACACCAGTTTCTCCCATTAATGGGAGAAGACTTTATTTACTATTTGGTTTAGAGCTGAAAAGAATAGGCAGTACATTTTTACCACATATTTGAAAAGACGATGCCTTTTCTGTCGCAGAAATACATGCTCACATATGGATGTATATACAAGTTTCCATACATTATATCCCATAGAACTGTCATATCCCATAGGGAAAAATTTCTCAAGATTTTCCTTGAAGAATTATAATAAGTGTGGAATGACCAGAGAAATAAAAGTTCACCATCAGACTATCACACGGCTAAGATCAGTGGACTATATTATAAACAGAGAGAGATTTATAAATTTGCCGTATCTTAGCTAAAGCAGTCATTACTTATTCTGGTCATTTGAACATAAGGTCACAGATTTTTTTCAATTTTCTCCCAAGAATGAAGTTTAAGTCTGCTTCCATAAATGTGGGTTGGATTTAAGAGTTACTCTGTGAATACAGGAAGTAAAGGGAGAAAGTTAACTTTATGGTAGAGAAATCTGACAGACACCTCCTTAAATGAGATCATCATTGTCAATACCATTAAAAAGATGTTGGCTATTTTGTTTGTTTTTTAAAAAATTTATTTGCGGGACAGACTTTGGGCCCCACACGTTGGTGCTAAGGTCTTCCCCCTGGCTCTTCACTCAAAGATCATCCTCCGATGTATTCGGGTCACATCCTGGGGAATGGGCAACTCAGAGAAGCGATCAGCAACTATATTGTAGTCGAAGGCCATGTGGGGGAAGGGAGTTGTGGGCTGAATGAGGGCTAGAGACTGAGCACAGCGGCCACTCAACACCTTTATTGCGGGCCGTAGAAGCTAAATAGAGAGAGAGAACAGAAGGGAATGCCCTGCCACAGTGGCAGGGTGGGGTGGGGGGGAGATGGGATTGGGGAGGGTGGGAGGGACGCTGGGTTTAGGGGTGGTGGAGAATGGGCACTGGTGAAGGGATGGGTTCCCGAACTTTGTATGAGGGAAGTATAAGCACAAAAGTGTATAAATCTGTAACTGTACCCTCACGGTGATTCTCTAATTAAAAATAAATAAATTAATTTAAAAAAAAGAAAAAAAAAAGATCATCCTCCGGTGCTCAGAGAACCATATTGTTTTCAGGATCCACTGGGGATGGCGATAACGCAAGGGAAGTACTTTAACCCTTGTACCATCTTTTTGGCCCAACACATATAATGTTACCCACGTACTCCAGTTTAATTTGATAAAAAGAAAACATCTTCATTGTATGTGTTCCTCAAATTCATAACCTTTTTTTAATCATCAGGAGACAACAAAACCCTATTAAGTGACATTCTGTAACATACCTCCTCAGTGCTTTCTGTTTAAAATACATAAAGAGAATTTTAAAAAAAAGTTCTTGCACATTTATCTGTCTCATCTTCATGTGAGCATTAAAAGGCTTTTTATCTTAAAACATTTTTCCTCATCCTATGTCTTTATTTTCAACTGCCTTTTCCCATTTAATGTCATTTTTTTTGAGACCGCCCAAAACCAATTCCAAACTCAAACATGTTTCCTCTAATTTTGAAAGTCCTCCTTTTGTATAGGAGTTCGGGTCACTTCTTATAGAACTTTACACAGAATCAATATGCAAGCTACTGAGAGTATTTCACCCGCACGGCAGAGCCTGGCAAGCTACCCGTGGCGTATTCGATATGACAAAAACAGTAACAACAAGTCTCACAATGGAGACGTTACTGGTGCCCGCTCAAGCAAATCAATGAACAATGGGAAGACAGTGATAAATATCTACTTGTTGACCTGGATTTTGGAATATTGCTCTTTTTGAAATTACACATATGTATTTGATTACAAGCTGTAACTTCTTCCTGATGAAGTTGTCTGCCATATTATCTGAGAATTAGGTTATCACCACTTTGGCTTAATATTGTCTTTAACAAAGTCTTGGGCACATATCTATATTTAAAAATATAATATAGCGGAGTGAATGATAGTACAAGAGGTAAGGCACTTGCCTTGCATGTCACAAATCAGGATTTGATCACCAACATCCCATTTGGTACCCCAATCTCACCTGAGTGATTCCATTAGTGCAGAGCTGGGAGTAATCCTTAAGAACTGTCAAGTGTGCCCACGAATGCATCCCCACTAAGAATATCTTTAAATATAATTTTGAGGTCCAGAACAGTAGTACAGTAAATAGGTAGGGTGGTTGCTTTACATGCTGTATGATCCCCCGAGCCTTCCAGGAGTGATCCCCGAGTACAGCATAGGAATAAACCCTGAGCACTCCCAGGGATGACCCACTCCAAAATATGATTTTGAATAAATAGCACTGTAGCACTGTTGTGGAATGAAGTAGTATTGTAGCACTGCCGATTTGCTCAAGTGGGCACTAGTAATGTCTCCATTGTGAGACTTGTTGTTACTCTTTTTGGCATATCGAATACGCCAAGGGTAGCTTGCCAGGTTCTGCCATGATTGATTTGAATTAATAGTAGAAATATTTTGTCATGAGTGGAATATTATATAAATATAATATTGCTATTAGATCTATGTCTGAATAAAATATTTGATTTATGGAAGCATGATACTTTAGTTTTTAGAAATAACATAAGTTTCCTCATTTGCTGTGGTGCTGTGGATTGTACCCAAGATCTTATACATGCTTTAATCACTGATTCCAGTTTCAAAAGGATATTATAGCATATACGCTAAGAAGATACAAATCAGTTTACCAAAGATTAAAAACTAAATTAGAGTCAACTGCTGTCATTCTTGATAGCTGCTCTAAATTCGCTTATACAAAGGCATTGCTCCTAAAAGAAATAACAGTATAGATTTCCAAGAGTTCTTCAGTCATGGCATCTCCATCAGCTTCTACTCAGCCACCTTGTTGTGTGTTTTGGATCCTAGCAACTTTCTTTAATACACATTGTTTATTCACTTCCACTGAATAAAGATCTGACAGCACTATACTGCATGCATGTAGTTGCTGATTTAACAAAAACATTTTCTCTGTCAGGCACCTCACAGTTTTCTTCTATTTTGAACACTAAACAATAGTCATCTGGGGGAGTCATTTTAAATAGCAAAATTAGAGACATAAACATAAAAAGAATAGTCCTAAATATAGTAAAAGGAGTCCTCGAATACTGTGGACTGCTAGGCTGAAAGAATGTTGCATGCGTTGGCCCTTATTTCTCATGCTTTCTACTCTGTTTCTGCCCATACATGGCTCGGATGCAAGTGATGACCTTGGGTGGACAAATATATAGGGCTGTGAGACAGTGTAATGTTAAGGTGATTGCTTTTCACACAGTTGACCCTGGTTGAATCCCTGACACTGCAATAGGGTCCCCTGAGCACCACCAGGAATGAACCATGAGCACAGTCTGGAGTAAGCTTTGAGAAGCACTGAGTATGAGTCACTAATACCTCTACTCACCCCCCAAAATCTAGGAATGTTTTCTCTTGAGTTTTCTTCTAATTATTTGAAGATGTTATGCAGACTGAACGTCTTTAGAAACCACTTTACCAGTAATCATCCACATACCCATTCTGAAAAGGATGCTATCCTCTGAAACACGTAAATATATTGAAAGTATTTATCTTTCATAACTCAGAATCAACTAGAGCACATATCCCTAGGATATAAATTATTGATGCAGACATCGTGTCTCCACATATTCAGAGCAAACAAAATGTCTAGGGCACATCTTAAACACTTTAAATTTTATGTTGATGTGTTGGTAGCTCCAAACAATTGGATACGAGAAGACACTCCTCAACAACACGCCCCCGTCATTGTTGTTGCTAAAATTTGTGCAACACGGCTTAGTTTTGGGGATTTGAAAATAAGCACTTTTAGGGTTTAGGCAGCAGTCTCACATGTGGCCAATCTAGTTTGGTCTCTGGCACCGAATATGGTGTCCTAAGTGCTACCAGGGGTGATCCTGAGCACAGAGGCAGAGCTAAGATCTGAGATCCTTAGGGTGTTTCCTCAAATTTTAAAAAAAGCAAAGAATGCAACCCAGGCACTTTAAGGAACAATCTGGGGAATCAGGGAGGAAGCCGGGCAAAAGTGCTGAGTCCTTCAAAAAGTGAAATCATACAAATACTAACTAAAATGACATTTTTAGAACTTGGTACCCATTTTCTAGTTTATATGTAATGTACACTTTGTTTTAGATATATTATACACAATGTGGGTAATACATATATTGTGCAATTTAAATGCTAATTCACTTAATGCCCCTTTCCTATACTACATTTTATGACTCATGGTAACAGTCATTTCTGAGATGAAACAACTAGAAAAGTTTCCTCGTACAATTAAAAACATGTCAGTTCAACAGTTTTTCTCTGCCATGGCCATTCTACCAGGTATTTCTGTGCCCAGAGTGGAAACAAAGGAGCAAAAAATAAATCCAGCAGGTTAACATACAGTTGTCTAATCTAGAAATGCACTTTTGCATAAAAAAACTAAAATGTGACAAGATTTTGTTTCAGAAAGTAGTAATAACCTCGCCTTAGGGTGCATTTGACCAAGCAGATACATATTAGCACTCATAATAAAGCTACCATAACAGGTATTAATGCTCTATTTTGTATTAGGAGAAAGTAGGATCAGATAATAAATATATACAGAATAATACAGCTGGTGCACATAGAATATCACAATGTCTTTAGTTCACAATGTCCTGGCAGTATTGTAACTAAAGACCTTATATAATCGAACAGTGTCATGAGTTTACACCCAGAGAAGCAGAATGCCTTAAGCATCCTAGGCAAGGTGGAACGATACTTATTTTCCCACTTTGGTTCTTTATTCTATTTACACTACCTTTTCATGACCTATACAATTTCTGTGGATTTTAATGACCAGGAATTGATTTCAGCAGGGCTTTGAATATCAGTAGTCTGTTCAAATAAGGCAGTGTTTTATTATGCTTTTTTTTTAGGGTGAGAGTGGGAGATTAGAGAATTAGAGTTGAGAGATTAGGTAAAATTGTTTTGCATTTTTTGGTAGCTCTTGAAATTTCTTAGAATGATGTATCTTTCCTTACATTTGCTTATAATCTCTGATCCCCCTGCCCCCACATACATATACAATGCCTACATCTATATACATCTGCATACACAGGTATCCAGGAATATAGAGATACAACATCCAGAGACACACCTTTCATTCCATTCTCCTGGCCCCTTATGTGACAAAAGGATACGACATTCCTTTATGCTAGGGTCTGACTTTTGCTCTTTTGTTACATAGACTTACAGTTCTTTGAGGCAAATGCTAAGTACAGACTGGCTATGCATGTGGAGTAAACGTTAGTGAGGAAAATAACAAGAAGATAACTGTGGAATCTGTAACTCCCAATTTCCCCCTGCAGAGTAGATCTAGCAAGACGACTTTTCACACACTTGCATCGACCTGGTTCATCTGATGTTAAAGAACAACCGTCTATCTGCTAGTGTCTAAATGAGAAGCTGAGCCTGCAAGTAAAGCATTGCATTTATATTGACTTTTTGATGTTGGTCTGTGGCTATGTTTATAGGCCTTCTTTGCCTAGAGTACTACAAGGAGATATATGAAAAAAAAAAAAGCTTCAGACTTGCTGGGGTCGAGCAGAGCTAAAACCTAAATGTACAGGCAATCCATAAACATACTAAGTTGATGAGAATACTGGCATAAGAGTCATAGACCTGGAACATCACAGAAGTCAAAATTCAATGAAGTATATAAGTCAAAGACAGGGGAAAATTAATTTTATACCAGAAAAGGATTTTTTTGAAAGTCACTAAATATAAACAACCCCAAGTGATGAGACAGCCAGAACGAATTTCAGAATGGTACATTTAAGATCATGACACAAAATACCATCAAGTGATATTTACATTGTGTCAAATAAAAAAATACCCCTATTGATTAAACAGTTCGATTATTGGCTGCAAATCAAATGTGATGAACATAATCAGTAATGGCTGCAAGGATTGTTGTGATGGGATTTCATCTGCCTACATGGGCAGAATCCAGGTCATAAATTGTATGTTTCTTCTATTATGAAAACATTATTTTATATTTCTTCAAATTAATGTGATCTTATGAACTGAATTCTGAGAGATGGGGAGAGAGAGAAAGAGAGAGAGGAAGAGAGAAAGAGAGAGATAGAGGATTATGAACTGCATTTTGGAGGCCAGAGAGAGGATAGTTTGGTTCAAACCCACCCAGAGCTTTCTGTGGTCTCACCAGGGGTTATTCCTTAGCACAGAGCCAGAAATAGCTCCCAGCAGTGGTGGATGTAACCCCCAAACCAATAAACAAACAAATAAATAAATTCAGCTATTTGAGCTGTATCCCAGGATCATGCAAGAAGTTAAACTTCTATTTATTTATTTTTAACGCACCATTATCCAAGATTAAAAATGGAGACAGAGTTGAGTGGGTGGAAGTATGTGGAATTTGAGGAAGTTATACTAAAAAATCCTTAGCTTCTCATATATGTAGGTGAGACAAGAAATTATAATTACCCAAGGAATTTCGTTTCCTGAAAGGTACCTATGAAAGACTTCCGATCTATAAATCACCCTACGTGAGCTAACGATAGCTCTATATGCCTCAGAGATCTCTTTTTCCATCCACTCAAGAACTCACTTGCATAAACGAATATTCTATCTTTTAATACAAATTTGCAATTTATTACGACCTATGAAATCTTTTGAGTATCTTACATACACGGCTATAAAATATTTCCTACAAATATAAATATAAATAAGAAAGTTGAATATTAATTTTTTACATGAGACATTAAAACCACTGACGTAAGAAAAAAACCAAAAAATTCTAAGTTCAGATGTAAGTTTCCATGTAATGATTACAGAATATTTATTAGAAATTTGAAAGCAATAGTAGATAATCTGGCAATTGCTCCTATTTTATTATTTTGCTGCTACATATTTCTGTGATTAGTAATGCATATCTCTCATTACTCTAAAAAATATAGCAATGAGATTTGATTATAATAATACCTTAAGAACAGAGGTTTCAAACCCTTCCTTAAAATGAATATTCTGTTAAATTAAAATGAAATTTGTAATTCTCTGCTTGTATCTCATTACGTTCATGTGGAGTGCCTTTCAGTACACAAGGAGAGCTAAAAACATGCAAAATATTTAAACTCCAGCAAGTAAAAGTTTCATTTTTAATGGGATCTCCAGCATCTTATCCTTATATAGATTAGAAAGGCTTCAAAAATAAAATTTTGAAGTTTTCTCACTCAAAAGATAATACCTATCTGATTTTTTTTTAAAAAAAAACAGTATTTAACTTAATACAATAATGACCTTTTTCTAGTAATTTGCAATATGTATTATTCCTTTAGGGGAATCATCACGCATCCAGCAAAGATGAGCTTTCCTATGTAAATGCTACCCTTTTAAGGTCAAAAGCTGTACTCAGTTAATGACAGCAAATGAAAAATGGTCAGGTGTTCAATATAAACAATCATGAAGGCCCAGAGCTTTATAATAATCTTCTAATATATTGAAAAGCAATTATAGCTACTTTAATATATCTATATATGTATGTATACTTATAAACATAGCCATACAGCTATCTACACACAACTAACATTATTTTTACAGAAATACATAACACTCTGCTATTATTATACATTTGAATCTAAAGTAACAAATTAGTAAATGTTATCATTGCATATTCAATTTCTCCTCAAACATAATACATATATATATGATTTAATATTGTAAAAAATCTAAACTTTATACTGGACTATACTGCCATATAACATGTAACATTGTGTTCCCTATAAAATTCACCTTTCCTAGTTGCACTATAAAAATGTCCTATTTGTAAGAAAAGAATGCCTTTTAAATAAGTCTCTCTTTGCTTATAATTAAAAAATGGAGCACAGTCATTAATTAGAATTTTCCCTTCTCTTATCATTACCTTGGTTTACCACGGCAATGGTGTCAAAATAAACTAAATGCCAGTCTATTATATTTATTTTGGGTAAAATAAGCCTTTGTAGGTAAAAAAAGTATTTATGAACAGAAAGCACTTAGAAAAAAAGAAAATTAGAACTCGTTCTGGGCAAGTTAAGAAAAGCAGTTACCTACAAATCTGTCAAGTGGCACTGTTAACAGTAGTAATTTATTCTATAATTTAATGCAATCTTGACCCCTGTCATGTACTAATACACCATGAAGAACAGGGGTAAAAACAGGATTATTAATGAATTTGAGATGTAAAGTGACATTGTTCTTTTACCACTTTCATTTGAAATATCTTAATTTTAGAATTAGTAGGGCCTCAACAATTTCAATCTATAATTAAGTCTGTCCATCTATTGTTAATTAGTGCTGTGATTAAGAGACATTTCATTTTTAATTATGCTATTGGTGGTGGTTTCTTTTTGAGTCGCAGTTAACAGGAGTAACTCTGTTCATAAACTCTGTAACTGAGATTGTGATTTGTCTGCTCGCAAAGCAGTTACTTGACACTAAGGGAAAGACACAGCAGTGCTCAGCAGGGCGATTATTTAGCTGCTAACCTCCCGGATATTAATGACTTCCCTGATTAAAATACTTGTAACACACACATGAAGTGCAGCACTTTTAGTCTTGTGTTGACAGATCTGTGCCATATTTTATTCTCTATCTTTTCCTGTGCTCCCATTTCTTTTCTTCCTACCAAATACATAATTTACACGATAAATTATTAACTATGATGTATGCTGCTAATTTTTTTTTTTGTTTTCAGATCCATTCATGAATGTTACCCTGAGCCCTGATACGTAGTTTTACAAAAGGAAGGAAAATAGAATCCTCAGCAGGAAGGCACTTTGGCCAGGCGATTCTCTTTTCTTTTACTGTGATATAGCGCAGCTTGTACTATTCTACTTGGACACCTTTGCAAATGACCACTATGTAAAAGTTATTCAGTAAGTGGAAAAATGACAAAGATTCTAGAATTTTCTTTAGAAGGACACAGCCCATTTTAATCTACTAAATTAACCTCCAATCAAATGCTAAGGAGTTATTGAGAGCATGGGGTGATAAACTTCTGACATTCATTGTCCTGACAAAACTGGATAAATGATTGGATAGTATTGGAAACATGAAGTTAGGTGAAGTCTGGGGAGATGACTTTCTTATACAGACTTAATTTTTTGGAAGTACTTAAAGAAAAAAATAAGATTCACTCTAAATGAATGGAGAAATAAAAACCTGCCCCGTGGGATTTTCGTTTGTTTGGGGACCACACCCTGCAATACCCAGGGCTTACTCCTGAGTCTGTTTGTACTCAGGGAGCACTCCTGCAGTGGGGAACCAGAGGCAGTGCTGGGGATTAAATCCTAGTTGGTTGCTTGGAGACAAAAGCCTAGAGCCCACTGTATTATCTCTCTGGCCCCGTAGGAGAACATTTTTAAAGTAAGTGATGGAGGCAAACCCAGGCATTTTTTTAAACCTGTTTTTTGATAACAAACCCACTGCTATTTAGCTTGGATATATGGGCAGATAGAGGTAGATAACTACCAAAGAGTACTGCTTCACTATTTTGAGTCTAATTTTTCTAAAATTTCCCAAGAAGTGTATTTCAGTGAGTGGCTGTGGACAAAATTTTTTTCTTTTGTTTGTTTTTTGTTTTTGTGTCACACCCTGGATGCTTAGGGGTTGCTCCTGGCTCATGTACTCAGGAATTACTCCTAGTGGTGCTCAGGGGATCCTATGGGATGCTGGGGATGGAACCCGGGTCGGCTGTGTGCAAGGCAAACGCCCTACCTGTTGTGCTATTGCTCCAGCCCCCTGGACAAAATTTTTTAAACCATCTGGTTTCAGCTCTTCACTCCTTGTTAATTAAAAGTTCCATAGACCAGTAGCTACAACTTCTGCCAATGGTTTTAAATCTTTCTACTCCTCCATATAATTGATAAGAACATTGATATTGATATTGATAAGAACAATATAACTCCTTTGTATAGGGAAATAAAGATAGAATAATTTATTACAGACTGTAGGATGACATTAGTTTGTCCTTCCCCCCCCTTGCCACAAGGAGCTCATCCCAGTTTTTCCTGGAGTTTAGGCTTACCCCAGTCACACCCATCAAGGTGTTCCCGAGTCACTCCCATCCCTTTGTTTAGCTCTAATCATTTCTCTATGCTCTCTTTCCCAAAACAGTTACTCAGCTTTCCCCCTAATCTGACTCTGTTAATTTGTAATATCAGACCTTCCTAGGACACTGAACTTTATATTATAAGTTAATATTGAATATTATAACACTGAATATTATAATATTACCTTTCTCCTCTCCTTATGCCTTTTGAATAATTTACTTTAAAGCAATGTCCTTTTTGTATAGACACAAGAAGACAATATTATGCTTTTGTAACTTGGGACTTAATTGGCTTCGAATATTATTCATTCCCGGGCATCTGCTTTCTCCACTTAAGCCTCAGTTGTCCTCAGTTCTTAGCACCCCAAAAGCAGGGTCCCTATGAGGAACAGGACAGATCCAGGGCAAGTAGTGAGTTATGTGCTACCCTGGCATCAAGATGGGCCTGGCCAAAGTGCCTAATTCTTAACTATTAGTTAAGAGCTTGATCATAGACAAATGCTGTCATGATCCAAAAGTAATGACGAGAGTAGGACCCTGCTAGGGATAGGAAAGACTGATTCGGCCTGAGCACTGTAGTCTGCGATCGAGGTGGCCACAGGAGCTTACTTCTATAAGCTTAATGCATTTCTTACTGTGTCCATACAAAATGATTAATATTATGAATGCTTATATGTTTGCTGGATGAGGAGAAGAGAAATACACTCATGGGACTCTGCCCTTGGGTGGATCCTCCTGCTGAATGAGAATCAGTCCTAGGAGAAGCATCCCCTGAGGGAAAGGAACCTTACCCCTATTGATTGTGACCACACCTATGTGTACGCCCCAACCCCCCATGCTGGGGATTTAACTAGGCTTGAAGAGTGGGTTGGGGGGGCGAGATCCAGAGAGAGATCCAGCGCCGGGAGAGAAGGAGAGAGAGAGAGAGAATGAAATAAACTGATCGAGCAACCAGTTTGACCTTCTTCCTTCTGTTGCCTGCCCTTGACCAACAGCCACACAGCGGTTCCAGAGCACCAAACACGGGCGGTGAGACAGAGCCGCCCAGAGAGCCCGAGAGTGCACACGCCTGTCGGCGGACTTAGTTTTTTACAACAGACAAAATATCAAAATTCTCCAATAAGTCGATACTTATTATTACATCCTCTTTTTTGCAAGCTGCAAACTTTTTCTTCATTATTAGAGAAGAATTCAACTTCCGCTTGCTCTTTAGGGAATATGCTACCTTATTATCAATATCTGACACTATGTATGAGCAGTGAAATAAAATAAACTCTATAATCATTTTAATTTTTAAATAATCTATCTTAAAAGTCAAATATTAAATTTTATAAAAACAGATCCTATCATTAGAAATTAAAATAGAAATTAAAATTAGAAATTAAAATTAAATTAAAAGAAATTTAATAAAAATCCAGTTTCTGTTCTTGAACTCTTTCTCTCTCTCTCTCTATCTCTCTCTCTTCCAACCTCTTTCTCACTCTCTCTCCCCTCCCCTAATTTAGCTAAATAAAACTATTTTACTTCAAAAAAAGTCCAGGCTCTGAATCTATATGTATATACCATATAGAACAAGGAATTTCTTTCAAAATCTACATTATCTATATATGAACATATTAATCTGCTAAGAATAGTACCTAGTGCACTTAAAACTTAAGATATAGAGTGATTTCATCATAAAATTAAAAAATAAATATAAACTTATAATATATATACATATATATTAGTGTATATGCATACACACAGAGAAGAGAGAATAGAAAGACAACAAGAGAAAGAGTAGGACAGAAATATTTAGAATAGTGCCTGATATATAGGAAGCTATTATTATTAAAGAAAGGCTGGCATAGATGGTGAGACAATGTAGCCTAAAATTTACATGACCCTTTGCCAAGAGTTATAACCTATTTCAATAATAAATCATTATGATGTTAAAAGAGGTTGATATTAAATCAGGCTCATTTCTTCTAAATCATGGAAGTAAAGTGAGCAAATAAGGCCTTTCTGTTTAGTGTGAATTTCTGTCCCTGTCAAATTCTATTTGCCATTCCACACTTCTAAAATAGAAGTTTTGTGGGAGGCTTCATCTTCTAATGCTGAGAATCCTTAGGGCCATTCCCCGGGGTGCTGGAGAGTCATGGATTGCTGGGAAGTAAAGCCCTTGTCTTGTGTCAGAGATAGTCCAGCAGGTGAGGCACTTGCATTCTAGATGGCCAACCCGGTTGGATCACCTGCACCACATATGGTTGCCCGAGAACAGGGAGCAGCCCCAGATAGGATCCCCAAATGTAGAACTGAAGTAACCCTTGAATATTGCTGAGCTGGACCCTGAAAACAAAAGATAGCAGTGCCCTGTGTAAACAAGTCATGTGCTCTACCACTGGAACTGCATCCCAGAACAAAACTATTTTTTTTTAATTTTGAATTTTTTTTGTTTGTTTGGGGGCCACAACCAGTGATGTTCTGGAGTTACTCCTGGCTCTGAACTCAGGAAGTGTTCCTGGCAGGACTCAGGGGACATATAGGATGCCAGGATGGAACTCGGTCTGCCATGTGCAAAGGCAAGTGCCCTACCAACTCTCTGACCCCTGAACGTTTTTGTTTTTCATCAAAATGTATTCACTCACTTGAACACCAATATACTGCCCAGCCTACCCAGCCTCTGTGAACCAGCTATTGTCAGTTTAGTGGTCTAGGATTCTTTTCAATACAACAATTTATAGGAACTTTGTTTTGATATAGGACACCACAATGGGCTAAATTATTACCAGTCAGAAATTAATATCATTTTCATGTTTCCATTAAAAAATAAAAATTTCAAAAATCAACAGCATTAGTCACTGCACCAGTGTCGTCCCATTGTTCATCTATTTGCTCAAGGGGGCGCCAGTAACGTCTCCATTGTGAGACTTGTTACTGTTTTTGACATATCCAATACCCCACAGGTAGTTTGCCAGGCTCTGCCTGGTGGGCGGGATACTCTCGGTAGCTTGCCGCGCTCTCCGAGAGGGATGGAGAAATTGAACCTGGATTGGCCGCCCTACCTGCTGTGCTATCGCTCCAGTCCAAGAAAAAATAAAAAAAAAAATAAAGTGTAGAAACACTTGGCCTCACTGGTCACAACCATTAAAGCGTAAGGTGCCGTGACAACAAAATCTGAGCAAGATAGGCCAGAGCACAGGACAGTCAGTTGAAGTGGCCCTACAGGCAGCTGGCCCGGGTTCCTTCCCCAGAACCACCCCTAAGCCCCACCAGGAGTGATTCCTGAGCATCGTCAGGTGTGGCCCCCAAACCCACAAAAGACAATGTGTAAGGACGAGAAAGGGGGATAAAGTGGGGGAACGAGGCACTGAGGGCCGGAGGCGCAGCTCTGGGTGAAGCACGGGCCTGAGCCCAGCTGTGATTTCTGGAGTATTCTAGAGGCTCACTGGTACCACCTGGTGAGTTTGCAGGCACAGAGCGAGCCCACCTGAATCCTGCTCCTGCGTCTGCAGAACCACCCTCCAGCCCGGTCACCTGCTCCTGCAGGGTCTCAGGGGCCCAGGACCCGCGCCGAGCCACGTCCCCAGCCGTGCTTGGGGCACTCGGGCTGGACGTTCCCTCTGGGGGTGGGCAGGACCCTCAGCTCCATGACATGAGCAATACAACATGAATGATGCTGCTGCAACCGCTGACCCCCAGTGTTCCTCGGGATCCCCAGACGCGGGCTCCCCCTTCAGTGGGCGAAGACCTGCAGCCCGAGGCGGCGGGTAAGGCTACGTGGAAGAAAAGCACACGTGGAGGACGCTCGCCCCAGACAGGCAAAGGAAAATGGGTCTAATGAAGCCATGTGAAGAGCACTGCGTGGAGGGCACCTGATGGGAACCAGGCGTTCTCGGGGACACCGGCGGGAAGGGGTGCAGGCCTGCGTGCCTCTTCTGGGGACCTAGCCGCAAAGCGCCCACGCCCAGAGTTGTCTTGTCACAATTTTCAATTAAAAGTTTAAGGAAAGAGTCATTTTTGTTGAGGCTGGAGTTAGTCCAAAGGACTGGCCTCTTGTCTTGCATGTGGCAGACTCAGGTTCAGTCCTTGGCATCCCATGTGGTCCCCTAACACCACCAGGAGTGCTCCCTGAACACAGAGGGAGGACTAAGTCCTGACCACGGCTGAGTCTGACTCCAAACACAGAAATGAGGAAAAAAAGAGTCTTACATGTATGTACAAATGTGTGTATGTAGTACCATTGGAAGCTATGGCAATCAGAACAAAACGTGCTTAAATTGGAACAATTTTAGAAATATGTATGAATTACACCCAATTAGAGTCTTCTCAAAAACCATATGTGTATTTTTTCAGTGCTGATATCATCTATATTATGTTAATATGGGTTGGAGCGATAGCACAGTGGGTAGGGCATTTGCCTTGAATGTGTCCGACCTGGGTTGGATTCCTCTGCCCTTCTTGGAGAGCCTGGTGAGCTACCGAGAGTATCTTGCTCACTCGGCAGAGCCTGGCAAGCTACCCGTGGCATATTCAACATGCCAAAAACAGTAACAACAAGTCTCACAATGGGGACGTTACTGGTTCCCGCTCAAGCAAATTGATGAGCAAGGGAATGACAGTGATATACAGTGATTATGTTAATATAGTTTTACTTGATTTTTATTCTATATTAGCAAAGTACATGTGAGTAGCTGTAAAAAAAATCAATGAATATTTTGTTTCACTGAAATTTTGTACAGTTGTCCACAAAGAACTGAAAGTGTTAGAATCTTGGGTTCGTATTGTGATATTGAAGAAAACTCCTGTTTGATCAACAGAAAAGAAGTGGCAGGAGAGGAACAGCTTGACAGTTACAAAATGCGTTCGAGTGGGAGAGAGGATGCTTATCACCACTCTGAAAATTGATAAATTTAGCTAGGATGTTAGCTCACTGCATTCAACTGCCTGAGCAAATCCCTAATATCAAGCATTCTCTGTCCGTATTATAGTTCAGTGATATAATTCTTTGACATTATGATTATACAATTACATTGTTTTTGAAACTTTAAGTAATTTGAAATTTTACCCATCTTGCTAAGTATTTCATAACATAGTTATAGTTGAAAACTTCATGATTTTTCAGACTTGAAAAATACTACATGCTAATAATGTACAATTTATATAATTTACAGAAATTATAAAAAATTCAAAAGGTTTGTGGTCCTTTACATTCTAATCTTTTACTTTGTTCTTATGTTTATTTTATTTAATAGACCGTGTATCAACACAATTCTTGTTTTGTTTTGTTTTTTCTTTTTGGGTCACACCTGGCGATGCACAGGGGTTACTCCTGGCTCTGCACTCAGGAATTATCCCTGGTGGTGCTCAGGGGACCATATGGGATTCTGGGAATTGAACCTGGGTTGTCCGCATGCAAGGCAGACGCCCAACCCACTGTGCTATTGCTCCAGCCCCAATTCTTTACTTCTATTCATTGGAAGCAAAATAATATATACTCATTTCTATGTGGGCTGATCCTCTGTTTTCACAATTTCTTTCATGACCATAGGCATTTAAAAAAAAGGCAAGTAAACATGAGGTAGAGGAAGAGAATGGTGCAGGGATAGAGAGAGAGAGGGGAAATGAAAAATCTTCAAAATAAAGTAACAAGAGATTTGTAAGATAAATTCTAAACAGTTATTAGGATAAAAACGGGAGATTGAAAAGAACAATTTTGTGTGGGTATTACTGAAATTTGGGAAGAAATAATGAGTGTCTAGGAGAGAAGCAGTGAAAAATCATAGCAAATTTCCCAGAATGAGTTACTAAAATGCTTTGAATTTGAAGTGTTTATTCATTCAGTAGGTCTTGTGAACTCCTCCAACTCTGAAAATTAGGAATGACTTAATTGCCAGCATTTTATAAAGAAGTCAAGCTTGAAAATAGAGAACCAGTTATAATAAAACACAAAGACTGGAGCAATTGCACTACTAAAGTGAAATATTATAATGACTTAAGTTAGAGGAGAGTCAGAAGGAATGGATAAAACTGAACATGAGCAGTGGTATTTTGGAAATAAAACTCTTATGACCCTTGATGAATTAAACATGGGAGATGCATGAAACAAATTTAAGATGTTTCTGATTCAGGTTGAGTGGTTGCATTTGACAGAGAGAGAAAAATAAAGAATGGGATGATTTATGGAAGGAAAAATGAAAAACTCAAATTATGAATAATGAAGTAAATAATCAGAGTCAGTAAAGGTAGTATGGACAGTATGGTCACAGAGACAGTTATGATAACTGACTGCCCTGGGTGTTACAGATGGAAAGATGGAGCGAAAAGTTTAGTGAGTCTCTGTTGTTTTGGGTTTGTCATTCTTTGACCTTTCTCATGTAAATAGCTGCTATACTCCAATTCAGAGAAGAAAAGTGAAGCTGGTCTCATATGATGGGGGAAAAGGCAGCTGGGACAGAGAAGGGACCACTGACTAAATGATGGTTTGAGGGTTGGCTCAGGATGGAAGATGCATGCTGAAAGTAGAGTATGGACCAAACATGATGGCTGCTTAGTATCTGTACTGCCAACCATAATAGCCAAAGGGAGAGAGAGAGTAATAGGGACGGTGCATGCCACAAAGACAGGGGGTGGCGGGAGGGATACTGGGAACATTGGTGGTGGAGAATAGGCACTGGTGGAGGGATGGGTACTCGATCATTGTATGACTGAAACATAATTATGAAAGTTTATAAATTTGTAACTGTATCTCATGGCAAAAAAATGTGTGATGGATTTTGAAAACTCTTAGGCATCTGTTTCCAAATAGGAATTTGGAAAATAAACTGAATATAAACAAGGATCTAAATATTAACATGGTTGGGGTAGAGGAGATTAATCAGCTGGGCATGATAGTGCATGGATTCTTTAAACAAAAAAATTTCTCCAGCTAAACTTGAAGAAATGTGGTGAAATATAAAGGTTAGATAAAGCAAAAAGAAAAGTCAGAGAAATTTCGAACATGAGAAGTTACCTTTGCTGACTTTAAAGACAGAGGAAGTTAGAGATCCATAAACCATATAAACCATAAACCATAAACCAGTAACACTCTCAGAGCTGAGAAAGATATGTGGCCAAGTTCCAGCAAGGAAACAATGGGGACCTCAATCTTAGAGGTGCACAACGCTGAACTTTGACAACCACCTAAATGAACCCAGAAATATATTCTCCCTTAGAGCCTCGAGAAAGAAATAAAACCCTATGGACTCCTTGGTTTCAGCTCCATCCTACTCCAAACAGAGAAGCCAGTTGAGTCACACCATGCATGACTTTTGTGACCTATAGCACTGTGAGACCATAAACTTGTATTGTCGTACACCATGCTTCTTAGGTAATTCATCGCAGCAGCAATAGAAAGTCACATCATGCAGGAAACGCTCTTGGTAATAACAACCTCATGTAAATGTGGACTGCAGGCCATGAACTAATTAGGCCTGTTAACTGTGAGCAAACTTGGATTCCAATCCTATTAACTCCAACCACAGGTGGTTTTCTTTATCACAACTCAAAGTCTCCAAATCTTGCCCTCTACCAAGGTTATTATTAAGTCCATCCCATACTGTATGAAATCTACCAAAAAAAGAGCTCATTTCATATTCATGACATACAAGTGAGTAGGAACAAGGCTCTTCGTTTTATTTATTTTTGTTTAATCACAGTGAGATACACAGTGACCACTTTGTTCATGATTGGGTTTCAGTCATAAAAGGTTCCAAAAGCCATCCCTTTACCAATGTACATATCCAACCACCTGTGTTCCAAGTTTCTCCCCTATCTGGCCTGCCTCTATCTTTTCTTTGATCAGAGTTATAATGATCTTATAATTGAGGAATGGGAGAAATTTCCTTATTTTCCACACAAGAAGAATGTTCAGAGTTATAATTTTGAAAGAGAAATATGGCATGTTCGGAACCACCCGCAACTCCCCAAATCCATGATGCTTACCTGACTAGATGCTGATTTGTCTTAGTTTCTTTCTTTCTTTTTTTAAGTGGTGGTGATGGGGGGGGGTGTGGCGGGGGGAGGGATTGGACCATACCTAACGATGCTCAGGATTTACTTCTGGCTCTGCACTCACAATTCATTCTTGGAAGTGATCAGGGGACCGTCTGGGGTGCTAGGAACTGAACCAGGGTTGGCTCCATGCAAGAGAAACATCCTACCCACTGTATTACTTGATTCGTGGTCTTAGCTTTTTCTTACCACTGTATTTTCTCAAGTGTTTTTCCTACCACAGGGAATTCAACATCTTTCTGGTTTGAGCTGGCAGTTAAAATGCTCCATCAGTTTTGGGGCTATAATGCTACCATACTTATCAGATTCAGGAACAACTAAGTCTGCACATTACACAAGTATTTCCAAACAGCCATTTATGAGTTTTCAGAAATAAACATGCCTGAATAAGTCATTTTTTTCTAGGAACTCAACATGTATCCATTCTGAAAGCTATCTACCTCTGAACTTACACATTTAGTCTATGGCCACCAAGAATTTTGTCACTAAACAAAGATATTTAGTAATTTTCAGTATGCAAAATTTATTCTTTTTTTTTTTTTTTGCTTTTTTTTGGGGGTCACACCCGGCGATGCACAGGGGTTACTCCTGGCTCTGCACTCAGGAATCACTCCTGGTGGTGCTCAGGGGACCATATGGGATGCTGGGATTCAAACCCGGATCGGCCGAGTGCAAGGCAAACGCCCTACCCGCTGTGCTATCGCTCCAGCCCCGCAAAATTTATTCTTAATGGGAGATGTCGACATCTCTAGTATCTCTGTGACTCAATATTTGTTACCCCTGGCATTTAAGTAAAATGTTTTATTTCTATCTCAAAGAGCTTCCTCCTCCTCTAATAAAGTACTCTCCAAAAACATCTCCACTTTTATTAGGAAGAAGCAACTTTTACCAAATCCAAAGCAACAATTTTAAAAGATTGCTTATTTTGTTTCCTCGTTGAGTTATGCCAGTGGTGATGGTATAAGGTCACTGTCACTGTCATTCCATTGCTCATCGATTTATTTGAGTGGGCACCAGTAACGTCTCTCATTTTGAGACTTATTGTTACCATTTTTAGCATATCCAATACGCCACGGGTAGCTTACCAAGCTCTGTTGTGTGGGCGCAATACTCTTGGTAGCTTGCTGGGCTCTTTGAGAGGGGTGGAGGAATTGAACCCAGTTGGCCGTGTGAAAGGCGAACGCCCTATCCACTGTGCTATTGCTCCAGTTCTGTTATTTATGTAACATAAAATGGAATTTTTGAAAATAATTTAAATTCAGTAAGGTTTCTCTCTTCTAGTCAACAAGGCTGCATCCCTCCGTATGTTCATTCTGCTTTTCCTTTGAGCTCTATTTCTTTTTTCAGAGATGACTGAAAGTTCATAGGGAAAAGAAAAAGGTGAAAATAAAATATTACTATTCTCTGAGAAATTTTATTGCATGTCTTCATTTTGTGAATTTATAATTCTATACCTATTATGTTAAATCATTATATGATAGTGAAATATAAATATTTTCTATATCACTGTATCACTGTCATCCCGTTGTTTGTCAATTTACTCGAGCAGGCACCAGTAATATCTCTATTACACTCAGCCCTGAGATTTTAGCAGCCTCTTCTTACTCGTCTTTCTCAATGATTGAGGCTCTTACAGGGTCAGGGGAATGAGACCTATGGTTATTGTTTTTGGCACATCGAATATGCCACAGGTAGCTTGCCAGGCTCTGCCGTGTGGGAAGGCGTGACTGCCTAGCTACTGGAAAATGGGGAATCTGGGTGGAAAAGGCCCAGTCCCAATCCGAGCAGCCTTGGGGATCTGGGCTCCGGGTCCCTCACACCTGGGTTCCTCTGCCGGTTTCCCCATGCATGAGGCTCATCCGAACTTTCTATATGACTTGCAATATTTCAAAGATAATCTGACTTTGTCTTGTGAAATTCTCCTGAAACACTGTGCCAAGAAATGTTCATGATAGTTATCCCAATCAAATATTTTTGTGATCAATGTAACGACTTCATGGCTGTTCCCCCAGTGTCATCCATGCACAAAGTCCAAACTGGCTTGAATTCAGAAGAAATAACAGGTATCTCTTTAGCTATTTATGTGATCTCAAATAGAAATGTAAGCATACATGAAATACTTTGATAAAATACTCAAACAAAATAGTCTCTCTTGACTATTTTAAAGGACAAAAATGAAAAAAAGAATGATACACATTTTTTAAAAATTAGAAGAAATGAAAAATTACTTGTTATGTTTGTTTTTCAAATGACATTTTTCATTTACAGTGTCAACGGGGCTGGAATGATAATTTGGCTACTAAGGCAGATGTGTTGCAAGTGGCCACCCCAGATTTGATCCCCAGCGTCCCATACCCCACCCCAGCATCGATGTAGTCATAGAGGCCCCGGAGCATTGCAAGACGTTCCACAAGGTTGCCGGGAGCACAGGGCCTGAACAGTAGCCCACTCTCAGACTCCGGCTCTTCAACTACTGGCCTGGTTGGCCAGGAAACTTTGGGAGGGTCCCCCAGAATTCCCAAGCTGTGTTTGAGGCCTCCCAAGTAAATAAATAGTAAAATAAAATTTCGAGGAAGCTGCTCAAAATTTCTTTCTCTTCACTACTCTCTTTCAGTCATTGATCCGATTTGACTTTGTGTTACTCATCTCTTCCTTTCATTGTCTTTTAAGGGATACTATTCTATCATTAAAAAAAAAACACTGTATAATACTGCTGTGAGGATTTCTAATTATTAGAAGACACTTAGAAATTGAGTTGGAGAGATAGTACAGGGATTAAAACATTTGCCTTGCATGCGGGTGACCCCAGTTTGATACCTGACATCATGCGTGGTTCCTCAAGCACCACCAGGGTAAATCCAGATTACCATAATGTGAGCCAAACACTAACGTACAAACACACAAAATATCCACAGCACTAAATCTACTATTTTGTAGAAGTTACATAAATTTTATCTATTAGTGATACATTATGTTCTTAAAGTATCTCTCATGTGAAATGGACACCTACCAAATATAATTTTATTTATTATTAAATTTTATTATATAAAAACTGGCTATATAAGAAGTAGAAACAATATTTGGGTTTGCAAGCCTGAGGATTACTCCTTGCATTATACTTGTCACTCACTCCCAAGGGTATTTGGACACTATTTGGTGTCTGGCACTATTAAACCAGGGTTCAGGTCCCCTGAACATTGCCAAGAGTAAACCCTGAGCACCACGTATGATTAAAATAACAAAAACAGAAAAAAACTCAGCAACAGAAAAATTAAAAGCCTAGAAAAGGGGAAGGAGAGATAGGCCAGCAGGTCAGGGGCCTGTTTTGTGGGGATCTGACACCCCATCTGATCTGAGAGCTGTCTGAAGTGATCCCTATGTGCCGAGGTAGAAGTTAGTCCTGAGTATCACAGGGTGTGGCCCCAAAACAAAGGCTAGGGACTGTCTCAATAATTAAATGAAAAAAAAAGTTTGTCTCTGGATAAAACTTACTGGATTTTTCCTAGTAAGAATCTGTCGCTTCTTCCATTAAAGGAGTCATTCAATTCTCAGTTAAACAACTTTTCTTTCTCTCACTGAGGTGATTAAAAAGCAATAGAAACACATTCTTCAGCTGCCAAATATAAAAGTCATGAAACCAGATCTTTACATTTCTGTGACATATATTTGACTTGTTTAGGGCTAGTAGAAATGTTACCCTTTTCCTTAGAAAACCAGGTAAGACCAACCACATGTCTTAAGATCCAAATTCTTGTATTTCCGTGAAAATGCAGCTGTAGATGTCACCATGAGTAGGGACTTTTATAGTGTCATAAAAATTCAGTGTCAGTATAAATTTGTGCTGCTGAAAATGTCGACATTTACGGCAACTTCCACAAGGACATATTTTTAAATGATACTAAAACTTGAGGCAGCAACTTTTATTTAGTTAAAAAGTAAGTTTATGGAATAAAACATTTACTCTAATTTTTGAAACTGTCAGTATGAATGATTAATTTCTTAAATTTTGCAAAGAACAGCATGGTTGATGAGTATTTTAAAAATCAGATCATTCAAAATTTAAAAGCATGAAAGCATGTCCATGTATTATTTAAATTGACAATTAATTGCTGCATAAAATTAATATCCATTTACAGTGCACTTAATTCATCCTTTTATTACCTGATAAAATTATTAACAATGCAAGCACAAAATACTGCTTATTTAAATATTGTGGGAAATCACACACACACACATGAATTTACTCATTTCATATCTGAGAGCAAATTACTATTTTGATTAATCATAAAGAAAAAAATCTTCATAATTGAATTACAAATAAAATTCTCCAAACACAAAATCTTTAAATAATACAGAATATTTCATTCTTTTTCATAGTAATAGATATATGCCTTTCAATGAGTATGGTAACCTCATAAAATGGCCTATTTTTGGCAACTGCAGAAGACCAAAGAAATATCACATTAAAACTCACTATATTTATCACAAAAGATGCAGTGGACTTTATTAGGTATATTTCAAAGGTACAAGCCATAATCAGGAAATCTTGGCAAATGTTTAGAAAATACAATCAGAAAGTCTCTTACTGGTAAATACTTACTGGTAAATCTGATACCCACCAGGAGACTCAATCTTAACTTGGGAAAATTCTATAGCTGGAAGTAAGAAATAAGAGAGTGATAATAAAATCCTCAGAAATCTGCTCACCTCATTCACCATCATTTGGTCCTAATTTATTGCTCTGTGAGCACTTCCTGAGCTCCAGGACTCACATTTCACTAAGCTCCAATAAAAGAAAAATGTTATTTTGCATTGTTGTCTCACAAATAGGTCATTGCCAGGTAGGTTCTCATAGCTGAAGCAACTGGATCACTAACTGGCATAATGATTTGTACATACTACAGATGTAATCTTACAAGATTTATTTTGATGTATTTGTGTAGTTAAATATTTTCAGACGTGATATGTAAAATAAATGAGTAACTTGCCAATCTGTAATCGATAGAAGTTTTAAGTAAAAGGGCAACTTCTGGTATCCTGGAGTTGCCATGCTTCCAACAACCAATTATTCTCTCATAATAAGAAATCAAGGACTGTTTTCAGGGATATGAAATAGACATACCTTAATATCTATTATTAGGAATAACTCAAAGCCTTGAATGTTATACATGAAAAACAAAAAGGGCTCCAAAAGTGGAATGAAAAGTGACAAGACAGCGACTTTTAGGCATAAGGAGCCCTTTGTGCTTCCTTTAAGGAAGTTGCCTTGATATTTCTTTTTGTTCTGTATCTACCAGATGTGGGTATGAAGTTGCCATTCTGAAACAATCAAAATTACAGAAGAAAAACAACCTCCGTGAAAAGCCTACTTTACCTATTAAAGGATTGAAAGGGGTATCAGGTCAACACAAAACTCTTATAACAATAATCACAATCAATCACAATCACAATATCCTGTTAATCACCGATTTCTCGGGCAGGTTCAGTAACATCTCATTTCGTCCTTTCCCTGAGATCTTAGAAGTCTATCTCGACTTGGCCCTCCTAACGATGTTGCACTGGGGGCTCTTCAGGGTCAGGGGAATGAGATCCAGCTTGTTACTGGATTTAACATATGAATACACCATGGGAAGCTTGCAAGGCTGTCCCATCGGGGCAGGAAACTCTCAGAAGATTGCCAGTTTCTCCTAGAGGGAGAAGTAGGCTACAAGATACCGCCTCTGAGAGCTTGCTTTTAAGTCTCTCTCTGGATGTTGGCCATTGATGGGATTACTCACACCTGGGTTCCTCTGCCGGTACCTTCATGCATGAGGCCTGTCTGAACATGTAGAGAGGAGCCTATTGTTATTATTATAACAGTAATAATAATAATAATAATAATAATAATAATAATAATAATAATAATTATCCTATCTGACCACCACAAGCCAGTCCCATCTATGATAGTAAGGTTCCTGTTGAAATTCAGATTTCAGCCAGTAAGAGGCTCCAAGAGTGTCCCAATTCCCTTAAAAGGTGACAGGTCTAATTGGGAGCCAACCCTTTCCTTCACCTGAAGTGGCTAGAATGCATCTTTCTCCCCCTTGGTACTAGTGACATCATGTCTGAGAACTGGATTATGTCCCCTCTCTCAAGAGTAGCACTTAGTTATCTCATCCTAGCTTTTTTAGTCAGAAAAGGCCGGTGGTGGCGAGAGTTGAGAAAACGGATATTCAAGAGCTTTACACAAATTTTAGAAAATTGCTATTGACCACAATACAAAAAAAAAAAGAGCAGTATAAATTGTCCAAATGTATCCATTAACTGATGAATGGAGGAAAAGAATGAGGCATATTCATATAACATAATATGGTTCATTGGTAAAAAGGAGTCAAGGAAGAAATCATGGAGGAATACTGTACAATGTATAAATCTCATAGATATCATTCCCAAATAAAACCTTCTATTTTATATAAATGCATATAATATGATTCCATTTGCATTAAATCTGTAGAATTGATTTATTTAAAGATTGGAAAGTAATAATTTTAAGAGAAAACAGAGTCCGGAAACTAGACAGTTATAACTAGAAACTAGACAAGGCATGAATGATGCATTTAAATAATTTGAAATACAATTATTTTATTTTACCTATTTTGTAACACAAAAACTGTTTCATTAAACCTTAATTTGTCAATAATTACATTTGTATATATATAGAGAGAGAATATTTAAGTTGTTAATAAGTAACTCAATTCAAACATAATGGTATGGGCAGTTTGAAAGTAAAAGGATGGGAAAATTATATAATGGAATCATTAATCCAAGGAAAGTAGAATTGTCTATACTGCGATTAGATAAAGTGCACTTCACAGCAAAAATAAATTATAGAGACAAAGGGGAACATTATGAAATGACCTCAACATTCTGTTGAAAGGTTGCTTTATTTTTCTCATTGAGTCACCTTGAAAATTGCAAAATATTTATCAAAAACACAAGGGCTTATTTTTGGACTTGGGCCTATTCTGTTGGTTTGCATGTATATCATTATCCTGGGAAAGCATACAATTGTATAAACATTCCACTTTGTTCTTCATCCCCTTTAATAAACTTTGTTCTAACACCCCATCCCTCTACCAGTGTACATTTACCAGCATCAATATCTCCAGTATACTTCCTTCCACTGTCACTGTCACTGTCACTGTCATTGTCATACTGGTGCTTATCAATTTCCTCGAGCAGGCACCAGGAACTTCTCCATCTTGAGACTTGTTACTGTTTTTGGCACATTGAATATGCCACGGGGAGCTTCCCAGGCTCCGCCGTGTGGGAGAGATACTCTCGGTAGCTTGCCGGGCTCTCTGAAACGGACAGAGGAATTGAACCTGGGTCGGCCACATGCAAGGCAAACGCCTTACCGCTGTGCTATAGCTCCAGCCCCCTCCTACCACTAGACATGTAAATTGCTCAGTTTTTGACTGTGATGAATAATGACGCTATGAACATTTACATGCATATATTCATGTGGATATGTTTACGTTTCTCTTGTGTACATACTTTGGGATGGAACTGAAGTTCCCTATAGTCACTATGACTTTCTCAGAGACTCTCAGATTATTTTCTGAGGAGACTCCACTGCTTTCTATCTCCACCGGCTATATATCAGTATATCAGCTTTGCCTTATTCTTTTCAACATTTAATGTCTTTGATCCCTCTAAAATATAAAGAGGCATTTCTTGTGTTGTGAACTTTCATTTCCATTTATAACATGTTTTCGTATACTTGTTTTAGATAGTTGTATTGTTTTGTGTTGTTTGGGGCCATGTCCTGCAATGCTCAAGACTTACCCTCATTCTGTTCCAGGACTCACACTTGCTAGTGCTTGGTAGACCATATATGCTGCCAAGGATTGGAACAGGTGGTTGGCATGCAAAGCAAGCACCTTATCCACTATGATATCTCTCTTGCATAGAAGTGCAAGATATCTCACTTGCACTTCTTAAGTGTTCAGACCACTTATTAATTTAAAAATTACTGTTTTGTCAGCCAAAGAGCTAGTACAGTGGGTTGGGTGTTTGCCTTATACATGGTCTGCCTATGTCCTTTAAACACTGACAAAAATAATCCTTGAACATAAAGATTCAGGAGCAAACCTCTAATACTGACAAAGTGCCACTAATCATAGCCCCCCCGCCCCCCCCCAAAAAAATTGATGCCTTCTTTCTTTTTGTTTTTTGGCATGGAAGCTTAGTTCTTTACTTTAAAAAAATTTTATTAGTGAATCACTGTGAGGTACAGTTACAAACTTATAAACTTTCATGTTTGCATTTCGTTTACATCCTCTACCAGTGTCCATTTTCCTCCACCAATGCTCCCAGTATCCCTCCCACCACCCCAACCCCAACGATGCCTTATTTCTTATTGTGAAGTCTGATTTTCTATATGCTCTAGATTAATGTATTATTAAGACAATTATCTACAAATGTATTTTCTAAGTCATACATTGTCTTATGCTTACATGCATTGTCTTTTGAATTTTATTTTTAATTTTGATGAAATAGACTACCATTTTTTGCTCTATCTCTGCATCATAATTTTGATGTCTCCAAAGAATTATAATACAAGAACATAAAGTGTTTTTAAGTTATATTCATAAATTTAACATCAGTCTTCCTACTTAGGTCTACATATTTTAGTAATTATGTCTAGAATGAATTAGCTAATATTTATAGGTGACAATAATTAACTCTAAATTCACTATTTCTGGAGCAATAGCATAGCGGGTAGGGTGTTTGCCTTGCACATGGCTGACCTGGGTTTGATTCCTCCATCCCTCTTGAAAAACCGGGAAGCTACTAATTGTATCCCACCCACATGGCAGAGCCTGGCAAGCTACCCATGGCATATTCAATATGCCAAAAACAATAACAAGTCTCACAATGGAGATGTTACCGGTGCCCGCTCAAGCAAATCGATGAGCAATGGGATGACAGTGATATAGTGATAAAGTGGCCTATATAGAACATTCTTTTTATAGTAGCACTGCACTGTAGCACTGTAGCACTGTCGTCCAGCTGTTCATTGATTTGCTTAAGTGGGCACCAATAACGTCTCCATTGTGAGACTTGTTACTGTTTTTGGCATATTGAATTCACTATGGGTAGCTTGCCAGGCTCTGCCGTGCAGGTGGGATACTCTCAGTAGCTTGCTGGGCTCTCCGAGAGGGATGGAATCGAACCTGGGTCTCCCGTGTGCAAGGTAAACACCCTACCCGCTGTGCAGTATTTGTTAAAAGTATTTTTATCCCAGGAAATCATCTTCCTGTAAAATATAAGCAAATTATGAAGCTGATTTTGGGTTTCTCAATTCTGTTTTTTGAGGTTCCTGTATTTATCCTTATCTTACTACCACATTATATTGATTACTGTAGCCCTTTACAAAATATTGAAACCAGAATGTGTCATGCTTAAAATTTTTTTTCTTAGTGGGAATTTATTTGGCTAACATATTATAAAAACTATTTGTGTCCCAAAAAACTTTTGATATTATCGTGCCAGTGACTGTCACAGGGTCTCTGCTGGTATTTTGAGTTGGATTGCATTGAGCCTATAAATAATTTTGAAAAAAAAATCTGTGAGTACAGACACAATTCATAAGATTCACTGTCCAGCTTTTTGTTTAAATACTATTTACTTATATCACTCAAAAATGTTGTATAACCTTCATTGCATGAAAATCAAATTGACTTTGAGCCTAATGCTCAGGTAAGGTTAAGATTTTCTTATCAGTACTTCATCCTCACTATTACTTTTCTAATTTCATTTGTGCAGTATACATTGATATTAATTTAAATAAAACTTTCTTATCTTGCTTGAAATGCACTATATTGATGAGATCATTTCTTTTTTAAATTATTTTGACTATAACTTTGTTGACTCAGAGAACCGGAGAGAGAGATATAGAGAAGCTTCTTCAATAGAGATAGGCCAGGGGTGGGGAGAAAACTAGGGACATGAGTGGTGAAAATGTGCACTAGTGAAGGGATGGGTGTTGGAAAATTATATGACTAAAACCCAATCATGAACAAATCTAACTGTGCATCTCACTGTGACTCAATAAAAAATAAATAAAAATTAAAGCCACATAAAAAAATCAGCTTTCATTTTTACATTTTATTGTGAATGATTTTTATTTTCTCTTCCAGATTTCAGTGAGTTAAATATCTTATATAATGTAAATACTAGTAATGGGTGTGAAGATCTTTTCCTTGTTTTTAATCTCAAGAGAGAAAGATCATTGCTAAAATCAAGTTGAATAAATTCTCTTCTGCCTTACTATTAGTCTTTTGTTTCTAACCATGAATGAGTTTTGGATTATATTATTTTTCTGCATCTAAAATAATAAACTTGTTGATAATATGAAAGAAAACTTCTACTTAAGTAAATATATAGATTGTAGAGTCTTCAAAAATTTTCAAATTGCTTTTAAGATCACAAATTAAATCTAATATTTAGAATTAAAATTAATGTCATTAAATATACAGGAACATATTCCCATTTTTAATATCTAACTACACAAAGTAAATAAATTTGGCTTTAAAATATTACCAAAATAATTGAGAATATAAATTTTTACTGTTAATAGGTTACAATAAAAAATGTCAGTGTGATAGATTACATGATTATAGAAAATAGTCATTATGAAAGTAAAATTTACCAAAAATTTTTTGGTTGCAGGAGCAGAGAGTTATTACAGTGATTTAAGTACTTTCCTTGCACATGGCTCACCCAGATTTGCTCCCCAGCACTATTTGCTATTCCCTGAGGACAATCAGAAATGATCCCTGAGCTCAAAGCCAGAAGTAAACCCCATGCACCACAAAGTCCGATTTAAAACAAAATTGAGAGAAAGATAAAAAATAACAAAATTGAGAATATATGTGCACACACATATACACACATTATAAAGTATAACGTCAAATTATTGAAGACATACCAGACATTACATGGTTTAATGTAAAAAACTAAGGCTCGCCGAGGGGCCCGAGCACTCTCGGGCTCTCCGGTCGGCTCTGTCTCACCGCCCCCGTTAGGTGCCCCGGAATCGCTATGTGTGCTGTCGGTCAAGGGCAGGCGACAGAAGGAAGAAGACCAAACTGGTTGCTCGATCAGTTTATTTCATTCTCTCAGCTTCTCTCCAGGCTCTGGATCTCTCTCTGGATCTGTGGATCTGGCCCCCATGGATCTGGCCCCCGTGGATATGGCCCCCCAACCCACTCTTACAGCCTAGTTAAATCTCCCCAGCATGAGGGGGTTGAAGCATACACATAGGTGTGGTCACCATCAATAGGGTAAGGTTCCTTTCCCTTAGGGGATGCTTCTCCTAGGACTTAATTCTCTTTCAGCAGGAGGATCCACCCAAGGGCGGGGTCCCATGAATGTGTTTCTCTTCTCCTCATCCAGCAAACATATAAGAATTCATAATATTAATTATTTTGTATGGACACAATAAGAGATGCATTAAATCTTATAGAATTGCTCTCCTGGGGCCATCTCAATCTCAGACTACAGTGCTCAGGCCAGATCAGTCTTTCCTATCCCTGGCAGGGTCCCAGTCTCATAATTACTATTGGATCATGACAGCATTTGTCTATGATCAAGCTCTTAACTTATAGTTAAGAATTAGGCACTTTGGCTAGGCCCATCTCGATGCCAGGGTAGCACATAACTCACCGCTTGCCCTGGATCCTTCCCGTCCCACGTCGGGGACCCTGCTTTGGGGTGCTAGGAACTGAGGGCAACTGAGGCTTAAGTGGAGAAAGCAGATGCCCGGGAGGGAATAATATTCGAGGCCAATTAATTCCCAAGTTATAAAAACATAATATTGTCTTCTTGTGTCTATACGAAACAGATATAGCTTTAAAGTAAATTATTCAAAAGACACAAGAAGAGGAGAAAGGCAATATTAACTTATATAATATAAATTCAGTATCCTAGGAAGGTCTGACCTTGCAAATTAGCAGAATCAGATTAAGTGAAAGCCTCGGATTAATTCTTTTGGGGAAGAGAGCATGGAGAAGTGATTATAGCTAAACAAAGGGATGGGAGAGATTCGGGAACACCTTGATGGGTGTCACTGGGGTAAGCCTAAACTCTGGGTAAAACCTGGACAAGCTACTTGTGGCAAGGAGAGAAAGGACAAAGTAATGTCATCCTACAGTTTAATACATATGTGATTTGCAGAAAAAAAATAAATGAAAGAACTAAGTTACACCAGAAAAACTTCACATTTTACAAGATTCAGCACCCATTCTTTTTTTTTTAATTTTTATTAGTGAATCACCGTGAGGTACAGTTACAAATTTATGAACTTTCATGTTTGCATTTTGTTTACATTCCTCCACCAGTGCCCATTCTCCTCCACCAGTGTTTCCAATATCCCTCCCACCATCTCCACCCAACCCCCACCACCCCACCCTGCCTCTGTGCAGGGCATTCCCTTTTGTTCACTCTCCTGTTGGATGTTGTAGTTTGCAATAGAGGTATTAAGTGGCCATCATGTTCAGTCTATAGTCTACTTTCGGCATGCAGCTTTCAACCCAAGTGGGTCCTCCCGAGATTCTCTACTTAGTGTTCCCTTCTCTATCTCAGCTGCTTTTTCTCCCAGCATGTGAGGCCAGTTTCCAAGCTGTGGGGCAGACTTGGTTCTTATCTGGTTCTTATCTCTACTACTCTTGGGTGTTAGTCTCCCATTCTGCTACTTTATATTCCACAGATGAGTCAGCACCCATTCTTGATAAAAAATTCTCAACAAAATCAGAGTTGAAGGAACTTCCTGAATATAGTCAAAGCCATCTACTACAAATTCACAGCAAGCATTATTCTTTTTTTATTGCAATTTTTATACATTTTATTTTCATAAAGTAGTTCAAAATAGTTCATTACAGATAGTATACAAACACCCACTCAACCAGCAAGCATCTTCCCACCATGATAAGAGGGAAGTGTGTAAAGGTTGTTAATTTCATTCTGGGGCCTTTAAACTCGTATATAAGAGAATACAAGCAAGTATGTTAAAACCAAACACATGTGTTTTAGGTGTATCAGTGGAATAGAGTATAAGAGGTTGCACGGCAGCGAATGCAGTCACACACTCCAGGAAAAATTATATCGCTTCCTCTGCTGGTTCCTTAATAGGTGAGGCTTGTCTGAGTGCATGGAGAGTGGTCTTGAGCATGGCTGTGGCTGGGTTCTGGAGGTTTTCAGCTAAGCCCCCGGTGAAGACAGCCTGGCGCTGGGGCAGGAGATTCTGCCGCAAGCATTATTCTTAATGGGGGGGTGGGGAAACAAAGGCTTTACCCCTAAGTTCAGGAACAAAATAAGAATGCTCACTCGCTCAGTCCTATTCAATATAGTACTGGAAGTACTTGCCATAGCAGTTATGCAAGAAAAAGATATCAAGGGAATCCAGATAGGAAAGGAAGAAGTCAAGCTTTTGCTATTTGCAGATGACATAATACTAAGAAAATCCTAGATGATTTTTACTTTTTATCATTGTTGCTTACTACAAACAAATTATTAACTATAAGCAAATTATTAACTAAATTTTACTATCATTTGCCTTTCTTCTCCTTCTTAACTATCTCACTCTGGAGGTAAGACTTTAGGCCTTAGGACATGAAATTTATCATTTGCTCCAGTGAACTGACTTCCCTTACAAACGCTCATAATGGGAAAACAACTTATGTTTTCTATCAAGAAAATAACAAAGGCAGCATCATTCTTCAGAGGACTGCAAAGAAGTGAATCTAACCAGCGAATGGCATGATCACAGAAAATTAATAAATATTGAAACTGTGAAGAGTAGAAGGCACTTACAAATGTGAAAATACAACACTGATTAATTCAATCGTTTTACACAGAATAAAGAGTGCGGTCAACAAATAAAACAGATAACAAATAAATAAGTAAAACCTCTTCTGCATTTACTAACTGAGCACTCATCAAATTTCTGCTTTGCTATTAGAGTCTTAAATCTCTTCTGATGTTTAATTTTAAAGCATAGATACAATAACTACTTTCCATTATTTTCAAATTGTAAGTTATTAGTCCAATAATGATACAATCTAAGAGTTCAAGATACCAGTGATGGATCAGAAGAATTCTAACTTAAAATTATCCCTAGATAGTGAAGTACTAATTGTCCAAATGTTGCAATTATAACTAAAGCCTCATCATTGGAACTCTACTCTTTCATTAATATTTTATCTTTATTTGTAAACTGGATATTACTCTGATAAGAATATTACTCTATATTTAACAGGAGACCAGATTTGAACAGAAGTAGAAAATGCCAAAGAACAAATTACACTAATTTGTGTTCTCAATTACGTGGACCCGACATTAAAACCCACAACCTCTGCTGTTTCTATCACACACAGGAGGCTATGACCATATGTGTAATTATGTTGGTCTGCCACTGAAACATTCCCGAATATCAGCATGAAAGATAGTCGGCGACACTATCTCAGAGCTGCCATTACCTGAGAGAGGGTTTTTATCACCAAAACTTGATAACTACATTGAATAGGTATTTTTTAAGCAATCTTTTGTACCAGTTCAAATTAAAAAATTTTGACAAAATCAATTATTACATGCACTTATTTTTGCATTTACCACAGCTCAGATTGGAGACTCAAATGCATCAAACATTCTTGACAGATTGACCAGAAATTCAAAGCATATATTTCTCTTTATCTTTTTTATGGGCCATAAGCAGTGATGGGATTTATATTTCACATATAATGTCTCACCTAGAATGATTATAGTTATATCTACATGCATGTCTACATGAGTTACAAAATTGCTTAGGTATATGTACATACATGAGTTTGTAAATAAACACATATGTCCAAATACACACTATTTTTTCAGACAGTTATGTATACAAATATCACATATGCACAAGTGATTAATATATATCCATATGTGTTTGAAGGAATAATAAGCTCTGTACAGTGAGAACTTGCAGATAAATATATCTATTGACACTACATTTACTGCAATGAGTTATAAGGGTTTTTTTTAATTGAAATGTGTTTTATTTGCCTAAGGTGGGATATAATTTACATCAAATAATCTTAACACTGTGGAAAACGGCACTGATCTTGGGAGAACAAGTAGAACTCCATAGAGCCATAGCAGATTACTTTCATTCAAATGGCTTTGAAAGAGCATATCTCCCCACTTTTTTTTTTTTGATGTGGCGCTCTGAGTGCTTTATTTTTTTAAGTTGTTCACAATAATTTATTACAGTCAATATTCCAACACTAATCCTGATACCATTATATCATCTCACCGCCATTATTTTGAATTTTCCCAATAGCACCCCAACCAGGTCTCAAAGCCCGTACTAAATAAGCTATTTTGCATTGCTTTTTATGAATAAGCTGCTAGAAATGATCCAAAAAACTTGCCTTAGAGGAAAGTGTGTTAAGAGTGTTGTATCTCACCTTGTAGCTATTAGAGATTACTAACATGTTGCTATGGGTTGCCCCTTGTGTGCTTATGTATATATATATATATGTATATATATATGTATATGTGTGTGTATCATCATCATCATAATTATCTCGTTGATCGTTGATTTTCTTGAGCAGTCTCAGTAATGTCTCCATTCATCCTAGCCCTGAGATTTTATTATTTTTTTTAATTAATTAATTTATTTTTTAAGGGTACAGTTACAGATTTATACATTTTTGTGCTCATGTTTTCCGCATACAAAGTTCAAGAACCCATCCCTTCACCAGTGCCCATTCTCTACCACCAGTAAACCCAGCATCCCTCCCCCCCTCCCCAGTCCCGTCTCCTCCCACCCCACACTGCCACTGTGGCAGGTATTCCCTTTTGTTCTCTCTCTCTGATTAGGTGTTGTGGTTTGCAATAAAGGTGTTGCGTGGCCATTGCGTTCAGTCTCTAGTTTACATTCGGCACACATCACCCTTCCCCCGCATGACCTCCGACCACATTTTATTTGGTGTTCCCTTCTCTGAGTAGCCCAGAGTGAGAGATCAGCCTCCAAGCCACGGAGTCAACCCCCTGGTATATATTTATCCTATTCTTGTAGCCCTGAGATTTTAAAAGGCTTCTCTTTACTCGCCCTTTCTACTGTGGCACCATTGGGAATATATATATATATATAGCCATATACCATATATATTTGATGTATATGTATATATATATTTATGTATATGTATATATATGTATGTAAATGTAAATGTATATATGCATATACATCTCTCTATATATATGTATGTATATACATATATATGTAATCAAAATAGGTTGCCTTCCACATTACACCTGCCAAATGTGGTGTGCTACTCTTGGTACATCAGTGGGGCAGAGTTTGAGATGTCACTCAAGGAATTCTAAAATTTTTAATAGCATGATACAGCTAGAGTTAAAATTTTAACTGGATGGTGACTTTGGGGTGTAGATGCAGTGACTGCCAGGCTCTGGGAAGCACCCGGAGATGAATGGAGGTCTCCCATTCCTGACTTCGTGAGCGCCTGGAGATTTCAGTCACAAAACCCACGTATCTGAGTTCTTCAGTAGACTCTTCTCAAGGATGAGCCTTATGGAGAGCCTGTGGAGGTATATGAGCATGGCAGGGATTGGGTTCTGGGGGTTTTCGGCCTCTGGGGCTCTGTTGGGGCAGACAGAGATACTCACCTGCCCCCCTCCAGGCATCGGCATGTTGCTCTCTTTCTCTTCCAAGATTCTCTTGTGAGTCTCTGCAGTGAGTTTTGCTGGTTTCAAGAGCATCTTCAAGATACTGGAATTCTTTTGACAGTTTTAAGGAGCTAGAAACACAAATTTAGAATCCAAGATATACCAAGGAATGAGACCTTGGACTTATAGAATAGGATTCTGAAAAGTTACTTTGTAAAATTAATATAGGGTTGATCTCACTTCCTAGTTTACTGATCTCCTATCACTAGTCAGTTTTTTGTTTGTCTTTTTTTTTTCAGTCAAACCTAGCAGTGCCAGGGTCTACTCCTTGGCTCTGTTTTAGGGGTCATTTCCTATGCTTAAGATCAAACTTGGGATTCCTGAATGCAAAATAGGTACTCTAGTCTGCTGAGAAATCGTTTTTTGTTTTTGGGTTTTTTTTTTTTTTTGCTTTTTGGGTCATACCCGGTGATGCACATGGGTTACTCCAGGCTTTGCACTCAGGAATTACTCCTGGCGGTGCTCAGGGGACCATATGGAATGCTGTAATTCGAACCCGGGTTGGCCGAGTGCAAGGCAAACGCCCTACCCGCTATACTATCGCTCCAGCCCCTCTACTGAGAAATCTTTATGGCCTTGTAGCTAATTTTTAATTAGCTCAATATTTAGCTAATTATTAGATAACGATAAAAGTGATGTACGCTAAACAATAGTGATAAACATTGAACTTGATCTTCTACCAAAATTGAAAGTTGATTATGTGTGAAGGAAGATATTATAATCTAGAACATTTATGATAATAAACATTTTAATTCTCCGTGGTCTCTATATCTCAGACAAGTATTGCAACTTGTGATGCTTAACCAAAGTAAGGCTATTTGAGTTGTATACAGAATAAGTGAAAAGCAAATGGTCTAAAGACTGTGGGGCAAAGGTGAAGGAAAATAATTAATTAGCTTAAGTGAAGAAGATTATAAACAAACTATCGTTAAAGAAAATGCCTTCTCTTAAGAAGTATTCAGCTAATCTAAACACTTGCTTCCACTCTATATTAAATATACATCACTAGTACACTTAAAGTATGACACCAAGAAATAAAATTCAGTATGAGTAAATTTAAATATAGAAAGATGCCATTTTAAGATTCTAAGAAGACTATGCTTTTTAACTTTGCTTACATCCAAGATATATACTATACCTACTTCAAAACAAGGAACAAAGGTTAGGGGAAAATTCTAGGTGCTACCAATGATAATGGTAACTTTGTCAGAGAATCTGCACCTTTGAGAGACAATGGAAAAAAGAACTCTGGCTAAATTGGATACCTCAGACAAGTATCCCAACTTGTGATGCTTAACCAAAGTAAGGCTATTTGAGTTTTTTTTTTCTACCATTATAGTCAAGAAATTGTGACAAAGTCTCTCCAGTAAGGAGAAGCTTTGAGTACAGTAAACCTATTTTATGCACCAGTGCCTTAAAGAGCAAAGAGCATACCTCTATAAAATATGACTGCCGTGCTTGTCATTATGTAAGTGAAAACAATGGAGGAAGCCATAAAGGAAAGTTTACTGAGCATGTCAGAAGCCATGGGGGAAGGGAAATCTTTCCTACAGCTGAGTATCTTATAGCTCCATATTCAGACCTTATCTGGTGGTCATTTCATGAGCTAGCCTTATGCAATCCTGTGTACAGAACTAATTTGAAGAAAACACATGAGCCTTACAGGAAGTTCCTACAAATTTGAGGTCTAGACACTGACACGTACAAATGTTTTGTGATCTTGGGATTCTTGTGCGCCTGATAAATTAATGATTTACATATCAGATGCCTTTCTTAAAATCTAGAAACCGAATGTTCCTATAGTATGTATTCACTGAAATTTTACTTTTAGAATATATTTCTCATTTCTGCCATAAATGCCTTCACCCAAGCTAATGCTTTATGAAGGAATGTGAGATATATGAAACATTTGACATTAAGGAGATTCTCAGGTCATATTCATAGTCTTCAGCATGCATTACGAATTTATTTCAAATGGGTAATATTTTGCATAATGAGGCAAAGGTTTTAAATAAGATGGTCCTGTATATAGGGCATTGTTCTATTTTTGAATGCTTACACAAAATAAAAGATTTAGAAGCATGTAAACCAATAATAGTCATTCAATCTAAGCAGTAAGAGTAACTTACCATGGGTTCTGGAGGTTGAGATAGGATAATGTATTTGCATATATACAGTATAAGGAAAACTATTCTACCATTTTATGGAATAGCAATCATGTTTAGTTTAATGTCTTTTAAGTCCCATAAAATGATATTAGGAAATTTTGCTATTTGGATGGTGAGCAATCAAAGCTGTGGCATTAACTCATCATAATATTACTAGTTTGTCTCTTCAGGCTTCATTAAATTGGGGAGATAAATTTGATGTCAGAACAACCCAATGAAATTAGAATACTCCTATTTTGGGGTTTAGGATAGCATGAGTGAATTTGCTGCCTTTGATTAGTTGTGGTAGGCACTGCGATGTTGGCCTTGCAACAGAATAACCATTTCAGCAAGAATTAAGATTAATATTATCAGTAATTCCCAACTCTATATCATAAATCTCTTGAGGATCCTACAAAATAAACATGTTCCAAATAATTTGTCACTAATTTGTTCATCTTTTCTCCTCTTTTGCACCTAACAGAAGCCCAGAACTTGTTCTGTGGCTATTCCAAGTAATAAAATTTCAGAGTGAAATAGAGGCAGCACTGTGGGAAACTTCAAAACAGTTCAGGACAAATGATCCAATTCTTTGACTAAAATTTGCCAACAGTATATTTGTGATTTGGAAGTTCTATCCCTGGCATTCTCTTAGAACTCGATAATTGATCTTCAAATTGAGAACCACAGTAGTGTTTAAAATATCTAAATCATTAAAACACAGAGAACAAACAAAGTCAAGTGTCTTTTATAATTGTCTTTTATAATTTATAAAGAGAGTTCAAAAATACTAAAATATTAGGGATAGTAATGTTTTAAAACATATACTCCAACTGTATTCTGAAATCTATAATTTTGATGGGTTCATAACTTACATAAATTTTGATCTACTCACATGACTTGTAAAATGACACCTTAATATTCAAAACTATGGATGTGGAGTCTTTTTTCTTATGATAAGCATTTGTGGATCAATTAGAGAGTTGAGGAGAGAGCTGCATTTAAGGGAAAATCCTGCTCATTGTTGAGAATATAGAGTGGGATACATATAATTCCTAATCTCCAAACTGGATGCTACATATTTTTAAAGCAAACACATGATTCTGATTATAGTGTCACTATATTACATATTATAGTGACACTACTATATATTGTATAATAGTACCACGTGCATTGAAAAGGTATATACCTTTCTGATTACAAATTATATATGTACATACAGGTTCAGAATTAAAACTTATTTATACAGGTATCAACATGATAATAAAGCTGGTACGGCACTTGCCTTGCACACAGCCAATAAAGGTTCTATTCCCAGAACACCACAAAATCTCTCAAGTAGCACCAGGAGTAACCACATTGTTGAACAAAACCTGAGCACTATGGGTGTGGGCCCAAAACAAAAATATATTTATATATTTATATTTATTTATATAGCCATGAAAAGTCACTCAGTAAATGATAGGGTAATCTTTGTCTTAGTTATCTTTGCATTCCAAAAAAAAATTTCCAATTACTCAGTGCAAAATTGCCCACAAAATAGATTGTGCAAAAATCTTTGTAAAGTAGCTGTTTAGCAAAATTTTTTCATGTCTGATTTCCTACAAATAATTGAGGTTGGGACTAGAGCGATAGTACAGTGGGTGGGGCATTTGCCTTGCACGTGGCCAACCCGGGTTCAATTCCCAGCATCCCATATGGTGCCCCGAGCACTGCCAGGATTTATTCCTGAGTGCAGAGCCAGGACTCAGCCCTGAGAATCGCTGGGTATGACCCAAAAAGCCAAAAAAAAAAAGAAGAACAAAAAACCAAATAATTGATGTTATTTAAAGCAATGGAGCACTGTTGTAGCACTATCGTCCCTTTGTTCATCGACTTGCTCAAGTGGGCACCAGTAACGTCTCCATTGTGAGACTTGTCACTGTTTTTTGGCATATCAAATACGACACAGGGAGCTTGCCAGGCTATGCCATGTGGGTGGGATACTCTCGGTAGTTTGTTGGGGTCTCCGAGAGGGAATTTAATCTCTAAGAGGTTATTTAAAAGAAGCTATAAATTAAAATTGTTAAATGAAAAAAATCAAATGATCTATTTGTATAACATTAACAAGTGAACTATGAATAAAAAAGTCACTTGTATCACTTGTCATCCTGTCATTCCATTGTTCATCGATTAGCGATAGCAGGTGCCAGTAACGTCTCCATTCATCCCTGTCACATGCTATCGTAACCCAATGGCGTCTGCTCACTCCAGGAACACAAAGAGCCTCAAATTGTTCATTCAGGGTCTTCGTAGTCTTTGTCATGAATAAAATATGGGTTCATTTAATTCATAGAATATTTTCAGTAATTACTGGATTATTTTAAACCGATCCACATTCTCAGAGCTCAAAGTTTATTTTGCCTAATTTACATGACTAGCTATCAACTTTTAGCTTAATTTTAATGAAATTTATTTCAAAATAAATGATTCAAAGTTACCTGCAATCATTGAGAAGACAATTACAAAATCATCCTACTATATCTTAACATCAGGTTGAACTTTCAACCAGATTGTTTCTTTTATAGCAGAGTCTAACACGTACTAAAACAAATTATTACCTTTTTCTTCAAGGGCTTAGGGAGTTCAAAGTCATACACTGGGAGAAAAGTCTATCTCGCCCTTATTTGCTTACTAGGAACATTGTTAGCAGATTCTTTTCATTGCCAGTTCCTTTATGTCCTGGAACGCCAACTCAAAGTTGTTTGCCTGGCTTCCAGTCGGGAGTTAGTTATTGTGTCTCTCTCGGAACTATTCTCATTGTTACTGACAATCACAAACTCTTCTGCTGAATACCACCCCTGTCATTGTTGGTGTTTGCGATGTGACAATTTTGTCTTTTTCGCCTTCCTCTTTACAAGTGGAGAGAGAAATCGAGTCATTCATCAGAAGAAATACAAAGTTAACTCGGCTTTCAAAACCCTGCCTGCTGTCATTTTCTATAGTTAAGATTCTTTTTTTTTTTTTGCCTTGAAGCCTTGAATGGCTCACCCTGACATGAGACTGCAGTAATTAATCATTAAATAGTGATTGAGGCAGTGGACCCCAGAAAATATCTCCATACATGACCATATGCCGCAGCCAGCTGCAAGCTCGTACACAGAGAGCAACAGCACAGAAGAGAACATTACCTGACAGTGCCCGCTGTGAGGCCCGGTGCCGCGTGCTCTAACGAAGGGCCGAAACAGAACGCTTGTTTGTGTTGACCTTCATTACCTGACTGCTTAAAAGATAAAATTGTCAGTGCTAATGTTCTAGAAGTTTAAACATTTAATCACATTTTAACGAGCATCCCAGCCTTTTCTATTCTTGAACATTTATTGGGGGCGGTTGGGGGGTGGGGACAGGTTGATGTTTTCCTGTTAACAAGAAGAAACAAATGACTTTAGTAACATTTATCTGATGTATTGTTTGTGTGTGTGTGTGTGTGTGTGTGTGTGTGTGTGTGTGTGTGTGTGTGTTTTAAGAAATATAAAGTGGAGGGGCTGGAACAATAGTACAGTGGGGAGGGCGTTTGCCTTGCACACGGCTGACCAGGGTTCGATTCCCAGCATCCCATATAGTCCCCCGAGCACCACCAGGAGTAATTCTTGAGTGCATACTCCTGATGCCAGGAGGAGTAACCCCTGTGCATAGCTGGGTGTGACCTGAAAAGAAAAAAAAAGAAATATAAAGTAGACCATGACTAAAAAGCCAAATGAAAATTAGACATCTAATAGATTTAATTTTTCAAATTAAATAGATTTAATTTTTCAAATTTTTGAAATTCAAAAGGGGTATGACTATTGTCTTCAAATATTTCAAAGAATACTGTGTAGAAAGTAAGTAAATCTATTGTTTGTTTCCAACACAGGCAATTAATGAAACTCATGGGTACAAGGTATTCAAGAATATATTTGACTGCAATTTAAAGTAGAATTTATTTGCAACTGGAAAAGAAGTCAAAGAATGCCCTGTCTTCAACCTCTTGAAGGAATGAACTTCCCCTCACAGATGAGCCCTGGTTGATGAAAGTGGGAAGATATCAGATGAGTTCCTTGAATGAAGGGCATAGTAGAATATATAATTGACCCTCGAGTTTAGCTTAGCGGGTAGGACATTCACCTTGCATGCAGCCGACCCAGGTTCGATTCATCCATCCCTCTGGGAGAGCCCGGCAAGCTACCAAGAGTATCTGACCTCCATCAATGATCAAGAATCAGGGACACTGTCTCATTTGCCAAGGTGTCAAAAATCAGATGGGCCAGACACGTAATGCAGTTCAGAGATGACCGCTGGACTAGAGCTATTACCAACTGGATTCCACGGGATGTCAAAAGGCCGCATGGTCGCCCACCTACAAGATGGTCAGACTTCTTTGTCAAAACCCTGAATGAACCGTTTGAGGCTCTTCCTCTTCCTGGATCGAGCAGAAATCATTGGGCTACACTAGCACGCAACAGGGACGAATGGAGACGTGACTGGCGCCCGCTCTAACAAATCAATGAATAAAGGGATGACAAGTGATACAAGTGATTAGTAAATTTATGTCCTTATATCCCTTGAATGTATCTATTTAATAATAGTGTATGATCTTTTAATATATAGTTGCCCAAAATCTTTGTCTAAATACTAATCAGTAATATTGATATGTAATTTTTCTTTTTTAGTAACATCTTTGCTTTTTAGTTGTTTCATAGAAATTATTAGGAAGAATGAGTATTTCCTTGATATTTTGGAAGAGAATTAGTAGTAATTATTAAAATTTGGTAGAATTAACTAGTGGACCTGGGGTTTTATTCCTGGGTAAGTTTATAATTACTGCTTTGACTTCTCATGCATGGTCTGCTCAGGATTTCTATATCTTTCTGATTCAATCTTGTGAAATAATTCAAAGAATTTGTCCATTTTTTTCTAAATTCTCTAGCTTCATGGCATAGAGTTATTAATAGTTATCTCTTACGGTCTGTATTTCTGAGGTATTTGTTGTAATTTCCCTCCTTACATCTTGGATCCAAATCATCTGGATTTTCTATTCTTTCTTCATTAATCAATCTTATCAGTCTTGGTTTTTCTCTTAAACAATCCTCAGTACTTCTTTTGTAGTGTTCTATAATTCTCATAATTTGTGTACTTATCTTTTAGGAATTTAAAAAGTTTCTTTAATTTTCTCTTAGATATCTAATACCTACCAGTATGTTGTTCAATTTTCAAATGTCACAACTTTTTCCAACTTTCTTTTATAGTTAGTTTATACTTGAATGGCATTGTAACCGGAAATGATACAGTTTCTAATTTTGAGATCTTTATGAACACCCAAATGATGTTCTAGCATCCGTCCTAGAAAATGTTATGTAAATAGTGGAGAATGTATATTTGACTTCTGTGGGTGGAGGGTCCTCTATATGAATACTAATTGTAGTCCTCCCAAGTTCTCATATTAATCTCTTTTATTAATCTCTGAAAAATATACTAATACATACTGAAAAGTTAATTGGGAGTCCAATGGGGTGTTAAAGTTTTCCACTATTACTATCTTGTCATTGATGTGTCTCCTGCTTTATAATCTTTTAGGTCTCTTCATTGGCACACATATTCTGATAAGAAGTAAATTCTCTTGATTACTGAACCCATAACATGTCATGTCCATCTCTATCTTTTATTACTCTCTGTAATTAGAATGCTATTTAGTCTCATACAAGTTTGCCTGTTCCTGCATTGTTTTGTTTACTGTTAGCTTATGTGAATGTTTTCCCAAACTTTCACTCAGCCTCTACTGATTCTACAGTTCAAAAGTGCCTTTTATAAGCAAAATATTCTATTTTGCTTCCAGATTCATCTAAACTCTCTGTCATTGATCGAGTTCAATTCAGTGAAATTTATGCAACATTAAGGTGATTATTCTCAAAAGGAGTTGCCAATTTCCTATGTGGATGTAGGACTTTGCTGTTGTTGATTTGGGTCATTCTTTACCTCTAACACATGTGTTTTGTAAAAGATCATTCCGTATTTAGACACAACAAACACCATCAGCTCTGTAGTTTGTCTGAACATTTTTTTATCCCTCCCTCAAGCTTGAGCGACGGCCTTGCAGGATAGAGGACTTTTTTTTTTAGTTTTTTTTTATTGAATCACCATGTGGGAAGTTACAAAGCTTTCAGGCTTAAGTCTCAGTTATACAATGCTCAAACACCCATCCCTTCACCAGTGCCCATATTCTACCACCAGGAGCCCCCGTATACCTCCCTCCCCACCTGCCTCCCGCCTTTGTAGCTGATAAATTTCACTTTACTTTTCTCTTTACTTTTAATACATTCAACATTTCAACAAAAAACTCACTATTATTGTTTGGCGTCCCCCCTCCTCCCAAAGTCAGACCTGTTGAAAAGGAACTATTTGATAATTTGCTTTACATTGCTTACAATGGAAAGATATGAGGTCTATTGCAGCCATGTGGTTTGGGATTAGATCTGTATTTTAGTAACTAAGCCCAGGGAAATATCTGCCAGAAATTGCATCACTGTGAAGTTCACAGTCTAGAGACATTTCTGCAAGAAGCTGCTGGTGCCCAAAGTAGTTTAGCTGGTCTCCAGGGCCTTGGTCATGCAGCTGTCACACATGCGGCCGCGGGGCTAATATCTAGGCGGAGGGCAGCGCCAGTACTACCCCTATCCTGAGATCACCTGTGTGTCCCGTTGCTGCAGGCTCATACCTCCTTTTTGTGGTCGTCATAAAATGGCGGCCAGCAGGATAAAGGATTCTTAGTTGAAGATTATTTTTATTTGGTTGGCTGGAGCGATAGTACAGCGGGTTTGCCTTGCACGTAGCTGACCAGAGTTTGATTCCTCCACCCCTCTCTGAGAGCCCGGCAAGCTACCGAGAGTATCTTGCCCGCACGGCAGAGCCTGGGAGCTACCTGTGGCATATTTGATATGCCGAAAACAGTAACAACAAGTCTCACAATGGAGACATTCCTGGTGCTTGCTCGAGCATATCAATGAGCAACAGGATGACAGTGACGGTGACAGTGACTTTAAATATATCATTTCATTCCTTCTTGTTTGTAGGGTATCATTTGAGAAATAGGTAGCTTTTATGTTATTTCCTTTATATTTGTGGCTTTACTTCTCTCTTGAATGAATGAATGAGGCCCATTGTTGTTACTATGAGCTATATTATGGATTCACCACCAGATCTCACCATTCTACAAAGAAGTGATCATTGATGTAAAGAGAGGGGTTTGGCAGGCGACACCGTTTCACCGAAACTCTTCAGTGCCACCCTCGAGAACATCATGCAATGACTGGAATAGGAAGGAATGGGAGTGAAGATGGATGGTCGACAACTACACCACCTCAGCTTCACTGATGACATTCTAATAACACCAAGTATCAGCCAAGTGGCACGAATCCTGGCCGACTTCGACCATGAGTGTTGAAAGGTCAGACTGCAGCTGAATCTCATGAAGACAATGTTCATGAGAAATGGACTAGTTCATGATGTTTTATTTGCCCTCGATGGAATGAACATCTCCGAATGCAGCAGTTACGTGTACCTAGATAGAGAATTCAACATGACAAACAACCTGGCACTGAACTGCACAGGAGGAAGAGAGCGGTGTGGAACGCTTTCAAGAGCGTCGAAGAAGTGGTTAAGAGGACGAAGAACCTCCAGCTCCGGGCACATCTTTTCCACTCCACCATTCTTCCTGCAATAACATATGCCTCAGAGACCTGTGCCCTACGAAAACAGGACGAGAATGCTATTAGGGTATCCCAAAGAGGAATCAAAAGAGCTATGCTTGGAGTATCATGTTTCACTCAAGTGAGAGAAGAAATCTGGAGTTCTGACCTCCATCAATGATCAGGAATCAGAGAGGCTGTCTCATTTTCCAAGGTGTCAAAAATCATATGGACTGAACCTGTAATGCGATTTAGAGACAACTGATGGACTAGAGCTGTTACAGACTGGATTTCACTAGACATCAAAAGACCATCACTGGACATCAAAAGACCATGTGGCCACCCACCTACGAGATGATCAGACTTCTTTGTCAAGATCCTGAACAAACAGTGTGTTCCTGGAGCAAACAGACACCATTGGGCTGCACTAGCATGCGACAGGGACAAACGGAGATGTTACTGGTGCCTGCTTGAACAAATCAATGAACAACAGGATGACAAGTGATATAAGTGATACTTCTCTTTTGGACTAGAGTGATAGCACAGTGGGTAGGGTGTTTGCATTGCATGTGACCAACCAGGGTTTGATTTCTCCGTCTTTCTTGGAGAGCCTCTCAAGTTACCGAGAGTATCCCGCCCACATCGCAGAGCCTGGAAAGCTACCTGTGGCATATTCTATATGCCAAAAACAGTAACAAGTCTCACAATGGATACATTACTGGTGCCCGCTCGAGGAAATCGATGCACAACGGGACGACAGTGACAGTGACAGTGACTTCTCTCTTCTTGCTTTAAGTGGTTTTCCTCTGGTTTTTACCATTTTGATTATAATGTTCACTCTGTGTCTTAGTTGAGTACTTGGTCTTGATTATTTGGATTGTTTGATTCTTGGATTAGTGCACAATATTCCTTTATTAAACTATGGAAGTTTCAGCCATTATATCTTTCATCAGCTATTCCTCTACCTTTGTGGACTGTGTTTAACAGTGTTTTGGATTGAAGTATACCTTAATTTCTCTTGAGGGTATACTCAAGAGAATTCTCTTGAGGGACACTTAATGGTGTCCCTCAAGTCCCTTTACTTTTAGAAAATTCAGTTTGAATAAGTTGAAAAAATTTGGAAGATTAAGTATTAGTGTTATGCATGAGGCTGAATGGGGCTGAGGCACAAAACTGGTAACTTATTCCATGTCAACCTTTGACACCTCTTGCAACAAATAAAGAAAAATACCATTGCAAACACTAAAATATAACCTATAGTGGATCAAACATACACTAATGAAAACACACAAATTTAAGCCCTAATGTGACATAAATCCAAATAAATGTCAACTGAGTTTTTAAAAAATTAAAATGGAAGGAAATGTTGACACTGTATATTGAACTGAATCTGATGTGAAGAATAGTTTCTTAGAAAACATCACATGTCTTTTATAGTATAAATGTGAAGCAATCAAAATCACTTTTAATTAAAGCACTTTCTCAGTTCACATAGGAATACTGAGAGAATGCCAAACTATATTAATGTACTCCATTATGACTTTGACTGTATTTTACAACATGAAAAATTTTCATTTTTATGGTACCATCAGCTTGCTACTTAATAGAAAATGTTTTATTGACATTTATGTTCTTTACCTAATGATGTGTATTTAAATGATGGCTGTCATCTTCATTAGAATGGACTGTTGAAAGAGTAATAAGAGAACAGGGAAACCTGGTCTCACTCTAATTATACAAACTGAGAAGATAACCTTGGGATAAATGTTTTTTGCCAACTTGACTACTGAGTTTAATATAAAATACCATAGAGTGCCAATACAATGATTGCTTTTATTGTGCTTTATTACTTTCATTGATCTTATATATATGACTAGTATGTTCATACCATATGTATATATATTTTTCTAAATTCTGTTTGTACTTAAAGAAATGCTCTTAAATTCTATTTACTATTAAATTATTATTATTTTTAAAATTCCAGTTTCTTTAACAATGTCACTAATCAAAGAAATACAAACTTGGCTAGCAGTCATCTCAAAGATACAATCAAGTAATATTCTCAGTGTTAGTGAGCATATATAAATAAAACTCATTCCAACCTACAATAAATACTAAAAAATATACTGATCCTTCAAATAATTAGACATCATATTAAGTCAATCAATTTTATTATTCTTATAGTCAAAATTGTAGCACTGCACTGTAGCATTGTCATCCCGTTGTTCATCAATTTGCTCAAGTGGGCACCAGTAACATCTCCATTGTGAGACTTGTTACTGTTTTTGGCATTAAATATGCCACGGGTAGCTTACCAGGCTCTCTGAGTCAAAATAGTAGGGAAATTATTTACGTTTTTGTTATAAACTAAAATTCTGTGATCCTGTGCTTTTAAATATTGTCCAGAAATGTATTATTAAATAAAAATTTGCAGTGAATATTTTAGTATTCAGAAAAATAACTAAACAAAAAACCATATTGAAGGTATATAGTGCTGCCAGTATGTCAAACTATACCGGCAGTTTGATGGTGCCTTTAGGCTTCCTACCCCAAAATTGCCACTGTGCCTTTGACCAGACCCCAACAACTTGGGACCAATTTACCAAGAAATTAAACATAAAAATGTTAGGTATGTGGGAGCCACACCCACAAACCACCTCCAATGAAGCTATGCAAACTCATTTATTGGTCTTATTTCAGAGACCCATAAATAATCTTGAAAGAGATCAAAAGCTGCAGTTAATCTTGATCTGCACATGGCTGAGTGACTGGGGGAAATTGAACAGGGACAGATTGGCCTGGTGCCTGCCCAAGCAGAGCCCCCAGCAGCTACTTCCTCCCACAATCCAAAATCACCGCCATGCCCTGTGCCTAACTCCACCGTTTCAGGATGGATCTCACCGAGATCTATCTGCTGAAAATTCTGGTATGTGGGTTTTGTGATTGAAATCTCCAGGTTTTCTCCTGGTCAGGATGGGCTACGTCCCCACACTTTCCTGCACTTCCAGAAGCCTTAGCAGTTACATCCAAACCCCAAAGCTGCCACCCAATTGAAAAGCTACTACAGCCTTACCATCCCAATAAAAATACCAAATTTCCTGAACAAACATCATGACCTCTCAGCATGTATATTGCAAACCATAATGCACAGAAGGAAAAGGAGAGAGAGAGAGCAAGAAGGAAAGTGTCTCCCATAGAGGGAGGCTGGGGATGGGGGGTGGTGTTGGGAGATGGTGAATGATGGTAGGGAAACAGGAGACATTGGTGGTGGGAAATGTACACTGTGGAGGGGTAGGTGCTGGATCATTGTATAACTGAAATCCAATTATGAACAGATTTGAAATGGTCTATATCATGGATATTCAGTTATTTTTTTTTAAGTTATGTGGAGTTCATTCCCAGTTCAATCAGTTTAATCAATGGTTGAATAAATGACGGTACTCCTACATTAAAAAAAGAGAAAAAATAAAAGCATACTGATCTTAATAAAAATACTACACTTCATATAAATCTGGTGCTATAATTTGATATATTTTTCTGTGAACAGCAATCTAAACTGTCATCAAAAGCAAAAACTTGTGCCATTATAATACACGGAATAGAAAATAATATTTATTTATTACAAATTACTATACATATCTCCTATTTCATTTTTGAGGAAATTTATATGTCTTGCCAGTATAATTCTAAATTGGAATTTGCATTATTCAAATAGAGTTATGACTTTGTTATTAGGTTCTGGACTATATGCTTATTTTCCATATAATGCCAGTGTTATATTGATGGGATGTTTTGTATTAATTTGCTTTGATTTTCTGTGGGAGCCAGTCTCCAAGATGTTCCTAATAACCTTGTCTCCTGGGAAGCCCCATCTCATAGTCATTTGTTCCAATTCTTATGTGACGATGGTATTTGATTCCTTAGGATGCTTTATAAAAGCCAGCATAACTTCTAAATTGCTTTATTGGGTTATTTTCAATGGGAGAAACCAACTGTTTATGGTAGAAAAGTGCAAGTAACTGAGTAAAGTGGCTCAGATAGAGAGAAACCAGAGCTTCTAGTCAATAGCTTTCACCAGCTCTCTAGTTATTTTTATTAGGCCCTGCCACTCACCCTTACTTGAAATCTTACTGCGAGCTCATGAGAATGCTAAGTCAGAACTACCTAATGCAGTTGCTTTTGAACTGATCCACAGAAACTATGAGGTGTAATGAGTATTGTCATGTTAGTTCTTCATATCTTTAGCGTGAGTTTTGTTGAGCAGTTATAGATTTAACATCTTATTCTTTACTCTCTTTAGTAAGCTTCCTGGCTACACAAACATTGTATTTTTTTTTCTTTTTGGGTCACACCCAGCAATGCACAGGACTTATTCCTGGCTCTATACACAGTAATTACTCCTGGCGGTGCCGGGGAACCATATGGGATGCTGGGAATCGAACCCAGGTCAGCCGCGTGCAAGGCAAATGCCCTACCTGCTGTGCTATCACTCCAGCCCCAAATGTTGTATTTTTTTAACGAATAGTTACATCACAGATACTTAGTACAATGCTTACTATGAAAGGGAAGCACAATTAATAGTAAAATAAATAAATTTTAAGTGTTTTCTCTACTTGTCATAAGTTCAGAAAAAAACCTTAAAAGCATCTACATAAATTGTTCAAATATTAATAATGCCCAAAATCAACTTGATCACAAAATCAAGATATTATTTCACACAAATGTAACATTGTTAACGGGATGACACTGATACAGTGATAACATTGTCATACAGCATAATAATCCATCTAGTTACACTTCAGTTAATCCAGTAAGCTTAGATATGAAAAAGCTTACTCAAAATTAATCTTTCTAAGAATCATCTAAAATCATTTACACAGTCAATTTGTTTGTTAATATGAACATTTTTACTTAAATTTTCCTGGTTCATATGCTTTTTAAATATTCGATGATGTAACAATTCTGGAACTAAACTTTCTAAGGACATTGACAGAAACAAATCTCCTTCCCCAAAGAAAAGGATGGGAACAACTAAGATTAATTTGGGTAATCTGATACTTGAATATGCAAAACTGAAACCCAGGTTTTTCCCTCAGAGCAAAAACTTGAATTAATTCTGTCCAGCTGTCAATGCTTTCTGCATCATTAGATCCTAAAAAACCTGGATTGAATTGATTTCACTTAACAATAACACCTTTTCATTAATTACCATTTTAGAAAATGTTCTGTCTTTTGTTACATGTGCTGTAAAATATTTTATGTAGCATGTTTCTCTATTATGAATACTTTTGGTAAAAAAGTTTATTGAAATATTTTAATTTATCATAACTGATTCTACAAATGAATAGTTCACTGTGGATCAAACACAAGATAAACTAAAATTTTGGGGGTAGCTTTGTGTGACATCTAATGATGAAAAATAATGTTAACTAAGAAGAGAACTAGACCTAGCATCTAAACATTTTATGGTAACCTCTTGAAAAGTCTTTACTGGTAAATTAGTGTAAAATTATCTGGATATAAAATACGTAAAATATCTACTTTATCAATATCAGTTTCTTAAACCATAATTTTACCTCTAATTTTGCTTGCTTTTTAACAAATTATTTTGTTATAAAATGATTTTACATGATTTAAAATGTCTCTAATCTTTACTGCATGCTAGTAACATATGTCACTCTCCTAATGCTTTTAGCAAGACTAAGTCCAGATTAAGGAAAAATCTTTCATTATCAGTGATCTATCAGACAAACCTATCTTAGTCAACTTTCTAAAATCATGTCATTCATTTGCACTAATTTTGAACATAACTGGGCCTTTTACACAAATTAAATTTATTCAATTTAATACTATAATTTGATTTCATGATCAATATAACTATAAGGTAATAAAGTAATGGTTTCAGGAAAGGAACAATTTATTTAATCATCAGAGCAATGCTTCCAAAACTGAAAAATCCACCAATTCATCTTATTAGTTGTAAGTAGAGAATAAAAATAGAAATAAGGAAGAAAATATTGCAATCATCAATTATTATGAATAAAAGAGAACATCCCAAGTATTATCTTTATTGGAATCCCAATTTGTACTAATCTTATATTTAACTTTGCATTTTCAACACAACATTTTCTTCCATGATTTTTAAAGGCCATGATGAGGTTGACAGATTTGGAAGATTTTATTTGGCAGTTGAGCACCAATAAAATTCTACATTTTGGCCTTTAATTTTTCAGGTACCAATATATATATAGTCACAAGTTAGACCCTCGGTCAATTCAATAAAATCTTGAAATATGTTTTAATCAAGTTTATTTTGATAAAGAAAAGAACCAATATTGTTCTCAGTGGCTTTTAAACTTAGGAATAAATAAACACACTTTTATGTCCTTGTATCTTTTCTTTTACACTCACTTATCTTCTGGAGACTCCATTCCTTATTAGTAGAGGATATAATTAAACTCATTATTTAACATATCTAATGATTTCTATGTGAAAGCTACTTCTTATCAGCTTTAATTAGCCTTGTCAGCTGCACTCCATTTTAATGCTATATTTATTTTATAATTGTTGCACTTATTTTTACTACTTATTGCTTGTAATTTTTCCATTACACTATCAGATATTTGTGGTAAAAATTTTGTCCAAGGCTTATCATAGCGTCCATCTCATGGGAGAGCCATAAAAAATTAGTTGAGGAGTTGAGGGATGAAGCGATAGCACAGCGGGTAGGGTGTTTGCCTTGCACGCGGCCAACCCGGGTTCGATTCCCAACATCCCATATGGTCCCCCTGAGCACCGCCAGGAGTAATTCCTGAGTGCAGAGCCAGGAATAACCTCTATGCATCGCCAGGTGTGACCAAAAAAGCAAAAAAAAAAAATTAGTTGAATAAATTATAGACACCACAAGTTGAATAAATGACAAACAAAAATCCTGAAAGATTTGGAAGTACTATTGTGAATATTAGGATGTTAGGGGAATTCTTAATCTTTACAATGGCCGAAATTGGTGCAAATCTTGTATGCAATTTTTAAATTGTATATTCTGACCAAATGTTATCTACAATAACACAGAAAGAATAACATACTTTGAGATAATCTAAAAGAAGTGAAAGACATATTGAAAACAATAACCACTTAGGAAGGAAATAGGAGAGACACAAAATATCCAGCAGCCTATGTTCCATTTACTAGAAGAATTGTTACTGTACATTTGGCCTTACTTTGTCAAATGGCTCTAAGTAGCACCAATTGATCACCACTGGTTTCCCAGACTAACCACTACTGGGTGTGTCTCCAATAAAATTGAAACAAAATAAATTGGTTGACATTTATATCCCAAATAATATAACAATCCAATGTGATCTTGATCAAAGATTTATGAAACATTTTTTTCCTTTTTTTTTGCGGGGGAGGGGATTACACCTAGCTATACACAGGTGCTCAGGGGACCCTACGGGATGCTGGGAATCGAACCTGGGTTGGCTGAGTGCAAGGCAAATGCCCTACCCACTGTGCTATCGCTCTAGCTCCATATGAAATATTTTTAACAAAAGCATGGAAGTCAAGTCTAAATACATATGGAGTCTCCAAAGACGCTAAATTCTGAAAGCAACGCCACAAAGAAAGTTGAATTCACACACACCATCCTTATTTCAATCTATGTTGCAGAGCTATAGCAATGGCACTTACATTATCACTATATCACTGTCATCCTGTTGCTCATCGATTTGTTCAAGCGGGCATCAGTAACGTCTCTCATTGAGAGACTTATTGTTACTGTTTTTGGCATATCCTATATGAACGGGGAGCTTGCCAGGCTCTGCTCGATACTCTCGGTAGCTTGCTGGGCTCTCCGAGAGGGGCGGTGGAATCGAACTCGGGTCGGCCTCGTGAAAGGCGAACGCCCAACCGCTGTGCTATTGCTAGAGCCTGGCACTTAAATTAGAATTGATATAAATAATAAAAGGAAGAAGACATGCAAAATTAAATCCACACTCTGGGGTCAACTGTTACTTAGCAGGGACCCAAGTATACAACAGAACAAACTCTTCAATGAAGGGTGCTAAAGAAACTGGTTTTCTTTTTCCTTTCTTTTTTTTGGGGGGGCCACACAAGGAAGTGTTCAGTACTTACTCCTGGCTCAGACACCAGTCCTGGAGGAGACTGGGGAACCAAATGGAGCACAAGGGATCAAAACCAGGTCCAACACCGGCAATGCATGCACCTTGCCTGCTGTATTATCTCTCCAGATATTATCTGGTGACTGAGGAAACTCACATTATTATTCACATTAGGTTCACATATTTAATACTCACATGAAATAGAACTTAGTCAGATCTTTCTCTAGCACTATACACAATTGTCAACTTCAAAGAATTATATATTTTACTATATAACCTGAAACTGTAAAATTTCTAGAAGAAAACGTATACAAAAATAGTCGTGACACTATACTTGGCATTGGATTTTAGATATGGTACCCAAAGCTCAAACAGAAGCAAAATCTAATTAGCAGGATTAGATCAAATATGTTTCTCCACAATAAAGAAAATCATAAGCAAGGTGAAACAAACAAATAGCAAAGCAACTATAAAAGTAAATGTCTGCAAAGGAGTTATCTGATAAAACATTAATTTCTACAAAATTTAAGGAAGTATTGCTACACATTAGCAAAAATGAAAGCTAATAGTCTAAAGTCAGGGAAGGGATTTGATTAATCCTTTATTTAAATATGCTAGATTTTAAAATATACACATTGGCTAGCAAGTATATTTCAAGATGGTTTGCATTACTAATGATATGAGAAGTACAAATAAAACCACAAGTATCATTTCATGCCCACCTGATGCATGTTATTGAAAACTGAATAAAATACAAGTACCTGCAGTGTATTCAATATGCCACAAGCAGTAACAAGTCTCACAATGGAGATGTTACTGGTGCCTGCTCAAGCAAATCCATGAGCAATGGGATGAGAGTGATACAGTGATACAGTGATACAAGTGTTGGTGAGGAGATGGAGAATTAGAACCTTGTATACTAGTTGTGAAATTGTAAAATTGTGTATCATTTTGGAAACTGTAAGGTAGTTCATTTAAACTGTTTATAATAAGGAAAGAGATAGTGAGTAGTGAATTGCCTTGCCTTACTGGTAGGCAATTTGTGTTACATCACTGGTTCCACCAAGAGTGATCCCTGAGCATTGCCAAGTATGGTCTCCAAACAAGCAAAACATGTAATAAACCCTACCACATATAGCACTGTAGCACTGTTGTCCCACTGTTCATCAATTTGCTCGAGCGGGCACCAGTAACGTCTCTATTGTGAGACTTGTTGTTACTGTTTTTGGCATATGGAATATGCCACTGGTAGCTTGTCAGCCTCTGTTCTTGTGGACGAGATACTCTTGGTAGCTTGCCATGCTCTCTGAGGGGGACGGAGGAATCGAACCCAGGTCGGCCGCATGCAAGGCAAATGTCCTACCCAAGGTAACCACATGAAACAACAATCTTCATTGTTGTTTTAATATCTAAATTAACTGATACAAGATCTAGGAATTGCTATGTTTGTTAATGCCTGGACTTAGCCTAAGTCTTTCTGGACAGAAGAATAATAGCTGAGAAAAACGTGATGTCCTCACATACACTGGGTTGCTCTGCCTTGAAGTCTGACTGTACAAGCAGCATAGATGAGCTCAAACACTTCTTAGCTGAAACATGCCAGCCACAGGACCAGCTCTGTGTGTTTGCAGAGGTAACCAGTGTGTTTCAAGTCCTAGCAACCATCAATATTGGCTATTGTTAGGTCAGCGAGGAGCAGAGAGGAATAATTGCTCTTCAGATGATATAGAGTCCTCCGTAGTGAGGCAGTTAAGCACAAACACATATTGAAGCATGAACTTGTATTGTTGAAATGATATAAATTGTAAACCAATGATTTTGATTCAAAAGGGGGGCATGACGTTTTAGTTGCAAAAGTTGTGTGGATTCTAGGGATTGGGATCTAGGGATTGTGCAAGCCTAAGAAAGCACCACAACTAAACATATTATGTGAGCCCCATGCGTCATTATAACAAAAACAAAAGGGAGGGAATAATATTCTCAGAGTTTAGAAGACTGGCTGGTAGGTAACACTAAGAATCCTAAGTTCTTCGTGTCTCTCCTAGATTCTTAGAAATAGAGACGTTAAGTGAAGCTGCATATTGTGAAACTCCCGAAGTAACTTCATTTTGCTCAATGTCAGCTGGGATTGTTTTTCTCATCAACATAATGAAATGACATTGAACAAAATGACTTTGAAAAAGAATACACTATCCAAGGTCTCTTGATGCCATTAAGTGTTTCTTGAATTGACAGATGAATACATGAACCAATGGATCCAAACACATCACACAAATCTATATCATCGTATATAGCTATGGAAATTAGTAAACTCCTGCCTCCTCATTGTAGATTACTTTGAGAAACCTGAAGGTATTAGCAAACCAACTAAAGGAAGTGGAAAAGAAGGAAGTCAAAGAGCAAGAGTATATAAGAACCGTACAAGTAGTATATCGTCTTCACCAGGGCAATCACTTAACTATATTGGTCAGTAACTAACAACTTATTATTGGTTCTAAGAGATTTACATACTAAAGTTATGACTAATCTTTTATGCCGAGGAAGCCATTCACTAAAAACCATTTATGAAAACAGCTGGTTCTGACTCATAATCCAGGTTGCTGTCAATCTCACACGGGATGAGATCATTTTCCCATTGTGTCTTTCCTCGGTTGACGGACAAGGAGCCAATGCAAAAGTAGGCACATGTTTTGATGTATTGCACTTAAAATATTTGTTTATCATTTATATTTAAGGAACTAAAAGTCAGTGTGGTAGACATTTGGACAATCCTTTTGGCAGAAGCTAAGTTTGAGATAAAAAAGAAAGAAATTCCTTACACGACTGCTTTGGATCTCTTCCTCTCAGCTCTTCACAGAGTATGAAGTAAAACTTAACCCCCAAATGCACGCTATTTGGAAATAGAAAAAACCTTTTTGTTGAAATGTACAATGGAAAATACATAAACCAAGCTTCTCAATTGGGATGACTTTGGCAATTTGCATTTCTCTGTTTAAAGAGAGATGTCTTTGGAGACTTCCTATTTTCACATAAAAATTACACTCAGCATCTCCCAGACTCTTTTGTTCACTGAAATTAGATTTGCTCATTTATACAATTCTGCGGGCTTAATTTGTTGAAAAAGAACTTGCATGTTCCTCTCCTCTAAATGGGAGCTTGGGCTTAGTACATGTTTTAGGGACCCAAGGAGTACATTGCTAAACGTACATGCTTGCCTCCTTATCGCTAAGTTTAGGAAATAAGCATTATAGAAAGTTAGGGTTGACAGGACCCTGGGAATTAGTGAAAGTAATTAATTCTCCTGGCCTTCAGTATTAATAAGTAGAGGACCATGAGGCTACAGATTCAATTCTAGGCCTGCGGCTCTGAGAATAACGAAACCTAATGCTGGACTGCAGTGGTGAAGCTCTAAGATTACTGTGGTTATCATGGCTCTATCACAGGCTCCTTCGCACTGGAAATGTAACCTTGCTCTAACGTGGTAAACTGCTAGCAGTGCAGTTGCAGAGATAACTGCACTATATGAAGGGAAAGGGGAGCGAGCGCCTTATAACAGGCGGCTAGCATAAAAATAACAAGAATCTTGATGGGGTGTGCATCATACCTCTACGTGCTTTTACCAAAAAAAATCTCATGACCAGTTAAAAAGCTATAGGTGTTTAAAATCTCAGAGATGAGTGATTATCTGCATTTCAGTCTTTTAACGGGTGTATAACCATAGGCAATTGAGTTACAAACCTTGCAAAGCCTCAGTTACCTGCAAATCAGTTTTCCAATCATGTAAGAGGGATACCACCATGTACAGCATCCTGTTCCTGAGATACTAATGCCACACTAGCTTTTGTGGGTATTTTCTCTCTGCATTTATAGAAGCCTGGTACTCAGCAGGGCCCATCGTTGGCTTATCACCCAACTATTGTCTTGAAGTTCTTACATTTGAAATGAAGTCCCATATTTTCACTTCACACTGAACCCAACAAAGTGTATAACCACTCTTTAAATAATAAATCTTGGGGCCGGAGCGATAGCACAGCGGGTAGGGCATTTGCCTTGCACGCAGCCGACCCGGGTTCGATCCCCGGCATCCCATATGGTCCCCCAAGCACCGCCAGGAGTAGTTCCTGAGTGCAAAGCCAGGAGTAACCCCTGAGCATCGCCGGGTGTGACCCAAAAAGCAAAAAAATAAATAAATAAATAAATAAATAAATAAATAATAAATCTGGCCAAATGATTCCCTCATGAGATGTTCAGTACCAGTACCTCGAATACTCCTTGATACCCTCCCTAAATATTTAGGTGAAGGGACGTCACAGCATTTCATGCTGGATTCCGATACATTCATACGAACCAGAGATGGGTTCGTTTCAAAAGCTGCTGATTCTACTGGCTCTCTGAAATCACACTCCAATGCTGACCACACACTCTCTCCCAGTTCCTGAGTTACACATTCCTTTCCCCTCTTTTATCCACATACCAATCCAAAAGAAATAGTTTCTTGATCTAATTTCAGACAAAGTCACTTTTCCTAATTATTATATAAAAACAGAAGCTGAGGAAATGGTAAGAGTGAATTGGACTGGAGTTGGTTTTGGGAGTTCAGATCCTATCCGCTTTCTGGCTTTAGTTTTGAATGCTCCCAGCAATACAATATCAAATCACAAATTGATTAATAATAATAATTCTTTATTTTCTCCAAAAATTGGTAAAAGAATACACCAACACCAGACAAGGATGTTTGAAGATTCCGTGTTTGATGCCTGTGTCTCCTGGGCCTCTGTTTAAAAATTAATGGAAATATAATTCAGCCACAACAATAAGTTTCAGGTAAAGCTGATCTAGAAAGGGGAATTTAATAAAAACAACATAGAGGCAAAAAGTCTTCTTTAATCTAACTGGAAACATAAAAATTACCAACACAGCATATACACCACTTATTCGTGTATATCAATGAATAAGAAAATTAAATTAGTTAATAATATCTTCTAAAAAAATAATTCTAGACATCAGTGACATCCCCGGTGGATTATACTATAAAGAGTTAATAATAATGCTTTGTTAATTGCTCCAAAAATCGGACAAAGAAGATGCAAAACTAGAAAAAGATACTTTAAGATTTTAAGTTAATAATTCATTGAACAAAAATCTAAAAATTCTAATCACAATATTATCAAACATGGTTTAATAGGAGATTAAATTAATAATACAACATAATTAAATGGGATTTAATCACTGGTAGCAAGGTTTTCTTCAACATGCACAATAAATCATTTATGAAACATTAACAAAATAAATGATATGATGGTATCACTGTCACTGCCACTGTCATCCCATTGCTCATCTATTTGTTCGAGTGGGCACCAGTAACAACTCTCATTGTGAGACTTATTGTTACTGTTTTTGGCATATCAAATATGCCACGGGTAGCTTGCCAGGCTCTGCCGTGCAGGCACGATACTCTTTGTAGCTTGCCAGGCTCTCCGAGAGGGGCGGAGGAATCAAACAGGGTCGGCTGCATGAAATGCAAGTGCCCTACCGCTGTGCTGTCGCTCCAGCCAAAAAGACATTTGACAGAATTTAACATCTGTTCAAGAAGCTCACAAATTAGGTTGAAAATAAATATATGACCATTTAATAAGGCTATATGTGATAAAAAAAGCAAAGATAGTCAATAGTGAAATAATGAAACAACTTTAACTAATATTAGGAATTAAAAACGGGTGCCTCTCATAATACCATTTAACGCAATACTGGAAGTCCTCACAAGAGCAATCAGGCCAAGAAAAATAACAACTTTAAATGAGACAGTGAAAAGTCTATTGTACAAGACATTTAATTATTTTTAGTAAAGATATAAATAAATTAAAAGACATACCATATTCATGGACTGGAGGATTTTTAAAATTCCTTTTATACTACATAATATGCAGGCTTAAAAAATCCCTACACAATTTCATTAATACTTGCACACATATTGCACATTCTAGTAGTTATATGAAACAATAAAAGACCCCTAAAAGTCCAAGGTATCTTGAACAAGACAGTAAAATTGACATATCAGGTGTCCTAATTTCAAATTATATTGTATAGAAATACCAGTATAACACTTGCATAAAGAGAAAAATGAACAAAACAAGAAAAGCTCAAATAAACCCAAACTTATACTACCACACAATATTTGACAAGAAAGGCAAGAATACTTAATAAAAAATAAGATAGTTTCTATAAAAATTGAGGTTGAGATCATTGTTTCTTGGGATGTAAAAAAACCTCAACCCTTCTATCTTAGGCATTCATAAATATTAATTTGAATTAATAACTTAAATATATGATTGCCAGGTATTTCCCAAAACCAAAAATAAATGAGCAAATAGTACATCTAAATAAAAAGCTTTTGCATTGTGAAAGCTAATTTTCAATTGTATCACTTGTAATCCCGTTGATCTTCGATTTGCTCGAGTAGGCACCAGTAATGTCTCCATTTGTCCTTGTTGAGTGCTAGTGTAGCCCAATGATATCTGCTCATGCCAGGTACAGGAAGAGGCTTAAACCATTTGTTCAGAGTTTTGACGAAGAAGTCTACTCTTCTTGTTGGTGAGCGGCACACGGTCTTTGACATCCCGTGGAATCCAGTCTGCAGCAGCTCTAGCCCAGCTGTCATCTCTGAATCGCATTATGTGTCCGTCCCATCTGATTTTTGATGCTTTGGCAAATAAGAAAGTGTCCCTGATTCTTGATCGTTGACGGAGGTCGGAACTCCAGATTCCTTCTTTCGCTTGAGTGAGATGTGATACTCCTAGCATAGCTCTTTTGATTCATTCCTCTTTGGGATACCTAAATCGCGTTCTCATTCTGTTTACATAGGGCCTAGGTCTCTGAGGCGTAAGTTAGTGTAGAAAGAATGGTGGAATCAAAAAGATGTGCCCAAAGTCAAAGGTCTTTTGTCCTCTAAACCACTTCTTCGACGCTCTTGAAAGCATACTACCCTGCTCTCTTCCTCCTGCGCAGTTCTGGCACCAAGTCGTTCCTCATGTTGAGTTCTTGACCCAGGTACACATAGCTACTGCCTTCAGAGATGTTAATTCCATTGAGAGAAAATGGAATGTCAGGGACTAGTTTGTTTTTCTGAGATTTTGCTGTTTTGCTGAGATTCAGCTTCAGTCCAACCTTTCCACACTTCCAGTCGTAGTCGGCCAGCATTTGTGCCACTTAGCTAATGTTTGGTGTTATGAGAACAATGGCATCAGCAAAGCAGAGGTGGTGTAGTTGCCAACTGACTATTTTTACTCCCATTCCTCCCTATTATAGTCATTGTATGACGTTCTTGAGGGTGGCACTGAAGAGTTTTGGTGAAATGGTATCACCCTGCCTAACCCCTTCATTTACGTCAATGATCACTTCCTTGTAGAATGGTGAGATCCTGGTGGTGAATCTGTAATACAGCTCGTGGAGGATCTTGATGTACTGAGTTTGAATGCCCTGTTTGGCTAGGGCTTTGATGACTGCTTCAATCTCAACAGAATCAAAGGCCTCCTTGAAATCAATAAACGTTAGACAGAGCGTCATCTTGAACTCTCGCGAAACTTCAATGAGTTTGGTCACTGTGTGGATATGGTCCATCATGCTGAATCCTTTTTGGAACCCAGCTTGCTCGCATGGTTGTCCTTTATCTAGTATTCTGCCTATTCTATTCAGGATGACATGAGTGAACAACTTGTAGAAGACAAACAGCAGGCATATAGGGTGATAGTTGCTGCTGTCGTAGATGTCTCCCTTCTTGTACAATAAAACAGTCCTGCTGGTTTTCCACAGAACCTTGCATTCATACAGACAGTGTGTGAAGAGCCGAGCCAGTGTATTGATGAGTACTGGCGGCAGATTCTTCTTGTCCGTACCGGGTGCTGTACGTGTCTTTACCAAGGAAATGGCATGTTGGATTTCAGAAGAGGAAGTTGGGAATGACATATAAATTCTGCGGTATTTGGTATGTGGGCAGGTGGACATGGCTGTCTAAGAGATCCAAGTAGAAGTCATAAATAATCCTCTCCTTTGCACTCCTGGAAGATGTGATAGATCCATCAGGACATGGGAGGGCAGTCATCTTGGTCTTATAGTTGATGAAGGACAGGCGAGCGTTGCGAATTCTTTTCCCAGCTTCTGCCACATTGGCCAACACTGCTGCTCTTCTCTCTTCGAGGTCTTCCTTTATCGTTTCTCTGCACAGCTTTGTGAGCTTGGATGTTAGCTTGTGGTTGCCTGAAGCTCATGCCAAACCACATTGACGAATGATCTCAAGAGTTTCCAAAGATAGGCATCTGTTTGTGAGAGTATCCCGCCCACACGGCAGAGCTTGGCAAGCTCCCTGTGGTGTATTCGATATGCCACAAACAGTAACAACAAGTCTCACAATTGAAACGTTACTGGTGCCTGCTCGAGCAAATCAATGAACAGCAGGACAACAGTGCTGCAGTGCTACAGTGTTCAGTTAACCCATAAGGGGTTGCATGCCACTGTTTAAGAAGTTAGGATATTACTAATGGTAGGGGTCCTTAAAAACTAAGTTTCTTTTATTCATTAACAGTAGTTGTTCATTTGTAGCTCTATTTCATATTTCTATATACCTGAGGCTGCATAAAAATTTTTCAGTGAAAAATGGTTGCAAGTGGGAAAAATACCTGAGGAAGCTCTGTAGCAGGTCACCCCACCAGGTTACTCCTGGTCATCAAACCAATAATTAACTCAAGCCCCAGCACAACCAGGCCAGACAGTGCTGGGTCGGCTGAGAAAAACTTCATAGCAACAAAACTGCAGGTTCTGTAACACGTTTCCTCTTTCAGAAACCACAGAGCCATGTGACCCAGGAGGTTTTTTTTTTTGTTATATTCATTTGCATGTGGTCTTAAACATTATACTCTGCTTCTCTCTCCACAACTCTCCCCAACTCTCCCCAACTCTCCCCTTGAGAACCTGCCATCAGGGGGCATGGCTCCTCCAATCCCTCCAGCAGAGGCACACAGTCTCTCTAGAGGCCCATCTATCCTGGAAGATTTTCGCTCCTGAATTCTGTCCTCTTCTCTCCCATCCAAGCCCAGACTTCATAGTTGCAAGGTTCCATAGCCACAAAGATGACCCTTGCAATGTCCAGTCATGTCAGTTCCTTAACCTGTTGGGAGGGAGGAAGAGGGAGACTGGGAGGGGGGAAGAAAGAGAGTGAGGAAGAGAGACAAAGGAAGGGAGGGAGGGAAGGAGGGAGGGAGGGAAGGAGGGAGGGAGGAAAGGAGGGAGGGAGGGAGGTACAGGAAGAGAGACAGAGGAGAGAGACAGAGGAGAGGGGGCAGGGGAGAGAGAAAGAGAGAGAGAGAGAGAGAGAGAGAGAGAGAGAGAAGTGCCTGCCATAGATGTAGCTTCAGGGAGGGAGTGAGAGGGAAATTGGGGACATCATCAAAGAATAAGAAAAAGTGGTTACATGGCAGAGCTGGGTAAGTGAGGTGGGAACTGTTTACTCACTCTCTGCAGGTGATGCTTTCCTGTCTCTGGAGTAATAATCCACCGGACAGCAGCTAGACATTAAGGGGAGAGAACCAAAGGCCAGTGAACCCATCGAGGACAGGGGGACGTGTGTCCTTCTGCCTCCTCCTCCAAGAATGGTCAAGGGAGCATCCTGCACGAGAGACTGGTGTCCTTCCTCAAGGGCCAGCTCACACTGGCTGAGGCAGAGCTCGATTGAGCACATGGCCAGTACATAGTCAGTACCTGGTCAGCTCTGGCTGCTGCCTTCCAGGGGGGCACTAAAGCAGATAGTAGACAGGCAGCATTTTGGGGAACCAGGAATGCACCTCAGCCTGACCTCTGGGCCAAACAATCAGGCATCCATTGCTCTGTTAATCTCGGAAAGTAGAAAATCTGGGAGAGGATGGACGTTCATCTGGGCCAATCTGGCTCCCTGCAACCTACCAGAGCCTCTGTAATTTCAATTCCAACAAATTTCCCTTACCAGCTGAATACAGAACATTATTGTTTGTTGTTTTCATTTATTTATTTCTTTAGTTTTGGTTTGGGGATACATGCCATAATGCACAGGCATCATTCCTGGTGGGGCTTCAGGGACCAGATAGGGTGTGAGGTATTGACCCCATGTTGGCTGCAAGTAAGGAGAGTGCCCTGCCCACTGAACTACTACTTTGGCCCCAGAATGTTATTTGGTGTGGTTTAAGGGATGATTCTTCGGGGCTGAGAATGCTCAAATATTTTCCCATATAAATCAAGGCCATGATGATTGTCAGTGGGGTTTTCCCGGACATGCTCATCTTGGATGTCTGTGGCCGTGTTATCACAGTGGTGTTCGCACTACAAGTGCTATTGAATAGTTGCAGCGGGGTGCCACAGTCTGGCAACCATGCAGTATTTACTATCTTGTCTATTTTTTTTGGGGGGGGGAGTGTCACACCCGGCAATGCACAGGGGTCACTCCTGGCTCATGCACTCAGGAATCACTCCTGGCAGTGCTCAGGGGACCATATGGTATGCTGGGAATCGAACCCAGGTTGGCCACGTGCAAGGCAAACACCCTACCTGCTATGCTATCGCTCCAGCCCCTATCTTGTCTTTTATGGGAAAAAGAAATCAAATGGTGTTCAATACCACTATGTTTTCCAACTCCAAGGTAGACCTATTGATTCTACAGACCTCTGAGGACATAGCATCCATTCTTCTAAGAGACCTTAGCACCCATTCTTTTAAGAGATCTAGCACCCATTCTTCTAAGAGACCCTAGCACCCATTCTTCTAAGAGACCTAGCACTCATTCTTCCAATGTTACAGGTGAAAGGTCTGCCCCAACAGAGGTGCACCTTCTAGATGCAGCCTCTTCAGAAACTTCTGTGATAGGTCTTCAGAATTGGCCACATAAAATGAACTACTTGTTTCACAAAACAACAGAACTGAAAAAACAAATGCGAAGAATATAGCTACTAAACTTATGTTTGCAAATACTACTAAACCTAAGCGGGGCATCCTAGCATATTGTTGCCAGTGGCTCAAAAGAGGTCAGTTGAATTAGGAATGAGAAAGTAGACTTGAGAAAAAAGTGCTCCGGCCTGTCTGCTGGACCCACCTCTGCCATCTGCACCTGGGGAAGTGCCTGGCTTTGGTAAGGAATCACAAAGTCTGCAATGAGCCCCTACAGGGCAATAACACTCATGTCCCACTGGCCCCATGAGGAGGCTGCCAGACTGCACCTGGGGGCTGCTTTTTCTGCACCAGAGCATGGGAGACGATCCCCACCAATTATTATGTAGGAGCTGCTGACTCAGGCGGGAGCAAGGAACTGTCTTGGCAGGAAAGGAGTCCTAACCACAGCACAGGCGTGCTGAGGTCAGTCCGAACTTGGAGGAATTCATTTGCCAGTCCTAACCTCAGCACAGGAGTTATGGGTCTGTCACCTTTCCTTCATAGAAAAGAATTTTAGGAGAAGGCAAAAAAGTAAAGCAAGACAGTTTTATTGGAAGAAATTTACTTAGAAATATGTGAGGGGAGAGAGAAATGGGAAGTCTGTGTGCGAGAGAGGGCACGGGCTTCTCCAGAGTCGAGCAAGCAAACAGGCAGAGGTGATCCAGCAAGATATATACTTGTTCAAGGGAGAACATGGGCTCGAGGAGTCAGCTGCAAATGGCTTTTTCTGGAGGTGGAGGGTAGGGGTGGTGGTGGGGGGGTTCTACAATTCCTCCAAGTGGGTTTTCCTGCAGTTTTACACACATCAAAGTTAATGTGGGTGCTGTCACTAGAAAGCCTTACCCAATTCATGGTCTTCTCATAATCTCATTCCTTGTGAGATGAGATATGGTCCTTTCATCATTTCCTAGATTTTTGTGTAGCTTCCCCTTTCCCGAGGGTCCACACTTCTCTAGGAGAGGACTTGAATTTCTGCATTTGGGTAGTGTCTCGGCTTCCCCTATCCAAAGAGTTCAGGATTTGCATGTCAAAGGGTTGGTGTCTTTATACCTTTGGGCAACTTCAGGTCTAGGAACTCTTAGTTTTTTATAATTTATAATTTATAATTCCCAAAAGATTAGTATCAGGAATCCTTCGCTATGGGCCGGCACCAGTATCTTTCACTTGGTCTGCAATATCAACCCATTCCTAAACACAGACAAGTTACAAAGATGGATTGAAACATGTATTTCAAAGTCATTTGGGAATTTGCCAAAGGGATGATTCTCAGGCTTCATTAAAGACTATGATTCATTGTGGAGGGTGCACAGGAATCCACTTTGTCAGCTAGAACCACATTGAGTGTGATGGTAGTGGTTTATAGGCCTTTCTCAGAGACATTCTGTACTGAGAAGAGTGAGGAATTCATAAAGGAATCGGATTTTTTTTTCAAATAACATATAAAAATTGTGAAATTAAGTTCACATATTTCAAGCAACTCCATAAAAAGCAAAACTTAGTCATTTGATATTAAAAACACCCACTTTTTCTGATGAGAAACACTTTCAAAATATTCTTAGATGTCAAACAGAAAGGTTGGTTTGGTATGTCTTACATAGGAATGTCAACAATTGTTTTGAGGCACAAGACAATATTGAGGGCATATTGTTTATAATTCAAATACATTCAATAGGAAAATAAATTCAATAGCAGAGAGGTTAATTATCACTCATTGTTACTTGTCACTTGTCGTTGGTTTGCTCAAGCAGGCCCTAGTAACGTCTCCATTCATCCCTATCATGTGATAGTGTAGCCCAATGGCGTCTGCTAGCTCCAGGAATACAAAGAGCTCAAACCTTTCATTTATTAGTTTATTTTATTAGCACTTATTAAAAGCTTAATTTACAAATTAAACAGTAATGAAATTTTACATGCATTGCTAATAAACTTCAAATTATAGAAAAAATGGTGGTGGGGGGAGGGGACATGGCCAGAGGTTCTCCTGGCTCTGTGTTCAGGGAGAGCAAGTTTCTTACCTGCGCTATTGCTCTGATCCAAGGGGACAATATTTTTAAGACAACCCTGTAAGAAACACTTATACACTATAACATTTTATTTATTCATTTTTGTTGTTGCCAGGAATCAAACCAGCTCATCACATGTGAAAGATATATATTTACTCATATTCCTGAACTTAAAAATTCTTAGTATAGCTTTGATGAGCATACACAAATCCATGATCACCCAGTACAAGTCCAAATTATTCAGTCTTAGAAGATATTTCAGGTTATAAAATATTTAAATCGACTTAATGTACCATTTCTGCATTTTGCACATATTAGAAGACTCTATAGAGCTTAAAGAACTTAAGCTATTGCAGAATAAAAAGATTTTATTTCTGCTAAATTTATTTACCTTGTGTGCTACTTCTCTTATGCCTTAGCCTTTTGTACTTATCTCTATCATGGTCCTGTGGTCATTTGCCATCTCCTTACATCTTGACTACCACCTCATTTTATTCTTATTTCAAAAGTCCTGTATGAAAGTTCAACTTCTGTGATTATTAAATAAAGTGTTAATGACTCTATTTATATCAAGCTAAATAGACTTAAAGTCAAAAATTGAAACAAAACAATCATATCAAAATAATGGATTAACTTTTTAAGAAGACATAATAATTATAAATACATACACACTCTGAAATGTAACAACTAATACATATATAGCAAATACTAACGGAACTAAGGAAATAGAAAAAATAGTAGAAGACTTCAGTGCCCCACACCCAGCAATGGATATATGATTCTGATAGAAAACCAACAAGGAAATGTTGAGTTAAAAAAGGATGTACTAGTTCTAAGGCTGTAGGTCTAGGGAGCCACAATATAGATGGACACAAAGTAATCTTGAGATATCAGAACAAAGTTTGATCATCACTCATCATGATTTCAGATAAATTACAAAACTATAGTAACTAATGCAGTATAGAGAACATAAAAGTAAATTTATCAGGCACGTTAAAATTTAGTGATGGTATCAGAGGTTTAAAAAAATTACTAGGAAAAGATAGTTTTGCCAATAAATGATAATGAGAAATTGTATTACCATCAAACAAACACAAACACACACAAGGAACAGAACACCATTCCCACAATTTAACAAACTAAAATGGATTGAAGATGTAAATATAATACATAAAATTAAAAATCTTCTAGAATGAAATAAAAAGTGTATACTCCCTAACATTGCTCCTGGCAATATTTGGGGAGACTTTTAAAATAATAGAACAGACAACAAAAAACCTTTTACAAGTAAAAGTACATCAAGCTAAAAAGTCTTTACAGAAAGAAAATAAAATAAAAAGGAGATCACCAGAATGGGAGAAAATAATTGCAAACCATTTATGATTCATCTCATAAGGATTTAAAGTTACATCTTAATGCAACACAGCAGCAGAAGAGTATATGCTTCTTAAAAAATAGGTAAGTGGCTTGGACTCAGTTTCCCTGTATCTGCCCTTGGCACCACATTTACTCCCCCAGGGATCACCAGGAGTGATCTTTGAGCACAGAGGCAGGAGTAAGCCCTGAGCACTGTCAGATATGGTTCAAACTCTCCCCTGCTAATATAGGCAAAATACCTAAATATATTTATTTTCAAAGATGGTCAATAAATAAATTTCAATATGTTCAGTATCATAGTCATCTAGACGTGCAAGTTGAAACCATAATAAAATATTGCTCATGTCTATTAGAGTCACTTTAATCAAAGAAATAGGCATCATAGAATTTCCTTAAAAATCATAAAGAAATTTAAAAATAATGAAAATATTATTTACCCAAGGGAATTTAGAAATCCTATCATATGAGAAAATAAGGAATGCATTGTATAACATAAGCCAGAAGGAAAAAGAAAAATCTTTTTCTTTTTTGCTTTTTGGGTCACACTTAGCAATACTCAGGTGGTATTCCTGGCTCTGTACTTAGGAATTACTCCTGATGGTGCTTGGGGGACCATAAGGGATGCCTGGGATTGAACCCGGGTCAGCCGCAGGCAAGGCAGACACCCTACCCGCTGTACTATTGCTCTGGCTCTGGAAAAGGAAAAATCTTATGTATTATAATTATATGTAAAAAATCTTATATATATGCATACATATATATACATATACTCACTATATCTAAAAGTCTTAACAATTTTTAAAATTTCAAACTCATCAAAACAAAGGTAGCATGGTGGTTAGGAGAAACTTGGAACATGATGGTCAAAGGGCACAGCCTCAATTAATAAGATGAATAAATTCTGGATTTCTAATTACATAAATTTGACTATTTTAATAAAGCTAATTTAAAACTGAATTTTCACTGGTTCAGTCTCTCCCATACGGTTTTTCAAACAAAGTAAGTTTCTTTTTGGTACCACTTTGGAGTCTGTGAACTATTCGATTGCTTCTCCATGTGAGCGTCTGAGCCACTCTTCTGGAACTGGGGGACTTCGAAGGAGGTGGTCTGCCTGTAGATGCTTGGTCTGGACCACAGCTTCTGCATTTTCCCAGCTTTTCTCTGTACTAGGAGCAGTTGGTGCAACAATTCCCAGATGCCTCTCTTAAGCCCATCATGTTATCTAAACTTGAGCAACTCTTCTGTAAATAGGTCTTTAAAGTGATTTCCCAATTTCTTCATTATATTCACCAGAAACTGAGACTTTGGAAGATGAAGCTACTTGCAATGAAAAAGTTTTTGACTTGCCTGAGATCTGAGAGAGGCAAAAGTCTTGTTTTCTAAGCCATATCCAACCAGACCTGAGTTTCCTGACAGATGCACCAGGGCATGGTTCAAATCACATTATCAAAATTTGATTTTCTTACATGTGTTTTTGTGTTTCATTTGATATATACCTATAACTGAATTTCCAGAGACTTAAATGGTTTTAATTTTTTCCTGTGTTTTTTTGAGCAACACTGGTATAATAGCTCCTGTTCGTATCCAGGGAAATATTTGTGGTGCTGGGGATCGAACTGGGGCCAGCCAAATGCAAGGCAAGTTCCTGCTTTACCATCACTCCAGTCTTGCTTTACATTTTCAAAACAATTTTCAAGATACATGATTATTATCTGGGGAAGAATTTGGTAAGATCCCTTACACTGGTATCATGATAGTCACTTATTTTGTTTTTGATCATAATTTTGGGGAAGTTTAAGAAAAAGTTTTAATTGAGTTTCCCTATATCCAAAATTGTTATTAAAGCTAATACTATGTTTTTCAATTATAAAAAATGTATTTGAGAACATAAAAGAGAAAAGAGAATTGAGAAGACACTAGAAAAGTGGAAATATGATATCTATTATTCTAGATGTATATATGTAGGTTGACAATATAATTTGTACCTGGTTTATTTTATGATTTTGAATAATTATAATAACGATCTGATGAGCATCAAATTTATTTCAAAGTCCACTTTAAATCAAAGGAAAATAAAGAAATAAAAATTGGGAAAGAGGAAATATCTTATTAAAGTAAGTAAGCATTATTGTAGAACAGACTTTAGTGTTAAGTAATAAACACTCGACCTCATATCTCTTCATTCTCAGCAATGGAAAACAAATTATCAAATGCTTCCTTTTCAGCAGGTCCGACTTTAGGGGGTGGAGAAACTCCAAACAATAATAGTGAGTTTTTTGTTGATATATTGAATGTGATCAAAGTAAAGTGAAATTTATCAGTTACACAGGCAGGGTGGGGGGTTGGGGAGGTGCGGGGGTAGGTATACTGTGATATTTGGTGGTGGAATATGTGCACTGGTGAAAGGGATGGGTGTTCAAACATTGTATAACTGAGACTTAAACCTGAAAGCTTTGTAACTTTCCACATGGTGATTCAATAAAAGAATAAATTAATTTAAAAATATTTATCCTCTAATACTGGCTTGAAAAAAAATAAAAAATTTAAGTTACAAAAAAAAATGTAGTAAAGAACTATTGTCACTGTCATCCCATTGCTCATTGATTTGTTCGAGCTGGCACCAGTAACGTCTCTCATTGAGAGACTTATTGTTACTGTTTTTGGCATACCCAATATGAATGGGTAGCTTGCCAGGCTCTGCCGTGTGGGCTCCATACTCTCAGTAGTTTGCCAGGCTCTCCGAGAGGGGCGGAGGAATGAAACATGGGTTGGCGAAAGCCTACCCGTTGTGCTATTGCTCCAGCTAAAGAACTATTATTCCCACTTAATGATGAAATATTATTTCCACCTAATTGATCTTCCGCACATTGGTAGTGGGCGAAACTATTTTGGATATTAATATTGTAAACATTGACAGTATAGTAATAACATCTTTAAAACTGCTGTAAAGCATTAATTATATAAAAAAGAGAATAATATGTCCCAGTTACAACTAAATTCAGGTTAAATAACATAGGATGACACTATACACTACTGAAACCTACAAAAATTTAAATTATAGAGATACAGTGTAATTATTTTTGTAGATGAAATAGCTTGTTAATGAAATCTGAAATTTGACAGAATCTCCTTTAATATTTTTCCTGCTAAAACATTGCTCTTCCATTTTCTTTCCCCCCATCCTCTCCCCTTAATCCTTACCTCTCACTATTTTGTTTAATTTTTGTTTCTTTAGGCCACACACCAGTGCTCAGGGCTTACTCCCGGGTCTGCACTAAGGAAGTCCCACCTTAGTGGGGACTCAGAGGACTAGATGGAGTGTCGGGTATCGAACTCAAGTAGCGCAGGTGGCAAGCAGAGCAAGCAACCTACCATCTCCTCTCGCTCCACACCCATCTCTCACTCTTCTAATACATCATTTTTGAATCATTTAAAAAAATTTAACATCTCAATGTAATTTTGAAATGATTTTTTAACTCAAGAATCACATTTCTTATTTCTCCCCCTCTCGTTTATGCTCTTGACCACTACAGGGATTTAAATACTACATTTGATATGGATGTATACATTACATTTATACTGCTAGGGAAACTTGTACCTGTGTGCTTTCTCTCATTAATCAAGTTTGTCTTCTTTAACACTCTTTGCTATCATAGAATGCTGAATTTCTTTGGCCCAGAGAGAGATAGTACCTCAGGTAGACACTTGCCTTACACACAGCCAGTCTGGATCAGGTTCCATGCATACAATATGGTCCCCTGAGCCGGCCAGGAGTGATGCCTGAATGCAAATCCAAGAGTAACCCCAAGTACCACCAGCTTTCTGCTGGATTGTGCCCAGAAATTACTCCTGGCAGGGTTCAGGGGATCATATATGGTGCCAGAAATTGAACCCGATCTGTGGCATGCAAGATAAGTGCCCTGCTTGTTTTACTATTACTCTGATCCCCCAGCGTGAAATTTACTATGTGCTATCCATTTATTCTCACATCCTCAAGCTTCTTCACCTCTAAACACAGATGTCCTAATAATTCTACTCACCTCTATAAATTTTCTCTATTTTATACTGCTAGATATTTAGACCAGCTAGGAATGCATAAATAATGCCTTCAATATCATACCATCTATATTTGACCCGAAAAGGAGTTATGTTTTCTGTGCTCAAAAAATTGAACTAACGACTTATGGTTTTAAAAGTTGTTTTTGTGTCATGATGCTCCATTTGATTATTTTTCAAATGAGGCATGAAACGCTTCATGTCAGATTAAATTTTAAAAATGAATGACATCAGTTTCTTGTGTTTATCTCTCACCAAAGTTTAGATGTAGAAATAAGCACAGTTAACTGATATTCTAGAAGATATAAAAGTTGGAGTGAGGAGGGCATGTTGAAATATAAATCCTACAACAAATGTACATTTATTTCTGCCTGGAGGCTGCGATTCCTTTTCAATAAAGAATGCTTAAACAACTTTCACTGGTGGCGTGCTGTTGCTCTCTGCTCAAGGATTAATTAAAACATGTTCCAATAAAACCTCCAGCATGAATACATGGAACCAGAGCATGTTCTGTGGGCTGCACCTTCTTATGTGATAAGCCATACACATGCCTTCAGTGGATGCACATTGCTTACGTTTTTAGCTCTATTAAACCGGTATAATTATGGAACAATCTAGGCAATGTTCAATAGCCCATGCAGATGCCTGACAGGGCATGTTGTCTCTTAATTAGGAACTTGAATGCCTAATGCTTGTATATTAACTGAAATAATTGAATAGATGTCTAACATTTCTTCCCTTTTACCGATTTCAAGGCCAGACTTACCAGAATTAAGCATTTTAAGAGTATTTCATTCTATGTTACATGGAACTAAAGATACGATTAAGTATTGTATTTTACAGATATTATTTTCATAATTCTGTTTTCAGTTTTAACCCATTATCCTGGGCAGAACCTACAAAAACCTAGTACTGACAATTGAAGTTAAGTGTGTCACCTTTTTCTAAATATCAGTTCTAATTAGTTTGTGCAAACAGTGTGCCACTAAAGTGAGCCACTAAAAAGTGTAAACATATATATTACCCATGTTGGAAATTCTTGATAAGTCACTGTTTATTCACAACTCTTAATGCATAAGGTGTTTTTAAACACAGAAAATTGATCTCTATTAGGCATATAATGATACATTTTTATAAACATTTTTAGTAAGAGATATCTGATGTGCAAAAGCCTGTAGACAGTTTTATGGAAATAGTACTATGCTTTGCAGAAGCGCATCACAGTCATGTTGTTTTGGCTTAATAGTCTGAGAAGTAAATTATTTTTGCTTCACATTTGTAACAAAATAAGAAACCCTATATAAAGGTAAATGTGCGCCTTTTCATGTTTTTATGTCTTCCTTTGTCTTCTTGGAGCACCTGGTTTGTTTGCAAGATTATATGCGTGAAACAAAAAAGGAATTATTGAATAATTATCTGCTGTTTGTTCTCTCAGATGAACAATCAGATTAACGTTCATCCTATACAGAAGAAGAGAGCTTTTATGGATTCAAAGACAAGAAATACAGTTTTTGGCAAGAAAACATTTATCAAAATGGCCTGCATTTTTTGACTCAAAAAAAAAAAAACAATATGAAGTTTGTCTTCCACTAGGGAGTTGGGGTTTTGGAAATGTTGAGTGTCAAACAAAGATATGCATAGCAGCTTTTCTCCTAAACAATACAAATTAGTCCACATTAGATTAATGTGATCATCACGCAGAGCATAGAGTAGAAGCTGTGCAGAAAAACAAAGCTATAATTCAGAAGGAGATGAACTCTTCATGCAAGGAAAGAGTTGAAAATCATAAACTACAATAATTTTGTGTTATAATTTATAAGTGCAGACATTCTTTCCATTTTTAAGCAACAGTCACTCAGCATCTCCTAGTTTTTTGCACCTTATTTTACCAATTTAAAATCAGAGAGCCCATATTAATATGTTAGCTTTAAGTTAATAATATATCAACTCTTCTCTTGTCATTTTTGTTAGAATACATATGAAAAATAATACATGGTGGCTCATTTTGATAGAGAAAGATATATGTCATCATGAAAAAAGTCACAGCAAAATTATTAATAGAACAGGAAGTGCACAATGCTGAACAGTCGTTCCCGCTAAACAACAAAACAACAAAATTGAGTCATATTAATGTATTCAACAGTGCCTTGGTGACACATCAGATGCCATCTGTCATTACTTGCTTATTATGTTGCTGAAACAGAATTATGAGGTTTTGCTAACAATTACTAAGAACATACTATTTCATATTCTTCTTTTTAGGGGAGTAGGGGTCGGGGTTGTATTTTATTTTCACTTAGTCTACAGATTGACTGAAAAAATAAAAACCTACAAAACATGAATAAATGGAGATTGAACAAAAAAATAAAATACTGCACCTATATGTGGCCTTGTTCTTTTATCTCTTCCTTCCTTTCTGTCTCTTTATTCCTTTTCCTTTCTTTTGTAGGCTTTCTTTCTTTCTTTCTTTCTTTCTTTCTTTCTTTCTTTCTTTCTTTCTTTCTTTCTTTCTTTCTCTCTCTCTCTTTCTTTCTTTCTTTCTCTCTTTCTCTCTCTCTTTTTCTCTCTTTCTCTCTTTCTTTCTTTCCTTCTTTCTTTCTTTCTTTCTTTCTTTCTTTCTTTCTTTCTTTCTTTCTTTCTTTCTTTCTTTCTTTCTTTCTTTCTTTCTTTCTTTCTTTCTTTCTTTCTTGCTTTCTTTCTTGCTTTCTTGCTTTCTTTTTCCTTTTTTCCTTCCTTCCCTCCCTCCCTCCCTCCCTCCCTTCCTCCCTCTCTTCCTTCCTTCCTTCCTTCCTTCCTTCCTTCCTTCCTTCCTCCCTCCCTTCCTCCCTTCCTTCCTTTCTTCCCTCCTTCCCTCTTTCCCTCCTTCCTTCCTTCTTTACCTCCTTCACTCCCTCCCTTCCCTCTTTTCTTCCCTGCTTTCTTCATTCCTCCTCCCTTCCTTCTCTTCCTTCCTTCCCTCTTTCCTTCCTTTCTTCTTTCTCTCTTTTTCTCTTTCTTTCTTTCTCTCTTTTTCTCTTTCTTTCTTTCTTTCTTTCTTTCTTTCTTTCTTTCTTTCTTTCTTTCTTTCTTTCTTTCTTTCTTTCTTTCTTTCTTTCTTTCTTTCTTTCTTGCTTGCTTGCTTTCTTGCTTTCTTTCTTGCTTTCTTGCTTTCTTTTTCCTTTTTTCCTTCCTTCCCTCCCTCCCTCCCTCCCTCCCTCCCTTCCTCCCTCTCTTCCTTCCTTCCTTCCTTCCTTCCTTCCTTCCTTCCTTCCTTCCTTCCTTCCTTCCTTCCTTCCTCCCTCCCTTCCTCCCTTCCTTCCTTTCTTCCCTCCTTCCCTCTTTCCCTCCTTCCTTCCTTCTTTACCTCCTTCACTCCCTCCCTTCCCTCTTTTCTTCCCTGCTTTCTTCATTCCTCCTCCCTTCCTTCTCTTCCTTCCTTCCCTCTTTCCTTCCTTTCTTCTTTCTCTCTTTTTCTCTTTCTTTCTTTCTCTCTTTTTCTCTTTCTTTCTTTCTTTCTTTCTTTCTTTCTTTCTTTCTTTCTTCCTTTCTTTCTCTCTTTTTCTCTTTCTTTCTTTCTTTCTTTCTTTCTTTCTTTCTTTCTTTCTTTCTTTCTTTCTTTCTTTCTTTCTTTCTTTCTTTCTTTCTTTCTTCTTTTCTATCTTTTCTTCTCTCTTTCTTTCCTGTGTTGTGTGTTTTTAAGTCACACTCAGAGCTGTTCATAGCTTACTTCTAAAGCTGCACCCAGGCTTCCTTAGAAATTGATATATACAATTTTGTATATATAAATTTAGGAAAAAATAATTTTAATTCAAAATAATTTGTTACCAAGCAATAAATCCTTTAGGATTAGAAATTTGCAGAAAGAATTATTTACAGGAACTAACTATGATTACACTAATTTATGCTGCAACTGCTCTAATTGTAGATTTTCTCAGACCCTCTCTTTACTTTTAACCACCCAAGCATTAATTCTTTTTAATGGTTATATGAATAATAATTTTCTATAAATCATTGCAGTGACATTATATGATTAGTGAGCAACAATTTTATTATATAATCAAATACAAGCATACATTCAGTTTGACACCAAAATTTTAATATTATATGTAGAATATGGACTCTGCACCAGGAGTGCCCCAGAGGGGGGCAGGTGAGAGCCCTCCCCACCCCAAGGGACCCAGCCCTGGAAGCCGACCTCCACTACTCCACCACTGCCACACTCCAGGCCACTTTCCACACACTTGGGCCGAGCCTCATGCATGAGCGAAGTCCCACAGAACCCAGGTAATGCGGAACTTTATGATCTTGGACTCTGGTCTCAATGGGACCCAGGAGCAGAGATCCTCTGCTTGCTTCCCCCAATCTTCGGTGACCCAGGGGTCACACCCATAAGCCACCTCCTGCTGGCACTAGATAATCTCCTCATCAGCCACCCTCCAGAACTCACGGTTGCTTCTCCTGGAAGGGAGCATACAATGAGGCCCCCATAACCATGCCACCAGACTCTGCACCCGGAGAGCCTGGCAAGCTTCTGAGAATATCCCACCCGCACAGGCAGAGCCTGGCAAGTTACCCGTGGCGTATTCCAACAACAGTATGAATAACAGGTCTCATTCCCCTGACCCTGAAAAGAGCCTCCAATCATTGGATAAAAAGTAAGAAGAATATAAAAATCTCAGGGCTGGGATGAATGTAGATGTTATTGGCGCCTGCTAGAGTAAATCGATGAACAGCATAACAGTGATACAGTGATGTTATATGTAGAAAATTAAACAATTAAGATACAGGATAAGTGGAAATTGTGAACTCTGTATTAGAAGCATTTAAAAGCTTGCCAGGGGAATAAAATGTAGCTATCCAAAAAACAATGCAATATATATATATATGACATGGATAATTTTAAGAAAACCAAAATATGGGAAATATTCATGTCCTTATTTCTAAGTACTAGACTCATTTCTTTCAGGGTAAGTAAATGTTCTTTTACAAGAAAGTAGATGCTTTCATGTAAACTGGCTTAGGAGAGAAATACAAAGCTGCATCTTCGCTGGCCATGTTTTGGAGTCACTAAGACCATGTAATTCAGGAAAAATAACAGAAATTTATAGCTACTCTAAATTTAACAAATGGAACTACTGAAATATTAAGTCAATATTTAGCACTAGCCTGCTATGGTTAAATAAATTATTTAAATTATTTGAGTCAAATAATTTATCCTCCCTCAGGACTGGCCTCATGAAAGGTAAACACCAGTCCCTCGATTCTCATAAAGATCCATTCAGACACTGCATGTGAAAGTCCAAATTGTAGCACACTCAAGAGGACACTGGCTTACACCATGAGAGCAGGTGCCTAGGAAGCACTGTAGACCGAGTGTCATTTTTTTCTGACATTAAGAGTTTTATAACAATAATCTCAAGGTTAATCTTGTCTATTGGCAAAGTTAGAAAGTATTCTTTATTTAGAAATTTGTAATGAAGACAGAAGTATTTCTAGAGAGTGAAGAAAACCATATTGTTCAAAGAAATTCATTGCTTCTAATATTTGTCTACAAAATGTGTTTGGATGCATATAAAATAAACACACATTTTTATATTTAGTTTTATATCAGAAATACAAAAGATTGTTCAAAGGGGTCTGAAAGAGGCCTAGCAATCTCTGCTCCCCAGAAAAATGGGGTATCTATTAAATTAAATCTATTAAAGATAGGGAATCTACTCTGTTAGAATCTACACAGACTTGGCCCTCGCCCTCTTCTGTTTGTCTGGAGAGTTCTTAAGGCTCCTGAATGGATTCAAAATTCAGACACTGTTAAGTGAATCTCAATAAATAACACCCCCTGGAGTTCACAGCCTCGTGATTACATCAGTCTATGGTTCCATTTAACAATAGAAAGTACAGAAAGCGACTTCATAAGATTTCCAAGGCTGGGTAAAATAAGAACAAAATAAAATTTTAGGCCTTGCCCTGACGGTGGTGCCCAGTCACCCCGTAAGTGTTGCCTCTGACTCTTGAAGCCAATATGGATCTTCCATATGGTGCAGTTATGTGGGAAAATGGTCACTGTTATGACAGCACTGGATTCCAGCCGAGCTCTGTAACTCTGCTTTCAACTCACAACACTTGTCTGCCCAAGAAAGGCAACACAGGGGCCCAGAGCAATAGTACAGGGGGTAGCTCACCTTGAATAGTTCAATACTGGGGAACCCATATGATCACGTGAGCACACCAGGAGTGATTGATTCCTAAGTGCAGAGCTAGGAGTAACTCCTAAGCACTGCCAGGAGTGGCATGAAGATGAAAGGTTAGAAAGAGAAGGAAAAACAAAAGAAGGAAGGAAGGAAGGAAGGAAGGAAGGAAGGAAGGAAGGAAGGAAGGAAGGAAGGAAGGAAGGAAGGAAGGAAGGAAGGAAGGAAGGAAGGAAGGAAGGGAAGGAAAGAAGAAACAGAGGAAGAAAGAAAGAAAGAAAGAAAGAAAGAAAGAAAGAAAGAAAGAAAGAAAGAAAGAAAGAAAGAAAGAAAGGAAGGAAGGAAGGAAGGAAGGAAGGAAGGAAGGAAGGAAGGAAGGAAGGAAGGAAGGAAGGAAGGAAGGAAGGAAGAAAGAAAGAAAGAAAGAAAGAAAGAAAGAAAGAAAGAAAGAAAGAAAGAAAGAAAGAAAGAAAGAAAGAAAGAAAGAAAGAAAGAAAGAAAGAAAGAAAAAGCCCCTTCGCCACCCTCCAGTGCCGTGCCCAGTTTCCTCTCTCTGGCAGGTCAGTGAAATGAACTTGGCCACCAATACCCCCCACCCTCCCTCGCAAGGCCCCCACCCACATCTTGGTAGTGGGCGTGGCCCCCGCAGAAGTAGGTGTGGCCTATTTTGGAGCTGCAGTTATTTTCCTAAGACACAGCAACCTGTTGTTACATCTCACCTATGTCTGTGAGTAATATCTTAGCTATCCAATAGGCCGGTAACCTATTCCAATTTCACCAAAATACCAATGAATACAGCAGCTGTGCAAGCCCAATATAAAAGAGCAAATTCTCCGAAAGCATCACTTGAGGCCTCACATAAGGAATAGAGGAACATCTGAGAAAAAGGACACGTTCTAAAGCGGAAGATAAAAAGGTGACCACCATTGACCAAGCCCATTCAGAATCCTTTTTCACAACAAGAGGGAATAGGGATAGTGATCTTTAATGTCATTCCTCCATACCAACACAACAACATAAAGAAACAGCGAAAATCCCCATCACAAGGAGAGGATGAGGAAAGGAGTCCAGAAGCCTTAAGAGGCATTTCCCGCAAATCTGGGCTTTCTGATAAAGAATTCAGAGATGAAATGCTGAAGATGTTCAATGAACTCAACATAAAGATGGAACAGGTACCCATTAAATTACAGGAGGACCTGAAAGAAACAATGGAATGGACAGCCCAGAAATTACAGGAAGAAATGAGAGTGAAAATAAAAAAAGCTATAAAAAGAAATGTCATGAATAAATGACTCGGTAGATGAAATAAAAACTCATTGGGTGCCCACAACAATAGAATAGTTACAGAGGAAGACAGAATCAGAGAGCTTGAAGATGAGCTTCAGGAAGATTACAGGCAACAACAAACAAACAATGTGAAGACACCTCAATAGAGACCTAGCTCTAGGGCGAAGCAAAGTCCAGGGGATGATTTCAAGAGTAACAACATTAGAATTATCAGAGTACCAGAAGGACAGAAAAGCAACCCCAATGAAAAAGCTACAGTCAAAGAAATCATTGCTGAAAAGTTCCCAGAGCTGGAGAATGCAGGCATCCAGATTCAAGGAGCCTGAAGGGGGGGCAGCTAAAAGAGACCCTAACAAAAAAACTCCAAGACATATCATAGCTATGATGATGGATGTCGTGAATAGAGACACGATACTGCAAGTAGCAAGGTCAAAGAAGGAAATCACATAGAAAGGAGCACCCCTTAGATTCACAGCACACCTATCAGAGGAATCCCTCCAAGCCTAAAGGCAGTGGTGGGATATAGTAAAAAAAAAAAAAAATCAATGACATGAACACTTCACCAAGAATACTTTATCCAGCTAAACTCTCATTTAAACTCGAAGGAACACTATTTTGTGGATAAACAACAGCTCAGGAACTTCATAGACTCAAAACCAAACCGAAAAGAAGGACTAAAGGGGTACTGTAAGACAAGAAAAACCAAACAACAAAGCACAACAAACCCTTACAGAAAGATGGCACAAAACCCCATAACAATAATCTCTCTCAATGTCAATGGTCTAAATTCACAAATTTAGAGACACAGAGTGGAAAAATGGATTAAGAGACTGAAACCAACATTCTGCTGCCTACAAGAAACACATCTGAACAGCCAGAACAAACACAGACTCAAAGTCACAGGATGGAAAACAATCCTGCAAGCAAACAACTCCCTCAAAAAAGCTGGGGTGGCCTTACTAGTATCAGACAACATAGAATTCAGGTTGAAAAAGATTAAAAAGACAGTGAAACCATTTTTATTAATCAGGGGATATGTACAGCAGGAAGAAATCACACTCCTAAACGTGTACGCAACCAATGAGGGACCAGCTAAATGCCTACAGCAACTGCTAACAGACTGTAAGAAGGACATCACGAGCAACACAACAGTAGTTGGAGACTTCAAAACCATCCTATCACCTCTGGATAGATCAAAAAGATTAAAACTCAGCAAGGAAATTTTGGCTTTTGGAGGAAGAAATAGAAGAGAGAGGGCTATTAGATCTATACAGGACTTTATATCCCATGAAAAAAGAATACACATTCTTTTCCAGTGCACATGGAACATTTTCCAGAATAGACCATGTTCTGGGCTACACAACATACCTCAACCGAATCAGGAAGACAGATATTGTACAAGCTATCTGTTCAGACCATGATGCACTGAAGATAGAAGTTAAACATGTACAGAAGCAAAAAACCGAATCAAATACCTGGAAATTAAACAACTCAATGTTGAACAATGAGTGGGTCATGGAGGAATCAAGGAAGAAATCAAAAGTCTCTGGAAACAAATGAGAATGAAGACACGAGCTAAAAGATCCTGTGAGACACAGCTAAAGCCGTGTTAAGGGGAAAATTTATAGCCCTGAAAGCATTTTTTTCAGGAAGGAAGAAAGGGCCCACATAAGTAAGTATACTTCACAGCTCAAGATTTTAGAAAAAGACCAACAAAAAAAGCCAAAACCAGGCAGAAGGTAAGAGATAATAAAACTTAGAGCAAAAATCAATGACATGGAAACCCACAAGACAATCCGAAAGATCAATTAAACCAAAAGCTGGTTCTTCGAGAAAATACACAAGATTGATAAACAACTAGCAAGAATCACAAAGAAAGAAAGAGAGAGAACTCTAAAAATCCAAATTAGAAATGAAAATGGGGATATCACAACAGAAACCAAAGAAATTCAAAAGATCATTGGAGACTACTTTGAAAATCTGTATGCAATCAAACAAGAGAACCTAGAAGAAATGGATAAACTCCTGGATTCCTATAATCTCTGAAGGCTGAATAAAAAAGACCTGAAATACCTGAATAATCCTATTAATATCAAAGAAATTGAAACTGTAATCAAAAGTCTTCCCAAAAACAAAAACCCAGGTCCAGACGGATTCACTGGGGAATTCTTCCAAACATTTAAAGAGAACCTATTGCCAGTTCTTCTCTTGCCAGTTCTTCTCAAGCTTTTCCAGGAAATTGAAGAAACAGAAAACCCTCCCAACAGTTTCTATGAGGCTCATATCTCCCTAATTCCCAAAGCAAACAAAGACACCACAAAAAAAGGAAAACTACAGGTCAATATCCCAGATGAACACAGATGCAAAGATTCTTAACAAAATATTAGCAAATAGAATTCAACAACTCATCAAAAAGATCATACACCATGACCAAGTGGGATTCATCCTGGGAATGCAAGGATGGTTTAACATCTGGAAATCAATCAACATAATCCATAATATTAACAAAAGAAAACATAAAAATCATATAATCATGTCAAAATATCATATAATCATATCAATAGATGCATAAAAAGCATTGACAAGATCCGGCACCCATTTATGATGAAAATGCTCACCAAAATGGGTATAGAAGGAACTTTCATCAATATAGTCAAAGCCATTTACCACAAGCCTATAGCAAGCATCATCCTCAATGGGAAAAAACTTCCCTCTAAGATCAGGGACTAGACAAGGATGTCCACTCTCTCCACTTCTATTCAATATAGTACTGGAGGTACTTGCAATTGCAGTTAGGCAAGAAAGAGATATTAAGGGCATTCAGAAAGGAAAGGAAGAAATCAAGGTCTCACTATTCGCAGATGATATGGTACTATACTTAGAGAACCCTAAAACCTCTACCAAGAAACTCCTAGAAACAATAGACTTGTATAGTAAAGTTGCAGGCTATAAAATCAGTACCCAAAAGTCCATGGCTTTCCTATATGCAAATAATGAGAGAGAAGAAAGTGACATGAAATAAATGATCCCGTAAACAATTTTGCCTCAAAATATCAAGTACCTCAGTATCAGCTTAACTAAGGAGGTAAAGGACTTATATAAAGAAAACTACAAAATGCTACTTCGTGAAGTAAAAGAGGACACAAGGAAATGGAAAGATATCCCCTGCTTATGGATTGGAAGAAATAATATTGTCAAAATGGCAATACTCCCCAAAGCATTGTACAAATTCAATGTGATCCCTATAGGGATACCCATGACATTCTTCAAAGAAATGGAGCAAACACTACTGAAATTCATACGGAACAATAAGCCTCCACAAATAGCTAAAGCAATTCTTGGGTAGAAGAAAATGGGAGAATCAACCTCCCCAACTTAAAACTCTACTACAAAGCGGTAATAATAAAACAGCATGGTAATAGAACAAAGGCAGGGCCGAAGACCAATGGAACAGGGTTGAATATTCTGACAACCACCCCAAATATATGATCATCTAATCTTTGATAAGGGAGCAAAAAATGTGAAGTAAAGCAAGGAAATAACTTAAAAATTGTGCTGGCAAAACTGGAGAGCTACATGCAAAAAAAAAAAAAAAAGGGCTTAGATCTCTACCTATCACCATGTACAAAAGTCAAATCAAAATGGATTAAAGACCTCAACATCAGACCAGAATCCCTAAGGTACACTGAAGACAAGGTCAGCAAAACCCTCCACAATGCTGAAACTAACGGTATCTTCAAAGATGACACGGCACTGGCCAAGCAAGTGAAAACAGAGATAAACAAATGGGACTACTTTAAACTAAGAAGCTTCTGCACCTCAAAAGAAACAGTCACCAAAATATAAAGGCAGTCTACAGAATGGAAAAGGATATTCAGCCAATATCTGTCTGATAAGAGGTTGATATCAAGGATATACAAGGTATTGGTTGAACTCCACAAGAAGAAAACATCCAACCTCATCAAAGATGGGATGATAAAAGGAACAAAAACTTTCCCAAAGAAGAAATCTGAATGGCTAAGAGGCACATGAGAAAATGCTCTACATCACTAATCATCAGGGAGATGCAGATCAAAGAGCAATGAAATATCATATCACACCACAGAGACTGGCCCACATCCAAAAGAACAAAAGCAACTGGTGTTGGCACGGATAAGGGGAGAAAGGGACTCTTCTTCACTGCTGGTGGGAATGCCGATTGGTGCAGCCCTTTTGGAAAACAATATGGACGATTCTCAAAAAATTAGAAATTGAGCTTCCATTTGACCCAGCAATACCACTACTGGGAATATATCCCAGAGAGGCAAAAAGGAATAGTAGAAATGACATCTGCACTTGTATGTTCACTGTGGCACTGTTCTCAATAGTCAAAATCTGGAAAAAAAACGGAGTGCCCAAAAACAGATGAATGGTTAAAGAAACTCTGGTACATCTACACAATGGAATACTATGCATTCATTAGAAAAGATGAAGTTATGAAAATTGCATAGAAGTGTATCAACATGGAAAGTATCATGTTGAGTGAAATGAGTCAGAAAGAGAGACAGACATAGAAAGATCACACTCATCTGTGGAATAAAGTAACAGAGTTGGAGACTAACACCCAAGAGTAGCAGAGATAAGGACCAGGAAGTCTGCCCCACAGCTTGGAAACTGGCCTCACATGCTGGGAGAAAAGGCAGCTGAGATAGAGAAGGGAACACCACGTAGAGAATGTTGGGAGGACCCACTCGAGTTGAAAGATGCGTGCCAAAAGTAGACTATAGACCGAACATGATGGTCACTCAATACCTCTATTGCAAACTACAACACCTAAATGGAGAGAGAACAAAAGGGAATGCCCTGCCGCAGAGGCAGGGTGGGGTGATGGGTGTTGGATTGGGGGTGGGGGGAGGGATACTGGGAACATTGATGAAGGAGAATGGGCAGTGGTGGAGGGATGTAAATGATCACTGTATGACTGAAATGCAAACATGAAAGTTCATAAGTTTGAAACTGTACTTCATGGTGATTCACTAAAGAAAAATTTAAGAAAGAAAGAAAGAAAGAAAGAAAGAAAGAAAGAAAGAAAGAAAGAAAGAAAGAAAGAAAGAAAGAAAGAAAGAAAGAAGAAAGAAAGAAAGAAAGAAAGAGGAAGAAGGAAAGAAAGAAAGAAAGAAAAGAAAGAAAGAAAGAAAGAAAGAAAGAAAGAAAGAAAGAAAGAAAGAAAGAAAGAAAGAAAGGAAGAAAGAAAGAAACCCAGAAAGAAAATGAGCAAGAGAAAGAGGGAGGGAGGGAGGGAGGGAGGGAGGGAGGAAGAGAGGGAGGAAGGAAGGAAGGAAGGAAGGAAGGAAGGAAGGAAGGAAGGAAGGAAGGAAGGAAGGAAGGAAGGAAGGAAGGAAGGAAGGAAGGAAGGAAGGAAGGGAGGGAGGGAGGGAGGGAAGGAGGGAGGGAGGGAATAAAGTCAGTGACCCTATGTGGGATTCTTTGCATGCTTGACTGTGAATTAGTCTTTGGTCACTGCCTGTGCAGAACTTACTGTGGACATATTTTTCACTCAGTTAAGACAGAGGATAATGCCTTATAGTTAAGAAGTTGAGGTCTAGAAGATTCTGACCCCATCTCCTCTGGTCAGCTATGTTAAGACCCCACGTCTCCCATTTTTATCACAGCAGACAGACTGTCCTTGCTTCATCTCTGTGGGGTGATCCAGGAAGTAGATCATTCATCTGACTGTCCTGAGGACATCCCAAGGGACTCTGAAACCAGCTGTGTTCATGGGAACCCTCTGCCCTACTCGGGTACAAAGTTTGGGATACTTCTGCTACTTCTGCCCACTCTACTGCCGGTTCTCACATCTCATTCCACTGCTCTGCCTTATCTCCTCTAACAGAACGCTGCTGTGGAACCTTTTGCCACTGACTCCAATTTCCAGGAACTCCAGGCATGAGACACAGAAAAGGAACATTCTACAACACCGACATACCTAAGAATAGATAACAGGGAAACCACTGTCTCGGGCAGGGGAGGGGGCTTGAGGACTTGAGGAAACGTCCCTTTGGAAATTCTATGTGTTTCAAAAAAGGTTTGGCAGCTTTAAGCCTTCCTAACGTTTCAGTGTTCTGATTCCTGAATGGAACCACTGTCTACATTGGTTTGAAGGTACAACGCTTTGGGCCTCTGTATTCTAAATTTAGAGCCTGCTATTATGCAGATGACTCATCATTTCAATGTTACTTGTATTTAAGCAGTGCCAGCTCTTCCGTGAACACAACTTGCTGTCATCACGGCCATGAGTTCCTATGCCACATCCTAAGAGAAATGAGGCATGATGTGACAGAGGTCACACTCTGCTGTGAGTGGACACGTTTCCCGAGGCTTGGAGAGCGCTGCTCCAGCGTCCACGGCTCTGCAGCACCAGGGCCAGCTTCGGAACAGCTGTGGCAGCTGTTCAGGGTTTTAGAAAACGCCCAAGGGCCTAGAGGCCAACGCATTGGCTCCGGGTCCGTGCTTATGATCAACTATTCTTTTTATCTTCCCCTAAGACCACCTCTCTGGTCTGTTGCCGAGCGTGGGAGGAGTCCCACGCAGGGGCCAGGAAGGACGTAGGATGTTTGATTTCAATTGGGAAATAGAATTCCTCAGATGAGGGCCCCGTGGCAGCTGAGCCTTACACTAAGCAGACAGACTGCGGCCAGGGTGGGGCGTGAGAATTATTTATGTTATTTAGAGCCTTAAAAAAAGTAAATGGAGACAATGGTCTAGCCAGCACTTCCACCTGTGCGGTGGCCGGCCCCTTCGTACACGTTTTCCTTTGTTTATCTCCTGAGAGCTGCCCACATGTGTACAATACAAAGAACGGAGTCATAAAAGCCTGTTTGGCTCCCGGAGGACCAATTAACGGTGCTCCAAATCTTGTGGGCAGGAGATAAAAAGGAGAGAGAGAGAGAGAGAAGGGAGAGGATGAATACTCAACTAGATAGGATAGGTTTGTTTTTTATTTCTCAAATGTTGGAAGGGACTTCTTTAGCTATTCTTAGATAATGTCTTTGCATCTTTGGGGGTAGTGGGTTTTGTTTTTTTTCTTATTTCTTTTCTCTCTTACCGGCTGCTATCGTCCCTCTCGTTGTGAACAGGGAGAAAGAAAAGTGGGATTGGAAAGTCTCCATCTGATTTTCATCTCTGCTGATGACAGCACGAGCCGGGATGGGGGCGGGGGGGATTCAAAAGGCCGTTTAGAATGTTTCTGTCCGACTTTTCATTTATTGGCAGCTTTATCGATGGGCGCTTGAGTATGTATTACCATTTGGACGTGACTGTGAAGGCGAGCTGCGGCTTTGTAGTGCAACCTTTCACTCCAAGCTCACCCCCTACGAGTCCGCAGGCCTTTGAACAGCCACGGAGTGGCACTTTGAAATCAGGAGTTGAAAGTGTTTGACACGGAAAGGGGAGCTTGAAAGTCCCGCTCTTTGAACCTTTTCTTTTCAAAGTCCCACAGAAAGTTCAGGCAGGACAGTAACGGGCAGGCTGGGCTCTCTGGGTGAAGAAAGGCTGTGTGATAATGAGGCTTTAAGTGTTTTCCTGGTTCCCTCCTACTCGGTTTCCTCTGGACAAGGAAATTAAAGCTGCCCTAAGGTAACACAGTTGCCTCCCGGTGGCAGTTCACACATGGACGGATGGACAGATGGACAGATAGATAGGTAGACAAGTAGATAAATATAGACGTATTACCCATAGGTATATTTCATTGTTCTATGATAGAATGAGAAAAAAAATCCAGCTGGCCAGCTACTATTAGAAAGCAGACATGAATGTCCTTTCTTACCCAGGGTAGTCAGAAGAGTTCTCAAAAGCCTTCATACAGTCCCCCAAACTTCCCTACCCCCAGAGGTGGTGATTTTGGATGCTATCTACTGAGGAAATAAAGATGTCATTGCTGTTTCGCTTATTTGGGGCAGGACGTGGCTTTGCTATGGCACTCATGCTACTGAACCCAAACAGAGTCCATTCTAAATCCACTGTTGGCTTTAAAACCGAATTCCAATTTTTGGATGGATATAGAAAGGTGAGAGGATACTGTCACTTCCGGGTGTTGGGGGGGTTAGCTCTATGTCAACAGCAAGAAAAGGGAAAGTTTCAAGGATAATATTACTTCATGTGTTTTCTATTTTATTAAGCATTTTATAGATATAAAATACTTCCCACTCACCCCAAGCTCAGCAAGCTCTCTTTCATTTCAGTTGCTTCCAATCATTTATCACGGTCATGTTTGACTAGAGATGCTCTAGCTGTACCAAGTTCCATTTCTGGAAGAAAGAAAGCCAAAACAAATCACAAAGCAAAGACAGGGATGCCCCTGAATCTGGCACTTCTAAATAATAATGTATAAATATAGCAGCAAAGATTTTGGTCATATCACTCTGGAACATTAAATAGGTCACAATTATCCTCTTTATAACACTGGCATTAAATTTTATAATGTAAAATATTGGTACAACATGAAATATCTTTTATGTCACAAACATATTATATAGTGTTTTTTTTTATGAAGGTTTTCCAAGTTTTACGGTTTGCTGTTTGTTTGGGGGCCACATTTGGCTGTGCTCATGCTTATTCCTTGCTCTGTGCTCAGTAATCACTCCTAGTGGTGCTCAGGGGAACTTATGGGATGCTGAAGATTAAATCAGGGTCAGCCTTGTGCAAGGCAAGCACTCTAACCACTGTACTATTGCTTTGGCCCATTTTCCAATTACTTGCCATAAGTAATACAATTACTTGTGTTTCAACTCGGGGATGGATGTGGTTACCCCTGTTTTACAGATGATTCAGGTTTTATAATGGTTTAGAAACTAAAGCATAATCACAAGATTTAAATGTCAGTCAGTTAAAGTTCAAATCTTGAGAGGACAATGTAACTTAGCAGTAGAGTACTTTGCTTGAATATGTAAAACTCCAATGTGATCCCCAGCACCCCAAAATGAACAAAAATAATAATAAAGCCAATGATTCTGATCACAAAATGCATGCTTTAAAAAATAACTGTACCAAAATGGATACAGAAGTAAAATAGGTAAAGGGTAAACTAAATGATTAATACATACTGAGGTCATTTTCTATTACGATGATATTGAATACGACTATGATATCAGATAACTTCTTTTATTAAATAAAAAAAGAATTTACATTACCTTTTTAGTAGATTTAAAGAATTTGGGGCAATAAGGGATTATATCCTATTTTATATGTGCAAACCCTCTACAGATATTCTGTTTAATCAACAATAAGACAAAGTTCTGTTGTGAGAAAGAATGAGATTACAGGGTACAGAACAGCTACCTGAATTCTTAATATAGGTACCCTTTAAACATAAATCAGAACTGTAATTATGACTAATCTAAAAGCAAATTTTTGTCAAAGCATGACATCTGCTGTTTCCAATATCAAAGCAAATAGTTTTATTTTTGTGGCTATTTATTTCTCCAAGGATGAAAAAAATATCTGGACTGGAATATCAGAAATCTCTTGGTTGCTATGACTTATTGATTGGATAGAGTAGTTTTTCTCCCTGGGCTTTGAAATTCAAAAACACACATTTATTTCTTATCATGAAATGGAGCGCTGTGTGCATAACTAACATTCGCTACATGGTGACTACATAATGCTGGTTTAAAAATAATGATGGTTACTCTAATAAGCATAGATCCTAATGAAATCCCTTCTGGCAATGGAATGTTTTATTCCCCTTATAGGTTTCTTGAATAAAAAAAAAATAAAAACCTTAGTTTCAGTACTCCCTATTTCCTGTCCTAACGAAATGAAAATATTTTGTTACAGTAAAATTATTTTTATTACTTAGTTTAAGCAAAAATATTTATAATGCATACACAAATACACTGCACATCCATCCCTCTGACATTAGACTGAATTAGCAGGAGTTGCAGAGATAGGTTTTGGCACCTGGTTTGGCTCAGACTTGTCTGAACTCTGAGCCTTTGGGCAGGTCAGTTAAACTCTCTGTGTTTCTTGCAATTTATTTGCAAAAAAGATGCTAATTTGTATAACAAAATAACAGGAGTGGAGGACTGATTAAATGAGAAGCAAAACTGGTAGCACTCTAAGAACTGAGTCAAAGCTTCAGATGTGTAAGGCCCCTCACATTGAAACCTCAGCACCTGAAGCAAAACAAAAATGATAGCTTCTATTTGGATAAAGGTCCCATGTCCTCTAGTTACCTACTAATCACAGATATAAGAATTTCAAGTGTAATTATAAATAATACAAATGTATTACATCTCAATTTTATGTCTTCTATATTTAATATTGCTACATCCTATTTACTATTATTATCATTTCCATTATATGTAAAGAAAGTAAGGCCAGCAGTTTAAATAGTACAAGAGGTAATTATATAAGGTTACTTTTATTAAAACTTGATTCATCACTAAACTTTATCTTATGACAACACTGACAGAAAGGAAAATGAGCAATAATTTAAGCCACTTCTGGAATGGATAAGTAGCATTCCTGGCATCCACTTGATTAGGATTCTCCATTGTAGCAAAACTTTATACATATGTGTGTCTCTTTATTCAGCCTAATCAACTTTAAATTAGCAATATTGAAGTCTAGCTACCAATTTTTTTTTTAATCAAGCTATTCTTTTCATTCCAAACAGTTAAATTTGTGTAATTATGTGTGAAAGCCAAGATGCAGGTTTGGAAAGCAAAATAATGAAAACTGCAATAAGAAATCCATGTGGAAGAAAAGTTATGTCAAAATATCTCCTTTGGAAATTTTTTGAAAATCAACTGAAAATAAGTATGGGTCTTTTTATTAAAAGGTCATCTTAATTTCATCAAAGTATTGGAAAACTAATAACAAGAAAACAATTTCATTATTTGCCATTAATCTTAACAATCTGAAACTGTAAGTGTAGACGGTGGCAATTCTTTACATAGCACTCCCCTGTCTGGAATCGAGATACAAAGTACTTTAAGCAACCATTACACAATCAAAATCTCTTTATTAGCATTTATTTTTATTTTTAATTCAAATTTAAATGACGCATTTTATAAGACACCCAATTATAAAAGAAGTTTGTAAGTTCATGATACTTTAAAATATTTAATTATGAAGTACCGTAGCACTGTAGCACTGTCGTCTCTTTGTTCATCAATTTGCTCTAGCAGGCACCAGTAATCTCCACTGTGTGACTAGTTGTTACTGTTTTTGGCACATCGAATACTCCATGCGTAGCTTGCCAGGCTCTGCTGTGCGGGCGGAATACTCTCAGTAGCTTGCCCGGCTCTCCGAGAGGGACAGAGGAATTGAACCTGGGTCGGCTTCGTGCAAGTCAAACGCCCTACCCACTGTGCTATTGCTTCCAGCCAATTATGAAATACTGTATCACTGTATCACTGTCATCCCGTTGTTCATCGATTTACTCGAGCGGGCATCAGTAACCTCTCTATTCCTCTCAGCCCTGAGATTTTAGCAGCCTCTCCTTACTTGTCTTTCCCAATGATTGGAGGTTCTTTCAGGGTCAGGGGAATGAGACCTATCATTACTGTTACATATTGAATACTCCACAGGTAGCTTGCCAGGTTCTGCTCATGCAGGCGGGATACTCTCGGTACTCGGTAGCTTGCCAGGCTTTCCAAGAGGCATATATATATATATATATATATATATATATATACATACATATATATATGTATATATATACACACACACACACTCACACACTCTCTCTCTCTCTCTCTCTCTCTCTTAGTGTGTATAGTTTACCTTGATTAACTTTACATTTTAACAAACTTTTGTTGAATCAAAGGGATAGTACAACAGGTAGGGCACTTGCTTTGCATGCCAGTTGGATCCCCAGCATCCCATTTGGTCTCCCAAGCACTGCCAGTGTGAGTGCAGATCTAGGAGTAAACCCTGAGCACAGATGGGTGTGGCCCCCAAACAAACACACAAACAAAAAAAAGCTGTGTTATAGTCAGAGACAGATTTGTATAACTCAAATTTCTTTAAAAATCTGGTTTATTGACACTTAAATGTATACCACTGAGCACTCATTTTAAGTATACAAATCATTTTTATGAAAATTTAAAAATTTATATAAATACTAATTTTACATTTCCATCAACAGAGGTCACTTATGCTTCTTTGCAGTCAATTCCTGACACCAATGATCAATAATCATCTATGTCTTTAGGTTGCTATTTTCTGGATAATTCAATTAAATTGTGGCCCCTTCTCTCAGCAGTGAGAAATTTTTTTCCCAGTTTTCCCATGAAGCTAAGTTTTTTCAACATCACTTAGAGAAGAGGCTTTTCGTCTTCCTCTCGATACACCTAGCAAACTTTATTGCAAATTAACTGTCCATATATCTGAGAATTTACTTCTGGGATCTATTCCATTGGTCTGAAACCTGTTTTTATCTTAGCACCATACTGTTTTGATTACTATACCTTTATGTATCTTATAAAGTCAGAGACTACAATATTTCCCATCATCTTTTTTCTATTCAAGAAGTTTTAGCTATTCAAGAAGATTTGTGGTTCCATACACATATTATAGTTTTTGTTCTCTGTCATCGAAGAATGCCAGTGGTATTTTGATAGGGACTGCACTGAATGTATATAAAGCTTTGGGTAGGAAGATCATTTTAACAGTAAAAGTTCTTCCAAGTCATGAATCTGAAATATTTTCTCATTTCTTTGTATTCTATTCTTTTTCTTTTTAATAGTGACTTAATTTTTGATTTTCGAGTCCTTCACCTCCTTTGTTTATTCCTATGTACTTGATGTTTTATTGACATACTTGTAAAATTTTTCTCTTAAAAATTCTTTCTCTTCTAGTTTATTGTTTGCATACAGAAACAGAAACACAATGGATTTTCTTGTTGATTTTATGTAGTCTACTATTTTGCTGTATACTGTTTCTAAGTTTTCTTGGCAGTCTTTTAGGGTTTTGTATGTATATTATTATGACATTTGCAAATAGCGATAGTTTAGTATCTTTTACAATTTGAACCCCTTCAGTTTCTTTCTCTTGTCTAATTACTGTGGTCAGGACTTCAATAATATGCTGAATAATTATGAAATACAAAATTTTTTGTTTTCTTTTACTTTTTTACTTCTCCCAATTATTGAAGAGTTTCCAACTTTCCCTAAGTTAACAACTAACTATGTAGTGTGCTGTATTTTGAATCTAATGTGAATTAGATATAGTGATGAATATTAATATAGTTATTAATATGCAAATCCATGACACTTTTGATTCTGGAAAATTTGTATTTTTCTAATTGACTTTGTAAATTTCTAAGTTGATAAGGATTCTTTTTCCAGTGCTAAATTTGCTATACTGTTTTTAAATAAAAAATAATTGTCCTTCAAACTAATTAGCCATCTTTATAATCAAAACCACAACGTATCCTTATAAACCATAAGAATTAAATGTTAATATTGAGAACAACACAATATTCACATCACATGCAAATATCTTTCTCCCACACCTTTCATAACCACCTATGTGAAAGATTTTAAGTAACTAATCAGATTATTCATATTATCTACCAGAATTATTTCAGAGGAAGTTGGTAAGACGGACTTTAAATAAGTAGGTCTCAATTTCTCTTTAGATAAAATGAGATACAAAATCCCCAAATTTGGGGATAAATATTATTCCCAAATGTCTGCTCTAGCACACGCTTTTTGAGATTTATGAAACAAAGTAGACCTGGATTGTTTAGCATGATCTCCAGATTTTCAAATGGTATGCTGTAGACTAAGATTCAAAACTAATCTGGCATTCTTAAGGAGGTGAGCTAGGGGACGTTGTTGAAAGAATGTTGCTTCTCCTAGGAGGATTGCTATGGGGAGTGCTGTATGCCGGATAATCTATTCTGAACACAATTGTAAATCACAGTTCATCATCCAGAAAAAATTTGCTTGGGGGGGGGGAAGCTGTTGTTCATAGAATTCCATAAAAGTAGAAACACCCTGCCATTTATTGGTTAAATTTTGGATACAAACAGTCTCCTTCGGGTTTTTATGTGGAAGGTCCAGAGGTTAGTGTCCCCCTGGCAAGCCTGAGTTCATGAGCTTGATGCTTTGCGCTACTGCATGTACCAAGCCCAGCCCCACAGCACTGCTGCCGTGCAAGCTATGCTACCTCCCCCCGTTGTCACTGCCAGTGTCCAGACACTGAACTGAAGTGGTTCAATCCTTAGCACAAACTGCTCAAGACATCTTGAGCACAGGACGGGGGTATGACCAGGAAGCACATATGTGAGCATCACAAGGTCCCCAAGCATGCACTACCACCAAAATATTTCTGAGCACTGTAATTAATGTGTGTAAGCACCACCACAACGAAGACTGTATTTGACCCCCAAAGTCATGACAAACACAGTGAAGGGGAGGGAGGGGATAGGGAAGACTTAAATGTGTTCCTAGATCGAAGAAACGCAAGTTTAAAACAGTTTTCTCCTAAAATATTCATGTGCCTGTACTATAATTTACAGCAGCAAAGAACATAATATTTAAGAATATAAAGAGAGTGGGGCTGCAGTTATAGCACAGCGGGTTGGGTATTTGCCTTGGACGTGGCCAACCCGGGTTCGATTCCCAGCATCCCATATGGTCCCCTGAGCACCGCCAGGGGTAATTTTTGAGTGCAGAGACAGGAGTAACCCCTGTGCAACGCTGGGTATGACCCAAAAATTAAAAAAAAGAATATAAAGAGAGCTCCTTGCTCTATTTGTTCATTATTAGTTTGCAAAATTGAGTGATGGTACATCAAACTGGGTATCTCTTTCCCCAAAGAATTATATTTTAGAATTTACTAAAATAATCTTATTTGAAGGTGTTGAATAGTTTACAACAACAACAAAAAATTTCATTGTTTGCTCACGCAACATCAATGACGGTTTGGAAACCTTGGGAGCACTGTCATGAAGGTCAGTCTCTGGCCAAGATGGAGGACGCCCTGGATTCAGAGTCTGCATCCTCTCTGAGGCTCTCTTCGGTGAATTCTGCAGGAGGAGCGTCAAATGGGCTCCCACAGGCAATTCCAGTCTTCCAACGCCAGGAGCCTGATATCCTTATCCACTTCCTACTTGCTCCAATTTACTGTAAAATGGCTTTTCTGAAGACATACATGGGGAATGAATTCTTTCTATATTCATAAGAGGAGGAGAATCTATTTCAGTTAATAATGGAAGCCTATGTTAGTTGGTTTAGTACTCGCTGTTTATTATTTTATATTTTATTTTCGTCTTTGTGTGTGTGTGTGTGTGTGTGTGTTTGTGTGTCTGAGTGTCTGAGTGTGTGTAGGTGGGGTAAAAACTGACTATGCTCAGGGCTTACTCCTGGCTCTGAGCTCAGAGATAATTCCTGCTAGGCTTGTGGGACCATTTCTGCTGTCAGGGATCGAACCCTGGTTTTTTTGCATGGAAGGCAAGTGCCTTATAGGCTGTACTATCTCTCTGGCCCAGTGTTCACATTTTTTGAAATCTCTCTCTTTTTTTTTCTTATGACCCTGGTGCACAGGGGTAACTCCTGGCTTTGCACTCAGAAATTACTCCTGGCTGTGTTTGGGGGACCATATGGGATGCTGGGAATTGAACCGGGGTTGGCCAAGGCAAACGTCCAACCTGCTCTACTATTGCTCCAGCCCCAATAAATACTATTCTTATGCGTGAAAAAGTACTGCAATTACAGTTTCTGTCTGTAATTCTTCTTCATCCTTTGGTATTACAATATCTCTCCCTCCCTTTTATTAATGTATGCCTTATACCTTTTAAGTGTCTAAATAATAATAGAATTGCAATACTTCCCAGTTCTTCATAAAAATGTCATCTTGTTTGTGAAGTCTCTGCCAGAGCATCTCAAAGATTACTCTTTTAATTTTTCTCAAGTTATCACTCTTTTCTGTAATCTGTGGACTCACTGTCTACAATTTCACTTAAGTAGAGACCATTCTCCAGTTGCTCTCTGTTAAAGAAAACCTTGGATATGATTTTTTAAGACCTGGTAAGTTTGAAATATCATTGTTCTACTTCCTCTTGGATAGAAGCATTTACCTTCCAGAATTCCGGAGGAGAAGACATTTTTTCTCAGAATGGTGATGTTTTGTTTTTTATTTTGTTTTCATGGCTGTTTTGGAGGAGTCATATTGCTTATGGGTCAGATTTTTTTCCATCTATCTCCGGAGGTTCAGTATCTCTTTATTTTCAGTGTGATGAAATTCTGCAATAACATTTTCCTTGAGTTTGGTCCATTTTCATTGTTTTGTGATTGGTAGGCCTTTCAAAATTTGGAAAGTTCTATTTTTTTCAATTCAACTAATTTTTTTGAGTCTTCTAAATTATTATTTTATTAGCTTTATGAACTTTTTCATTAATTTGCACCCTCTCCAATTTTTTCTCTGTAGCAGCAGTTAGCGGTATAAGGGATACTTTCAATTTGCTATAAATTTTCTTCTAATTTGCTTTTCTCCAACTTAACTCAAACATTCAGAATATTTACTTAACCTCTTCTGCCAAGTTGCCTATTGTATTTTTCATATCTGCTCTCATATATTTTTTAATTTTTGAAGACTTTTTCTCCGAGTGTTAATTCTAATTATAGTTAACTGTGCACTCTGATATGTTATTTTTGAAATTTTATTCTTCAGTCATAACTGGCCTCTCTGGGTGAGTTCTTCCATTTCCTAGAGACTTCCTCAGGGATTTTATAATCATAGATGGCTGGATTCTCAGAGAATGTGGAATATTTTTCATTGTGGGATTTTTATTTGATAACAAGTTGCACCATTTCTTTGGGAGAATCTATTGATGTTAATCACTAGAGGTATTTTATTTAGCTTCCTTATAGAATACCAGGGAAAAATATTTTCTTCTCTCCCATGGAAAATGAAATGTCTGCTGATCTGCCTTGGGAGAACCAAACGGGAAAGAGTAAACTCTCATCATTTTACCCGCTGTTCTACACAGTTGGGGCTAGTGATCCTGATACTTTAGCCTCTGTTCATCCTCGGATATAAGTCAGACCTGGGCTCTGTTTTCTGCTCTACCAGCTTAAAATTCATCTTTTCTGAACTGGCTAACATAGCTTTCGAGACAGATTTTTGTTCCATCCTAAAAAGTAAAACAAAACAAAACAAGGTTATTACTCCTTGTGTTTTCTACATTATTCTAGTAATATCTTGAACTTTTTCTTCAACATCATTTCAGTTTCTTCAATGTCATTTCAGTGATGTTTTCCTAGGATTTGGGTAGTCGGACAATTACATGTGTAGGCATGTGTATGTTCCATTTGCCACTATTAACCAGAAGTACTATCTTAAAGTCGTGTTCAAATTGAAACTAAAAATCAGCAGTTTTATAAGGCACATTGATCTATATTCTTGGAACTCTCTGATGTTTGGGGAAAAGTGGCTTAGAACCTTGAACTTTAGCCCTCTAGTCAGGGAAAAGAGGTTTTTACCCTATTTTTAAAGGAAAACACCCTCCCATTCCCCGGGAGCTATCCACTTGAGCTGAATGTCTCTAAAATGACAATTTCCTCCTTGAGACCTACCCCATCTGCTCTCATTGACTCCAGATAAGTGGTTCTCAGGAATCTAAATCAGTAACATCATCATTATCTGCGAAATGATTACAAATGGCGACCGGGACAAACTGAATCAGAAATTGAAAGTAGAAGCAAGCACTCCATTTTATCACGTCCACGGGCAGTAGTTCGGACTCATGCTACAGACAGAGAAGCGTTGCTCTCAACAAACCACTGGGATTAGACTTTAGCATAAGACCAGTGTAAAAATTCAGTTTCAACCATTTAAAGTAATTGCTTATTCACCAAAATAACTCTAAAATTTTAAATATATAATTGGTAGAAAAATGGAAATGCATCTGTAGGGTGGTAGAGGATAAAAGACTTTAAATTGAAGAGTTAAGAATTCATTGAAACTAGAATTCTAGATTTAACATCCAGGCCAAAGCACCCATCGCGAGTCCTAATGTTTTCTTTTAGGTTAGAACTTTGATGGCCGGATATAACAGTGATCTTTCCTAAATATGGTGGAATGTAGGATTGCTCTGATAAGAGTATTAAGGAAGAGGTTACAAGGACATCACAAGTGAGCATGTAGGAACGGATTTCTACCCGGAAAGAGGATACAACTGACTTTCCTCCTCCTGTATATCAGGTGAAATTTGGGTTCATCTTGACAGCTGCCCAGAAGGTTGTTGGGATTCTTGTGTTCAGTTCTAAGGCTCCAAGGACCAATTCAGGGATCCAATGTCAGGTGACTTGCGCCATAATTTATGCGCATCTCTGGAAACCTACTTTCTCTGATGACGGGCACCTTTCCCACCCACAACATTACTATCACCTTAATATAGTAAACTATCAAAATTCAAACAAATTACTAAACAAATGGAGGTTTGGTAATACAATAATCACATTGGGAGGGATACTTGTTCAACATCATTAACTTTTCATACTGTTTCATTGGTTACTGTGGTCTTAGAAATAACACAATTTAATACAATGCTAATGAAAACAAAGCAAGAATGGATTTCTTCTGTGAGTTCACACTACCTGACTATTCTCTCTGAGAAGACTTAAAAGGCATGGCTTACATAAAGGAAATGACTGACCTGTGAGATGAACAGAAATATCCCTGAATTAATCAATGAACTGATGGGCAAACCGTGTTGGTGAAGGCCATAGTTTGCTAGCAAGGGTTTCTATGGGTTGCATTGCAGTGAGGCCCTCTAGCGCCATCACAGATAATGACCTTCCAGAACAGGAGAGGTCATTTTGTAGCAATTAGTAATTAGATGTGAGATAAAGATAATTAATAAAATTAGTCTCAAACTCCAAGGACAACCAGAAAACACTTATCTGAATATATTTATGGTGAACAAAAGCAAGTTGGGCATTATTATTATTTGCTACAAAGAACCAAAAATAATCAAGAACTTTGAGATGAAATGAGCATTGATGTCAGAGATGAATGAAATTTCATTGTTTGCTTCAACTTGAAGTAAATCTTGAATTAAATTATTTGACTTAAGAAGATGTAAAAATTACATATTGACAGATAGCTTTGACAGGCAGAGTGATTAGATAGGTATATATATATATATATATATATATATATATGTGTGTGTGTGTGTGTGTGTGTGTGTGTACATATATATCCTTATTATTCATCTAATGAATTCTCAGCTATTAACTGGATAGTAAAGGGCTGAGATACAAAGAGATTCCCTAAACCAGTATGACTGTTGTCACATATAAATGGAGTCTTGACCACATCAGTTTCACAGTGGCACAATTATTCTCTAGAAAGATTTTTCAGTCTCTTTCTAGCTTTGTGTACTTATTAATTCCTTGATCCTTTGATTGATTGTCTTTATTTTAGGACGGGCAAATAGAATTTACTCAATTTTCTTTACTCTGGATAGACAGTAAATCAATAACAAAATCATGTCTATCCAGGGTGATTCACTAGGATTAACACGAAATTTAAAGACTTAAATATGAAGGATGGCACATCTCTATCAGATTCCTACTCAGACAACTGGTAAAGCTCCTATCCAAGAAAAATATAGGTAAATTTTGGAAACCAAATAGACAGTATAGGGAAAAAGGTACTTGCTTTGCATACAGTTTCAATTCTTGGCAATATAAATATGATATCTGAACATCTCTAAGAGTGATCATTGAGCATAGAGCCAGGAGTAAGTCCTGAGCACTGGGAGGTGTGGCCCAAAGCAGTACCTCAAAAATTCAGATAAATTTTCCAAACTATCTGAAATATCATAAACTTAACTAAAGCATTATCCTAATACAAGCAGTTCTGGAGAATATGATAAGGTTATTTGAGAAATTCAGCATATTTTATGAGACTGTTAATTTTAATTTTGTTAGTATTGTTTTCTTTTTTTTTTTTCCCCTGCTCTTTGGGTCATACGTAGCAATGTTCAGGATTTATTCCTGGCTCTGCACTCAGGAATTACTCCAGCCAGTGCTCAGGGCACCATATGGGATGCTGGGACTCAAACCCAGGTCAGCTGTGTGCAAGGCAAACACCCTCCCCGCTATACTATGATTCCAGCATTTTGAGTACTGTTTTCAAGCTATATTTAGAATCTTACTACAACTTGTCAAACTATATTTAGAGTCTTACTACAACTTCTGTTTAAGTGGAAATGAGAATAGTATACACTCAAGTGTGGCCAAGGCTACGTGTCATATTTTGCTCTCAGTGAAGATAAAGCTCAATGAAACTATTGCCTTGTAATTTCCAGTAGTAATAACAATAATTTCAGTAGTAATAACAATAGGCCGATTTTATCCAGTAAAGACGTGGCAACTTCCTTGTTCACATGAAAAGATACCTATATACCAAATAATGATCACTTGTATCACTTGTCATCCTGTTGCTCATAGGTTTGCTTGAGCGGGTGCCGGTAACGTCTCCACTCGTCCCTGTTGCATGCTAGTGTAGCCCAATGGCGTCTGCTCGCTCCAGGAACACAAAGTTCCTCAAATTGTTCGCTCAGGTTCTTGAGGAAGAAATCTGACCATCACATAGGTGGGTGGCCAGGCGTTCTTTTGAAGTCCACTGGAATCTAGTCAGTAGTAGCTCTAGTCCAGTGGTCGTCTCCAAATCGCATTACGTGTTCAGACCATCTGATTTTTGGCACCTTGGCAAACAAGACAGCATCCCTGAGTGTCAATTATTGACAGAGGTTGGAACTCCGGATTTCTTCTCTCACTTGAGTGAAACGTGTTATTCCAAGCATAGCTCTTTCAATTTCTCTTTTGGAGATCCGAATAGCATTCTTATCCTGTTTTCATACGTCCCAGATCTCTGAGGCATATGTGAGTGCAGGAACAACAGTGGAGTCAAAAAGATGTGCTTAGAGCTGGAGGTTCTTCGTCCTCTTAACCACTCCTTTGACGCTCTTGAAGGCATTCCACACTGCTCTCTTCCTTCTGTGCAGTTCAGGCGCCAAATCGTTCCTCATGTTGAGTTCTTGACCTAGGTACACATAACTGCTGCATTTGGAGATGTTTGTTCTGTTGAGAGCAAACGGAATGTCAGGAACTAGTCTGTTTCTTATGAACATTGTCTTTGTGAGATTCAGCTGCAGTCCAAGCTTTTCACAGTCATGGTTGAAGTCGGCCAGCATTCATGCTGCTTGGCTAATATTTGTTGTTATTAGACCAATGTGGACAGTGAAGTGGAGGTGGTGTAGTTGCTGACCATCTATCTTCACTCCCATTCCTTACCATTCCAGTCTGGAGGGTGGCACTGAAGAATTTCAGTGAAATGGTGTCGCCCTGCCAAGCCCCTCTCTTTACGTTGATGATCACTTCTTTGTAGAATGGTGGATCTTGGTGGTGAATCCATAATATAGCTTGCAGAGGATCCTGATGTACTGAGTTTGAATGCCCTGTTTGGCTAGGGCTTCAATGACCACTTCAGTTTCAACAGAATCAAAGGCCTTCTTTAAATCAGAGCAGCATTTTGAACTCTCGCGAAACCTCAATGAGCTTGGTCACCATGTGGATATGGTCGATCAGTGCTGAATCTTTTTTGGAACCCAGCTTGCTCGCATGGTTGACCTTCGTCTATTGTTCTGCCAATCCTATTCAGGATGACTCAAGTGAAAAACTTGTAGATGACAGACAACAGACAGATCAGGAAATAGTTGCCGATGTTGTGGATGTCTCCCTTCTTGTACAATAAAACGGTCCTGCTTGTTTTCCACTGGGACAGAGTCTTTCATTCAGACAGGTGCATGTGAAGAGTGGAACCAGTGTGTTGACAAGTACTGGCTGTAAATTATTCAGGTTTTCAGGTCTGACCTTGTCTGGACCGGGTGCTGTATGCTTCTTTTCCAATGAAATGGCATGTTGGATTTCGGAAGGGAGAACGTTGGGAACGACATATCTATCCTGCGGAATTTGATATGTGGGCAGGTGGACGTGGCTATCAAAGAGATCTGAGTAGAAGTTGTGGATAACCTTTTCCATTGCCCTTGTGGAAGATGTGATAGATCCATCAGGACGTCAGAGGGCAGTCATCTTGGTCTTATAGTTGGAGAAGGACAGGTGGACATTGTGAATACTTTTCCCAGCTCCTGCCGCATTGGCCAACACAGCTACTCTTCTCTCTTTGAGGTCTTCCTTTATTACTTCTTGTCACAGCTTTGTGAGCTCAGACCTTAGTTTGTGATTGCGTGAAGCTTCCACCAGACCATGTTGGTGAATGAGCTCGAGAGTTTCCAGATGATTGACATAGCTACAAATTTAAGGTATAGCCTAATCAGACAACTTATAGGAGTCCAGTGATGTGGCACCAGCTGGCTTAGGGACTTTATGGAATAGAAAGTTTTCAACCATTCTCATACCTCTTTACCGACTTACTCCTACAATGAATTAGAAGCTCGTTGACAGTTGTGCCTCTTATGTGTCAATTATGTCTATCCATTTTGATGACTTATACTTTGTCCTTTTTTAAAGCAATTCATAGTTTGTTCTTCAATGCAAGCTAAGTTACTACCTGCAATATATGTTCTGAGTGTACATACCCTACTGCAGACATCTATGGTTGTATGAATACTGTGTAGATTCTCTGACAAGCACCAATACCAACTGCTGTATATCTATGCTGGTACATCACAGCACACAGTCCTTTAATGTATGGATAAGACTATTTTTTTGGGAGATAAATAACTAATCACCCTGTGAAAAGTTGTATATTGGTGTACTATCTGATATGAATTGATTTCAGTAATAGTTTTCATTAAAAGCTCCACACTCTCCACATTTGCCAAGTTTGAGGAGAGACACTAGAAATCCATCTAGCAAAATAAATGGTACATTTTATATCTGCCACAATCAAGTTTTATATGAAATCAAAGTGTCGCTCTCTTAGCTCCTTTTTTTCTTGCACAGTTCCCTATGTGCTGCAGAATAAGGCAAAAAAAATTGGTTATATTTCATATAGAGATTAATTTGATAAAATTATACACGCTGAAAATGCATTCCTATTACAATGAGATTTTGACGCCTTCACGTCAGATGGTCAGACTTCTTCATCAAAACCCTAAATGAATGAATTGAGGCTCTTCCTGTTCCTGGAGCGAACAGGTATCATTAGCTAGACTAGCACTCGATAGGGACAGATGGAGATGTTACTGGCGCCCGCTCGATCAAATCGAAGATCAAAGGGATAACAAGTTATACAATGAAGTGATTACAATGATATGCAGAAAACATTCCAGAGGAAAAAGCTTCAACCGCGGGGTATGGGGTTATCACAATTGAATGGAGAGAAAGTCTTCTAAAGGAAGAATACCCACAGGTGTTTGAACAGTAGCTAAACATTTGGCTACTCTACAAAGACTGAAGTGAAGACAAGGTTCCTCTGAGAAGAGGCATAGGAATAGGTCTACTTACAGAAATGAATCCTTGTGAGAATTATTGTTACTCATGTCAGTTTCCATTGGAAAACACCCAACTTAGTGACTTAGTGTTCAGTAAAATCTAAATCTCATCACCGTGCTATTTTCTCTTTGCTTGGTTTCCCTGTCTGTCTCTTTTGCGGTGTTCTTTCCATTTTTTTTTTCAGATGTATCTCATTTTCCAATGTCATTCTTCTGACAGTTGTCTAAGAATTACATTTTTGAGAAACTTATCTTTGAAATATCTCCTGATTGATATTTAACAGACTAGACAATTATTTCTGAAATGATTTTACTTTACAATTGTTAGACTATTGATCCCTCATGTAAAAGTTACAATTTTCCTATGTAAAAATTCTAATTTATTTCTTGCACATATTTAAAGGCTTTTTCATTATTTTTCAAATTAATAGAAATTACATACAATATATTTTTCAAAAATTTCTTTGAATGTTGCTATTTTCTTTAGCCATTTTGTGGGACAATTAAGTCTAGTAATGTGTGGACTTTAAATTCTAGAAACAATGTAATATTTCTCAGATTATTTTATCTTATGAAATTAATGTTTTTTTCTTTTGTTATTTATATTATTTGAAAGTTGATGTTCCTTCAGTGATCCATTACTTTTATCACTTATTTCCTCTTTTGTAAAAATTTTTATTCTACTTTGTTACAATTTATTTAACTATGTAATCAAAATGTACTTTGGATTAACTCAATAATGGTGTTTAATACAATAGGCATTGTAATAAACTTTTCTCTTTAAATTGTACCTAATAACTTTGACAAAGATTAATACAAAGTTTAGACTTTTTCTTATGAAATGCATTTCCTTTAATTTGTTATATCTTATTTATTTGTTTGTTTGTCATCTAGCTACATATTCCTATTTAAGGGAGAGATATTTAGCTATATTGGAGCATGGCTGATAAATATTTTAGTTGTTATATATTATTGGAGGATTCCACAGTTTTATGACCTGCCTTTTCCCACTTTAGCAAGTTTTTGAACAGTAGAATCTTTCTAGGAACCAAAAGAGGAAATGGAACCAAGAGGATTATTTTCTCTGATCCAGTATTTTCATAAGGTGCATTATCTGCCAAATGAAGTATCTGTTATTGAAGTCCAGGGCTACTTTGCTTCAACTTATTCTGTGAATATATGTATATTTCTAGAATATTACTAGGCATATGAAACTGAACAATGCGGTACTTTAATATTTCTGCTTATTGAGATATTAAGTATTTTAATAGTAAGCATCACTATAACTATCACAATCATCCCATTGATTGTCAATTTTCTCAAGCGGTCTCAGTAACGTCTCCATTTGTCCTAGCCCTGAGATTTTAGCAGCCTCTCTTTACTTGTCCTTCCAAAGGTGTCACATTGGAGGCTCTTTCAGGGTCAGGGGAATGAGACCCAGTATTGTTACTGGTTTTGGCATATGAATATGCCACAGGGAGTTTGCAGGCTCTCCTATGGGGGCAGGAAACTCTCAGTAGCTTGCCAGGTTCTCCGAGAGCAAGAACTAGGCTATAAGGGGTCGCACAGCTGCAAATGCGTCCATGTGCTTCCGGGAGCTTGGTTTTATAGTCTCTGGATCTTGGCTGTTGATGGAATTACATGGTGCAGAGAGCAGTTTATGGGTGTGGCTGCCAAGATACTGAAAAGTGGGGGTTGGGGTCTGAGTGGAGGAGGATGAAGCTCAGTCCCACTCTGAGTGGGCTTGGAGATCTCAGCCTGGGTCCTCCACACACCTGGGCTGGCCATATACAAGACAATGCCCTTCCAGCTGTGCTATCACTCTGGTGCTCAAACTTTTCTTTAAATTTATTTATTTTTTTAATTAGTGAGTCACCGTGAGGGTACAGTTACAGATTTACACATTTTATGCTTGTGTTTCCCTCATAGAATGTTTGAGAGCCCATCCCTCAACCAGTTTCCATTATCCACCACCAATGAACCCAGTATCCCTCTCACCCCCCAATCCCATCCCCCCACCCCACCCTGCCTCTGTGGCAGGGCATTCCAATTTGTTCTCTCTCTCTCCTTTTGGGTGTTGTGGTTTGCAATAGGGGTATTGAGTAGCCATCATGTTCAATCTCTAGTCTACTTTCAGCATGCATCTCCCTTCCCGCACTGGATCTCCAGTCACATTTTACTTGGTGTTTCCTTCTTTATCTGGGATGCCTTTCCCCCAGCATGTGAGGCCAGCTTCCAAGCTATGGAGTCAACCTCCTGTATTATATACTACTATTCTTGGGTGTTAGTCTCCTACTCTGTTATTTTATATTCCATAGATGAGTGCAATCTTTCTATGTCTGTCCTTCTTTCTGGCACATTTCACTTAGCATGATACTTTCCATGTTGATCCAGTTATATGCAAAGTTCATGACTTCATCTTTTCTAACAGCTGCATAGTATCCCATTGTATAGATGTACCAAAGTTTGTTCAACCAGTCATCTGTTCTCAGGCACTTGGGTTTTTTCCAGATTCTGGCTATTGTAAACAGTGCTGTGATGAACATATAACTGCAGATGTCATTTCGACTACTTTTTTGTTTCTCCAGGATATATTCCCAAAAGTGGTATTGCTGGATCAAATGGTAGCTCAATTTCTAATTTTTTGAGAAGCCTCTATATTGTTTTCCAGAGGGGCTGGACCAGTCAGCATTACCAATAGCAGTGTAGAAGGGTCCCTTTCTTGCCACATCCTCTCCAACAGCGTTTGCTTTTCTTCTTTTGGATGTGTGCCATTCTCTGTACTGTGAGGTGGTATCTCATGGTTGTTTTGATCTTTATCTTCCTGATGATTAGTGATGCAGAGCATTTTTTCATGTACCTTTTAGCCATTCATATCTCTTCCTTGGAAAAATTTTTGTTCATTTCTTTGGCCCATTTTCTGATGGGGTTGGATGTTTTCTTTTTGTAGAGTTCAACTAGAGCTTTATATACCATTGATATTAACCCCTTATCTGATGGGTATTGGGTGAATATCCTTTCCCATTCTGTAGATTGCCTTTGTATTCTGGTAACTGTGTCTTTTGTGGTGCAGAAGCTTCTTAGTTTAATATAGTCCCATTTGTTTATCTCTGTTTCTACTTGATTGCTTAGTTCCGTGTCATCCTTGAGATACCTTTAGCTTCAATATTGTGGAGGGTTTTGCCGAACTTGTCTTTGATGTACCTTATGGATTGTGGCCTGATGTTGAGGTCTTTAATCCATTTTGATCTGATTTTTGTGCATGGTGTCAGATCTAGGTCTAAGCCCATTCTTTTGCATGTGGTTGTCCAGTTATGCCAGCACCATTTGTTGAAGAGGCTTTCCTTGCTCCACTTCACAGTTCTTGCCCCCTTATCAAATATTAGATGATCATACATTTGGGGTTGTGTGTTGGGATATACCACTCTGTTCCATTGGTCTGAGGCTCTGCCTTTGTTCCAGTACCATGCTGTTTTAATTGTTACCGCTTTGTAGTAAAGTTTAAGGTTGGGGAGGGTAATGCCTCCCATCATCTTTTTCCCAAGAATTATTTTAGCTATCCGTGGGTGTTTATTGTTCCATGTGAATTTCAGGATTGCATGATCCATTTCTTTGAAGAATGTCATGGGTATCCTTATAGGGATCACATTAAATCTGTATAATGCTTTGGGGGAGTATTGCCATTTTGACAATGTTGATTCTCCCTATCCATGAGCAGAGGATATGTTTCCATTTCCTCATGTCCTCTTTTATTTCATGGAGTAGCATTTTATAGTTTTCTTTGTAGAGGTCCTTAACTTTTTTAGTTAAGCTGATTCCGAGGTGTTTGATTTTCTGGGGCAAGATTGTGAACAGGATTGCTTTTTTCATGTCCCTTTCCTCTGTCTCGTTGTTTGCATATAGGAAGGCCATGGATTTTTGGGTATTGATTTTATAGCCTGCGACTTTACTGTACAAGTAAATTGTTTCTGAGTTTCTTAGTAGAGGTTTTAGGCTTCTCTAGATATAGTACCATATCACCTGCGAATAGTGAAAGTTTGATTTCTCCCTTTCCTATCTGAATGCCCTTAATGTCTTTTACTTGCCTAATGGCTATTGCTAGTAGTTCCAGTACTATATTGAAGAGAAGTGGTGAGAATGGGCATCCTTGTTTTGTCCCCCATCTTAGAGGAAAGGCCCTTAGTTTTTCCCCACTGATAATAATGCTTGCCATAAGTTTGTGGTAGATGGCTTCGACTATCTTGAGGAAAGTTCCTCCAAAACCCATTTTGGTGAGAGTTTTTATCATGAACGGATGTTGGATCTTGTCAAATGCTTTCTCTGCATCTATTGATATTATCATATGGTTTTTATCTTTACTTTTGTTGATACGATGGATTATGTTGATTGATCTCCGAATGTTAAACCATCCTTGCATCCCCAGGATGAATCCCACTTGGTCATGGTGTATGATCTTTTTTTTTTTTTTGCTTTTTGGGTCACACCCAGCGATGCTCAGGGGTTACTCCTGGCTTTGCACTCAGGAATTACTCCTGGCAGTGCTTGGGAGACCATATGGGATGCCGGGGATCGAACCCGGGTTGGCCGCGTGCAAGGCAAACGCCCTACCCGCTGTGCTATCGCTCCAGCCCCGGTGTATGATCTTTTTGATGAGTCGTTGGATTCTGTTTGCTAGTATTTTGTTGAGGATCTACGCATCGGTGTTCATCAGGGATATTGGTCTATAGTTTTCTTTGTTAGTGGTGCCTTTTTTTTGCTTTTGATATTAGGGAGATGTGTGCCTCATAGAAACTGTTTGGGAGTGTTCCTGTCTTTTCAATTTCCTGGAAAAGCTTGAGGAAAACTGGTAACAAGTCCTCTTTAAATGTTTGGAAGAATTTGCCATTGAATCCATCTGGACCTGGGCTTTTGTTTTTGGGGAGACTTTTGATTACAGTTTCGACTTCCTTGATATTAATGGTCCTATTCAGGCATTCCAAGTCTTCTTGGTTCAGTCTTGGGAGATTGTAGGAATCAAGGAATTCGTCCATTTCTTTTAGGTTCTCCTGTTTCATGGCATACAGACTTTCAAAGTAGTCTCTGATGATCTTTTGAATCTCATTGGTTTCTGTTGTGATGTCCCCCTTTTCATTTCTGATTCGGTTTATTAGGGTTCTCTCTCTCTCTCGCTAGTGGTTTATTAATCTTGTTTATTTCCTCAAAGAACCAGCTCTTGGTTTCATTTTCCTTTCGGATTGTTTTCTGGGTTTCCATGTTGTTAATTTCTGCTTTAAATTTTATTATTTCTTTCCTTCGGTCTGTTTTGGGTTCCTTTTTCTGTTTTTTATTTTTCTAAGATCTAGAGCTGTGAAGTCAAGCTATCTATGTTGGTCCTTTCTTCCTTCCTGAGGAATGCTTGCAGAGCTATAAATTTTCCTCTTAACACAGCTTTAGCTGCGTCCCATATGTTTTGGTAGCTTGTGTCTTCATTCTCATTTGTTTCTAGGTATCTCTTGATTTCTTCCTTGATTTCCTTCCTGACCCACTCATTGTTCAACACCAAGCTGTTCAATTTTCAGGTATTTGCTTTGGTTCTCCGTGTCTGTGCGTGATTAGCTTCTATCTTCAGTGCTAAAAAGATAGTTGATACAATTTCTATTTTCCCGATCCTATTGAGCTATGTTTTGTGGCCCAGTACATGGTCTATTTTGGAAAATGTTCCGTGTGCACTGGAAAAGAATGTGTATTCTTTCTTTTTGGGGTGTAAGTGGTGCTCAGACTTTTTTTGAGAAACTCTTTCATGTCTTGCTAAGGGGATGTGTCCATGAACAAGTGCAAAGAAACAGAAGGGAGCCTAGGACCCTGTGGAGAGTGTGAGCCCCACTTATGAACAGAAGGAGGCTCATATTCTTTTAAAGTGTGTGTGTGTGTGTGTGTTCCTGTATCTGCCTGATCAGGTTTAGACCTTTATCTTAAACTGGGGGACAACTCCCTGTGGGATCACATAACTGAATGTGGGAGGTAACAAAATATTTGTTTTAAGATAAATGTCTGTTCCATCCATGTTGCAGCATGATTTCATCATTCCTTATAGCTGTGTAGTATTCTGTTGTGAAGAAATGACAGAACAAAATATCCAAACCACAGAATCAATGGCACAGACACCATGAAACCCAAACTTTATATATAGTAAGCATAAGCTACATAAACTAAATAATGGTGCCCTAAATAGAAATACTAATCAAACAATATTTGGGTAAATAGTTTTGCTTGTGAGATGTTTTTGAAGGAAGAGTGATAGAAATATAGATAGATAGATGATAGATAAGCAGTAAACAATGAGAAATGTGGGAAGGAGTGAAAGAGGAAGATAGGAAGGAAAAACAGGAAAGAAGAAGGGGTGAAAGACATAACTATGTGGGATCAAAGGAAAGATTAAGGATGGTAGGTGGGAAGATAGCACTGTAGCACTATCATCCTGTTGTTCATCGATTTGCTCGAGCGGCACCAGTAATGTCTCCATTGTGAGACTTGTTACTATTTTTGGCACATCGAATACACCACAGGTAGCTTGCCAGGCTCTGCCCTGCGGGCAAAATTCTCTCTGTAGCTTGCTGGGCTGTCCAAGAGGGAAGGTGGGAAGATATAAAAGAAAGATATATAGGTAGTAAAAGTAAAGAGAGAAAAAAATATAAATATAATCGCTCATGAATCATTGGTTAAATGATTCTACAATTAGAATTCTACACAGAAAAAATGTTATGGTAATACCTAGAGGGCAAACATTAAAAATTATTTTTTGTCAAATTACCATGAAATAAAACATTACAAAAGTGTTCATGGTTCATTTTTAGTCATACAATGATCCAACACCTATCTCCACCAGTGTACATTTCCTGCCACCAATGTCCCCAATTTCCCTCTCACCGTCCCCCTGTCTATTTCTATAGCAAACACTCTCTCTCTCTTTCTTTCTCTCTCTCTCTGTCCTCTCTCTCTCTCTCTCTTTCCTTTTGTGCATATGGGCAAACGCCCATTTTTAAATGCTTCAATATAGCAGCAAGGAAGTACAATTTTTTTTTTCTTTTGGGGTCACACACAGCGATGCACAGGAGTTACTCCTGGCTCTGCACTCAGGAATTACCCCTGGTGATGCTCAGGAGACCATATGGGATGCTGGGAATCAAACCCGGGTCGGCCACGTGCAAGGCAAACGCCCTACCCTCTGTGCTATTGCTCCTGCCACGGAAGTACACATTTTAAAACCATTTTTAAATAGAGAAAAATAATTTAATGAAAAGAATAAAAGCAGGAAATTAGCATTTGCTTCTATTCTTACTGTACTTGATTAGAAAGATATTTTTGAACATTAAAGTACATTTAAACTACATAGAAAGTATTTGATTTTATTGTAATAGCTATTTTTGTCCCTGGTCTATGGCATAGATGTATATCTCATGCATATATCCTTTATCTATGATCATTTTAACAGATATAAGTATCTGCTCAAAGGAATTATTAAAAAATTCCCTTTCCACACACTTACCATCTAATTAAGAAAATAACTAAGTCATTGTAAAGTCACATTGTTAAATTCACAGGGACTTTGTGATAACAAACTTTTTGGTTGTATCTGTTCATTTGGACTAGTTAGGAAACTGGGGTCTACAGGAGATGAATTGAAGTAAATATCATACACCAAACAATAATATTATGGTTGCCCATGAGCTGCTTCACAACCTGCTCTATGACAATAATTTCTATGTCTAGTTGTTGTCCAATAATTTTAATTTAGTCAGTCCTGCTCCTGCTCACATGATTATTTTGGAAGGCTTCACCTAGCTCCCTAAAAGCTTTTCATTGTCTTCAGCAGACATTTGGTGTGTATTGTGTATGTTTGCATTACATGAGTGATGTGAGTGATAGACAGAACATATCATTTAGATATTCCTCAGCAATCGTTGGATCAATTTTCTTTTTAAAAATGAACAAGGAAGAGAATGCTGAGGAATCTCTAAGTTGAATTTTCTCCTCCACCTTCTTTGTCTCCGTTCATGAGTTTTGATGCCTCCACGCATAAGAACCGGATCCCGCTGTCGCCCAGATGAAACAGTGGAAAAGCTCTCCTCCACAGCATGATTCAGAAGGAAGGGAATCATCACTCCAGGTTAGATAACAGAAGTTTTCACTGGAATATGTTTTCATAACAATGGACAGGCTCTGAGCCAAGAAAAGTCAATGGTGACATAAGGGAGCACAGCAAGATGTTATGCCCCGGGGGAGAGTTTTGCAGCAGACCATCCCTTTGCCCATCATACGCACCCCAGAGATTATCCAAATCAAATAACAAATTCAAGGAGGGATTTTAAGGGCTACAAAAAAAATTCTGGAGCATTTTTAGGATAATTTCCATAAAAATCACAAATTTGAAACAACTCTTGTGCAAATTAATGCTTTAAATATTCATCATTACACAGTGAGATTTGTATTCTGTAGGGAAATAAGAGGAGAATGCTTTAACTAAACAACTAAATTGTAGCTTTAATGAGGTACCCAAGTATTGAATCAAAATACCCTTAAATATATTTTTATTTATCCATCATCAGTTTCTTAGAATTTTTATTCCAAACACACACACACACACACACACACACACACACACACGCACTCAAGCGCACACATACATGCACACACACATGAAAACTGAATTCATTTTTGAGTTTCATATTTAGGATTAATTTCAGAAATTCAATTTTAAAATAAGAATATATTAGTTTAGTTCAAAAAATTTCATTGATCCCCTACTTGTTAGAATATTTTGCTAGATACTGTGAGGTAAAATAAAATCAGAAAAAAACTTTGGCTCCAAATATTTGCATTCCCTTAGAGGAACAAATATATGGCATTAATTTTACATAAACTTGAAATTACAATATTAACTTGAAGATATGAGAGAGTAAATCAGGTAACAATCACCAATGAAAAAAAAAATTTAAAAGCCTTCTGGAAGATACATACCCTAAATAGCTTTTCAAAATCAAATTCACTTAAAGAAATATAGGTCTGACATGGAATCAGAGACAAACCAAACAATGTTATTCGAGGGAAAATTTCATTAACATATTGGCAATTCAGCTCTAAAGTGGAATGCAGTTTTATTCTAATTAAGCAAAACTAAGTATATATGTATATCTGTATACTGTTGGATAACATCGGGTTGTCCTTTCTCCTCCAACAGGGAGCTGAGGTTTATTGAGTTACTCCCACAACAGTGCCCCTGAGGCACACCCAATTCCATCAGGCACTAATAATTCTATATTGCTTTTCTCTTTTCTTTATGTCATTTGCATGGTTTAGCAATGTCCTTTTTGTATACACAAAGGAAAACAGTTGATGCTATGCTTTGTAACATGGGAGTTAATTGACTCCAAATAATACTTACTCCTTGGCATCCATATTTACTTGACGTAAGCCTCAGTTGCCCGTAGTTCCTAGCTCTCCAAAAGCAGGGTCCTGATGAAGGGACTGGATGGACCCAGGGCAAGCTGTAAGCTACCCTGGCATCAAAAGGGGACAAGCTAAGCACCATAAGTATAATAAGTTAAGAGCACAGTCATGGACAAATTGTCATGACGCAAAAAGTAGTAACTGAATAAGGACCCTGCTGGGGTTAAGAAAAACTGAACAGACCTGAGGACTGTGGTTTGGGATATATAACAAGATGTCTTCAGGAGAGCCAACCTTTAAGCCTAATATATCTCTTAATGTGTTCATACAAAAGGACTAGAAATATTATAAGAAGCAAATTTACTATGATTGTCTAAATAGATCATGAGCAGAGGAAAGGATAAAGCAATGCACCTTGGATGGAATCCCGCCCTTGAGCGGATCTCCTAGTAATCTGGGGTGCTGAACCCTCAGATGAGATTTTTATCCTTGAGTTCACCTCCTAGAACTTCCCCTGAAGAGTGGCTTCACCTCTGTTTGTTGTTATGACAATGCTCAACCCCACCTATGTGCACCCCACCCTTCATGATTGCTGTATAACTATGCTGTGAGGGGGAAGAAGAGACTTTGAGGTCTTTGAAGACTAGAGGGTCTGTGAGGACGAGGAGGATGATAAGACGACGACTATGACTGGAAGGAGAAGACTGAGAGAGAAGATGGGGGGCTGGAGCAATAGCACAGCGGGTAGGGCGTTTGCCTTGCACGCGGCCGACCCTTGTTCGATTCCCAGCATCCCATATGGTCCCCTGAGCACCGCCAGGAGTAATTCCTGAGTGCAGAGCCAGGAGTAACCCCTGTGCATCGCCAGGTGTGACCCAAAAAGCAAAAAAAAAAAAAGAGAGAGAGAAGATGATGACTAGAAAGTTGACACCTAGAAGCAGAGGATTTTGAGGTCAATGAGAGTAGGAGACTAGAACTACGGTGGCTGGGATACAACCCAAACTACGACTGTGACTGTGCTCTAAAGGAGAGATCAAACTACATGGGGGAAGAGAGAGAAATTGTCTACCAACCAGCTGGGGGCCCCGGCCCAGTTTCTCCATTCCCGTCTTTCATCTGTCCCTTGCCATCATCTGCCCTGGGGCGGCGCTCTCTGCCACCCAACTTGGGCTCGAGTCCCGCGTGCCCCGACACAATTTTTCTTTGAAACTCATTGCATACTGTAGCACTTAATCAACATTTTTAAATCTCCCCAAGGTACCAAGCTAAAATTCTTTTAGCTAGTCTTAGAACGGCAACGTATTTTTCATATCATGATGTTAGATTAGGTTGCTTGGAAGTGAGAAAAAAAATATGTATCATAGGAAAGTAGCAGTTTAGAAATTAAACACACTTCTTTTTCTAATTTTACATTCCAAAAATTTTACATTTCTTTAATGAGATATCTTTATACACACCCCTCCACACACATATACACACATATGTATGTATATATACACACACATATATATATATATATACACATATTATTTTTTTTATTTTTTGTTTGGAGGCCACACCCTGTAGTGTTCAGAGCTTAGTCCTGACTATGCATGGGTCACTCCTGGTGGGGCTCAGGGCTACATGTTGGGTGCCAGGGAACAAACGCAGGAGGACCGTGTGTATGGCAAACACCCTAACTACTGTACTATGGTTCTGGTCAAATAAAATATGTGTATATTTTAAATATTTATTTCAGAGCCCTGGGTCAATTTAGCAGGCAGAGCTTATCATATGTCTGAAATATAAACAACTTTGTTACTCTTTTCACTAGATGTTAAATGGGTTAACAAATCTCCTTACCACCCTCTATTCTCACCACACCCAGCAGACAATTTTTTTTAGCAGTGCTTATTACAAAACTAAAATACAGGGTCTTCTTCCTCCTCTAATTGCTTTTAACTCATACACCACTCATCATAGCTCCAGTAAATAGATGCAATTGTCCTAATTTTAAAAATAAAAAATGTGAGTTAGAGGGATGTTAAATAATTCACTTCCTTAGTAAGTAACAGAGCAATCTGTTCTAAGACCTTGTATTTTAAATACTAAATTAGGCTGCTTCTGAATAGCCATTTTAACTTTATAAAAAGCACATATTAATGCAGAATTTTAAAGGTTTATATAAAGTATTTCCTAATTGACTTTCAACACCATTCTCAAACTAAACTTAATAGATATGTCATATTTCTGAATCTTGTTAAGTTTCTTAAGCTTCAGAGGACTAGTAACTGATTATCAAGGAAACAATACCAGTTAATATTGTATTCGAGGAAAAGATGATAGAAAAAAATGCTAGATTTTTTTCACATTTGCAGAAAGTTAAAGAATGACAGAATAACTGCAATGGATCATGTTAGAGGAACATACCTTTATTTCAGTTTTTCTCACCAAAGTAAGAATTTTCATTTAAATAACTCTAGTCAGACCATGAATTTAGCCAAGGATATAATTATTCATTTCTAGAAGTGAAAAGAAAACATAAGTCAATAGAGAGCCAGATGAACCAACGTTTAAAAATGAATGATGAGAGTTAATGAATCAGTTCTGCCTATTACAATGTTATAGCAATAAGAGAGGAAACAATAGTTAAAATTGAAGTGAACTAAATATGGAACAAATAAACATAAGTGGTATAACAAAGTGCACAACTAACCTACAGAATATTACACTATAGAACATACTAGCATTGAATAATGTGGATGCATTCTCCAAACATTCAGACCATTTTATGACCAAACACCGCATTTGTCTTCCCATAAGTTAAAAAGATGATAATTGAATGTCAGGGGCACAGTAAGCAAGGGATTGCCTATTAGGCATTCTTTTGGTTGCTTCTGAATTACAAGTTTATATATAGAGAATATTATGACATTGTACCTTGGTTTTTGTTTTTCCTGCCTTGTCCCACTTTTTGGCACTTTTATTGTTTTTATTGTAATTATTTATGAATATGTCAGAATCCTTTTCATTCATAAAAATATTAGTTCCCTAGTGATGAGAACCATGTCTATTTAACCTATATTTTGCAGAAAGTCAATTAACTGAATTAATAAGACAGCTATCAGTTGTCTGCTACATATTCTTATCTCTTAGGGGAAAAGATTGCTCTAGCAAAAACAATAAGAGTGGTTTTATTTTTTTTTCTGAAGTATTGCTTAAAACAGAGTGAATTTTCTGCACTTTTATTTAGTTATATGTGTAACACGGCTAACGAAATGTATCGGGGCCAGTGAGAGCCGGGTAGGGCACTTGCCTTACACGCAACAGACCCGGGTTCAATCCTCAGGACCACATGTGGTTCCCTGAATCTCACCAGGAGTAACTCCTAAGCACAAAGCCAGGAGTAAGTCTTAAGCACATTCCGTGTGGTCAAAAAAAAACAAAAGATGTATGAAATAATTTAGGCTTTTATTTATTTATTTATTTATTTTAATTTATTTTATTGAATCACCGTGTAGAAAGTTACAAAGTTCTCAGGCTTATGTCTCAGTTATACAATGCTCAAACACCCGTCCCCTCACCAGTGCCCATATTCCACCACCAAAAACAAAACAAAACAAAACAAAACAAAAAAACCCAGTATATCTCCCACGCCCCCATCCTCCAACCTCCTATCCCCCCTGCATAATTGATAAATTTCACTTCCTTTTCTCTTTACCTTGATTACATTCTATATTTCAGCACAAAACTCACTATTGTTGATGGAGTTTCAACACAGAACTCACTATTCTTGTTGGAGTTTATCCCCCAAGAATACGGCCCTATTGACAAGGAAACATTTAATAGTTTTCCACTAATGAGAATGAAGAGATATAAAATTCAGGATTTCTGTATTTTAGTAATTAAGTCCAGGGAGATTTAAGTTGGAAATTGCATCATTTCCCTTCCTGGAGCAGCATGGAGCTAAAGCTCAGTTTAAAGTCTGGAGACATGGCTGCAAGCACTCGCTGGGACCCCAAGTAATATATCTGGCTCTGGATCCTGGTCATTCAGCAGCAAAGCGGCTGTACAAAGGCATGGCCACCCAGGTCGAATCTCGGCGGAGCTCGAGCCGGCACCGGCCCCAGCCCGAGACTCAATTTAGGCTTTTAGACTGCATTACTTTATTAACATTTTTATGGGACATAAACAAGATGAGAGTTAATGAATCAATTCTGCCTATGACAATGTTATAGTAATAAGAGAGGAAATGACATTTAAAATTGAAGAGCACTAAATATGGTACAAATAAACTTGTTATTACCCCCAACTTACAGAAGAGAAAATAAAGAACTGAAGGGAGACATCTACATTTTAAAGCCATGATTTTCCCATGCAGTGGTCCGTCACCTTAGCAATTTTATTTATTGGTTTATTGATTAATTATCATTTGGGCCACATCTGTTGGTGCTCAGGACCTATTCCTGGTTCTGCAGTCAGGAATTATTCCTGATAGTGCTTGGAGAGCCACATGGCATTCTAGGGATCAAAGTTAGGTTGACTGCACACAAGGCAAACACCATATCCATTGTACTATAGTATGGGCCTAATATCCTTAGTAATTTATTTAACCACAGAGTTGAAATCTCTCATTATTAAATTGAAGCCCCAAGGCAAATCTTGCTTATTTCATCAAATTTCAGCCCTGTTATTCAAACACACATTTTACTTGAACATTTAGACACATCTGGAGATCATCTAAAGAAGCATCAATATTACTAACAAAAAATACCTGATTGTGTGGTGTAATGAAGAATGAGAAAATCCTTTTTGGAAATAATAAAAACATATCATCTCTTATGTATGTATACTGAGAATTTTCAAGATTGTTGAGGAAATCTTACTCTGTACTCTGTAGACAGCGGAAATTAATATTCTTGTTTGATCTTCTTTAGTTTGTTTTGGTTTGGATTTTGGGCCACACTGGAGGTGTTCAGGTCTTATTCCTGGCTCTGTGCTCAGGGCACATTACTGGTGGTGCTCATGGGACCATATGTGGGATCAAACCCAAGTCCACAGAGCGCTAGGCAAATGTTCTATTCACTGTATTATTACTCTAGCCCTGAGTTTTCTTTTTTCTTTTTCTGTGGTTGTCTGTTAGTTTTGGTATTTGGGTCATACCCAGCTGTGCTCAGGATTTACTCTAGGCTCTGTGCTCAGGGATCACTCCTGGGAGAGATCTAGAGACTAACCTAGGATCAAATATATGCAAAGACAACACCTTACTCTCTGTCCCAGTTCTCTGCCCCAAGGACTTATATTTTTAATGCTCTTTAAAAGAAGTGAGTTAGCATCCAATCATTTCATGTTCATTCTCAGAAGAAAAATGTGCATCCTCTTGTGCATTGAACTGCCCATCTACATCACTTACATAAATAATTCAAAATCAACATGACCTGAATCACTATTTCTTCCTGAGTCTCCTCTACCAACTACTTACAGTTTTCTCAAATGTCAATTCCACATTTTCAGTTGCTCCGATCTAAATTTTGAATGAATATTTCACCTCACGCTTTAATATATGAACACAAAATCCATTAGCAAAATCTTGCAGCTCATCTATTAAAATTAGTCTAGGATCTGATTGACCTTTCCTGGGGTAAGCTACCAGCTCTGTCCCAGCTCTTCATCTGTCACCTGGGCCACTGCAGTAGTGGTTCTCCTGTCTCTGCCCTTTTGCTTCATCTCATTTTAGTATCCAGAATTATCCTCTTATAATAAAAGAGAGATCATGGCAATCCCTTACTCTAAAGCCACCCATGGATTCCCATTTCATTTATAGTAAAATCCAAAGACTCTACTTTTCAGGGCACTACATGATCTGGACTCTGATTACATTTTTAACTTCATTTCCTATCACATGTTTCTTTTCTTACATCAATACACTCAGCCTTCTCTTTCTGCTCCGCTTCAAAAATACCTAGAAGCAAACTTACAAAGTTCTATGTGTTCTCATCTGTATATTTCCTTGGGATCAAATGTCACCCTTTCAGAGAAGGCACACATGAGCGTCTTTCTAAAGCCAGACCCTGGTTGCAAGGATGTCATTTATTACTACTGATATGCTTTATGCTGATTTGTTCCTTGACTGAGTTTCTCAGCACATTTGGGCAGCCCAGAGGACATGAACATCATTTTACTGGAAAGCCTGGATACTAATATAATAATCATCACAGGATAGGTACTCTGGAAATGTTGCCTTGATTAATTTATATTTACATAAACCATGTTTAAGCAATGCATATATTTCTTGCTGAGCTCTGTTAAATTTGAACCGATGCATGTGTACACAGGTCTCTTATTTTCTTAGACATCTAATAAGAAAAGTGATGATTAAATTGAGAAGAAAAAAGCAATGCCAAAGGGTAATGGTGATAGTGAGAGAGACAAATGAATAAGAGTAGAAAACCTCAAGGAAAACATGGAAGCAACAAGGAAATGAAAAGAAGACAAAGCATGAAACTAACACAAAGAAGACCAAGAAGTATCCGTGAAATCAATGAGTAAAGTGGGGATTTTATTCATTTATTTATTTTAGATTTTAGGACACGTTCAGAAATGCCTAGGGGTTATGCATGGCTCTGTACACTGGAATTCCTCTCGGCAGTGCTCAGGGGACCATATGGGATACTGGGGATCGAACCTGGGCTGGCTAGATGCTAGACAAAGGCACTGCCCATTGTATTATTGCTTCCAGCCACAGCAAGAAAGAATTTATAAAGACAACTGGCAGTGTAGTACTTGATAAGGAGTTAGTGGCTTGTGACTACAAGCAAAACAGACGAGGTAGCCATCTGCACTCAGGGCTGCAGAAAAAGATTTGTTCCTTGAAGTTATTTTCTCCTGGGTCATCTGCTACAGCAAGACACCCTTCTTGCAACAAACGTGAGCTTGCTAGCCACGTGAAATGACGCTGCCTCCTTCTCTCCCCACAGATCTTCACAAGGCTAGTTTTTCAGCTCCCGAAGTCAAATCGTGACATCTCTTTTCAACTCACACATATTATTTCCCTGGCCGGAAGTTGATGTGTCACGAAAAGATGGCCTACAGCAATGCCTTATGAACGCGGGGATAAAGGAAAGCACATGTTGTTCAGGCATTCTCCTCCTCACTAAACCCCTCCGTTCCTTTCATTCCGTGGGTCCTGACAAGTTTGTGTGTCAGGCCGTTATTCCCTCCAGAGTGCTCCATTGATAAAGTGCTTAGTCATACTCAAAGTTTTCTGAAGAGCTCGTGAGTGCCAGGCTTTCACTGGACCAGCTGCTTATACAATTTTCCATGGCAAGTCAGCAAAGCTTAAGTGCACAGCCGTTGCCAGAGAGCAGCGTCAAGGCATGGACGGGGCAGTTGTTCTGTGGGCTGCCTGCGATGTGTTTTATAGCAAATACACTTCGTGTTTTGACATATTGGTAAATTCCCATTTGAATCCTAGGAAACATTCTGAAATCACTCTTTTAGTTTTTTGCTGTTCAGAAAGTGATCATCATCAGAACTATACTTATTTTTTTACAGGACTGCCTTTAGACCCTTGATGCTATCAAGTCACACCTCCAAATAAATAATTTTCACTATAAAAAGTTGAAAAATGGGGCTGGAGCAATAGCACAGCAGGTAGGGAGTTTGCCTTGCATGTGGTGGAACCCGGTTCAATTCCCAGCATCCCATATGGTTCCCCAAGGATTGCCAGGAGTACTTCTTGAGTGCAGAGCCGAGAGTAATCCCTGTGCATCGCAGGGTGTGACCCCAAAAGTAAAACAAGCAAAAACCCAAACCAACAAATAAATAAATAAATAAATAACTTAAAAATGGCAATTGGCTGAGGATGTGGGTTTTTCTCTCCTTGCTTGCGAATATCAGCTTCAAGATCCAAGACTCATTTGCCCACCTGAGCAAAATGACTCTGTATTTCAGACTATGGACCTCTCATCTGTTGAAAATGCTAAAGTTTGATATTTTATGAAATTCTACAATATAAAAATAAGCTTATCGAGACCTCAGTCGGTCTCCTTTCCTGATTATTGTGAAATGTCCTATGTTAGGTCAAGAAAAGTGAAAATAAGTTATTCATTAACAAGCTCTAATAAAAATCCAAAGCATTTTATTTTAGGTCCTCACAGCCTCAAATAAACTGTATACTTGGAAATTATCATATATGTAAATTACTTGGTGAATTTCACTATTGTGGGGGATATAGGAAATAAAATCGGTTGCTCTTCTCAATTTCTGTTAATTTCACCCAATATATGAATGGTTCTTAATTTAACTTTTATTTCTTTTTGTGTCACACCCGGCAATGCACAGGGATTACTCTTGGCTCTGCACTCAGGAGTTACTCCTGGTGCTCAGTGGACCATGTGGGATGCTGGGAATTGAACCCCGGTCTGCCGTGGGTATGGCATACGCCCTACCCACTGTGCTATCGCTCCAGCCCCTTAATTCAACTTTTGATGCCAATTTATTCAAATATTTTGGTTTTAGATGATTAGGCTTAAATACACTTATTTGTTATGCACTAAATGACTTCTTAAGATGATTTTGAATTAAAGCTTATTATAGATTTCATATTCAGGTCTTAGTTTGAGTTGTACAGGTTAATAATAAAAAATGTTGATATTTTCTAGTCAATTTTAATAAGAACTAGATTTTTCAATAAATTATATCATCCGTTTAAAAAAGAAATTAATTTGGATTCGTTTTTTGCCAAGAGAAATATTTTTAAATACAAAAATATCTGTATGGTTGCTCATCTAATCCAAAACGATCAATTGAAATCCATTTATCTAACTGATGTTTGGCTTATTACAACAATACTTTATTGAAATAGAAAACAACATAGGGCTGGAGCAATAGCACAGAGGGTAGGGCATTTGCCTTGCACATGGCCAACCCGGGTTTGATTCCCAGCATCCCATGTGATCCATGTGATCCGAGCACCACCAGGAGTAATTCCCAAGTGCATGAGCCAGGAATAACCCCTGTGTATCTCAGGGTGTGACCTAAAAAGCATACATCATCATTATCATCATCATCATCATCATCATCATCATCATCATCATCATCATCATCCTGTTGATAGTCAATTTCTCTAGCGGTTTCAGTAATGTCTCCATTTGTCCTAGCCCTGAGATTCTAGAAGCCTCTCTCTACTCATCCTCCCCAACGATGCCACACTGGAGGCTCTTTCAGGATCAGGGGAATGAGACTCAGCTTGTTGCTGGTTTGGGCATATTAATACAACATGGGGACTTTTCGAGGCTCTCCCATGTGGGCAGGAAACTTTCGGTAGTTTGCCAGGTTCTCCCAGAAGGAGAAGTAGACTATAAGATATCACGTGACCACAAAGCCATCCATGAATATACATACATATATATTAAAAATAAATATATATTTCTTAGCACTTTTGAATAGTCATTTGGGTTTTAGACAGTTAAAAATTCTCCTCAATATCTTTCTTTCCTAATTGCTATAACTTTATGAGGATTAGAGGGATTATTGAGAGATCTACTAGGACCGTATACTCAGCAATATATAAGCAATCGAGTAAAGAAGCTACAGAATGTAGTATTCCAGTATTAGGAGTATTTTTTTATCATTTCTTTTTACAAGAAAGATCACTATGCATGTCTGAAATTATATGGTAATTAGATAATAGTAATACATAAACCAATAGTACACTTGTAGGAAAAGTATTCAATTTAATAATATCCACTGCAACTGAAGAAAAGCATCAAATCTAATTTCCTATGAGATCTAGACCAATTTAATCTTCCGCAGTGAGAGGAGAATTCCATCCATTCATTCATTTATTCATTTTTTTCAGTAAATATTTCTACTGCTGCTTGGCCTGATTTCAAAGCTGATTTTAGTCCATTGCACTTATTCGAACAAGTCAATTAATATCAAGGACTCCCTATTAACACCAAAAAAAAAGAATCCATAATAACAACTTCATATGACTAATTTAAAATAAATGGAGCTAATTAATGTAAAGAACTTAACAGATCCCTGATACAGCAATAATCTATTACAATGGAAGTATATTAAATACATGTTATTATTGAGGTACTTCGTAGGTCTTACTAACATTTCAGGATATATTTTCATGTTCTTTGACCTTAAATATTGAAGCTATAAAAATAAATGATGAAGACATAGCTTTTACCAACCATTGAAAAGTCCACATTTAAGATAGACAATTGTAAAATAAACTCACACACCATACATAATTGAGATTGTGCGAAATGATATCAAGAGAAATACATTTACATGAGAGACAGGAGCTTAGAGATATTTGTCACAGGAGGAAATAGCTGAGGTGTCTTGGTTCGTATTTTTTGTTGCTTGATTGGCAAAGGGAAGATATTGGCCAAATTCATTTTATCAGAGAGAAACTATTAAGTATGAGAAGGTCTCAAGGTAATTACATCTGCAAATGAACAGTGGAACCTATGCAGAGATTCTCTACTTTTTCCGTTCATTGAGATATTTGAACTGCATCTAACAGGCACCGATTAATTATTCCCTTCTTTCATGAAAAACCCTTTTACATAAACAGTAAATGTCATGACACAGTCACAGTACTGAAATAAAGGAGCAGGAGTACCAGGCCCTGAGACTTCAAGTCTCAAGACCCCAGAAACTTCAAGGACAAGTTCAGTATCCAAAGGAAGTCTAATCCTTCATTCAAGGTAAGCAGTGTGCCTGCAGGAAGGGGGGACACAGGCAGTGACAAGGCAAGGAGTGTGTGGAAGGAGGACCATGGAGTTGCACACTTTACTTCTATCTTCGAAAGAAGCTTTGGGTTCCAGGTTCCTGTAAAGTCAGAGTGAAATTAGAACTTCACCCATTTTATATGTAATGCTGGTTCTCCTGTATTAGGATGACATCAACTAAGCTGTGTAACTACTAGCTTCTTGGTTGGAGAAAGAATAATGAAAGAATAATAAAACTTTGAAGAATGACCCATATTTTTTTTCTGATCTATTTATTATTTTCCAAGCTCGTGGAAGATAAGTAATCCCTGATACGCTATTCAAGATACCTTTTTCCAGATGCTTGACCTAACTTTTTAGTTTTCTGTGTCCCTAGTGGGACCCAGTAATTTGTATATTTTAAAGTATTCCTGTAAATCTTAGCATAAGAAGATAACAAAAAAAGACTGCATTTAACCTCGCTGGATATTGTTAATGAAGTAAAGACTGCTACCTAAATCTAGGGTTTATCACTTAGAGATTATTTAATAGACATTGTGAGATGACATGCATAAAATTCCTGTTACACAAGGTTGCTTTTATTATCATCAGCAATGTCTGCTAGATTTATAGTCTTATGTTCAAGAACCCCCTAGAATATCCTTATGGAGACATCAGTACATTGAAGATGTGTGATCGAAACTACACTGAGAAGCATTTTTATCAGTTTTCCTACTTAAAGCATTCTGCTACAGTGCTAGCTCAATTAATTATTTGGGGAGGCATGTCCCAGCAGGACTAGAAGTCCAGAGACAAGTCCTCATAAAATTACCGTCCATAATATGGTCCGGATGGTGATGTCCAGGCGATATGGTGGCACTTAGTGTCCAAGTGTGTTGGATAGAGCTAGGGACCTCACCAATGCAAGGCCTGGCCCCCAACCCTTTGATCCATCTCTCCTACATCTGATTAATTTGGTCTTTTGTTTGCTTGATTTGTTTTAAATTTAATTTTATTGGGGGGAGGGCGCTATCCCAGTGGTTCTCAGGGGTTATTCCTAACTCTGAACTCAGAAATTTCTCCTGACTCAGGGGACCACACAGAGTGCCCGGGAACAACGCAAGCCTCCGCAGACAATACAAACGCCCTACCTGCTTGACCATGGCTCCAGCCCCTTACTAGTTTGTTCTGATGTGGAAAATCCAAAAACTCCATTGGATAATATATCTAAGATTTTTAAATATCTAGAATTATGACTCTAAATGCGGCGATTATGCCATGAAGCATTCACATTGAAAATTCACATTTGTTGGAGGCTGGAAGCAATAGAAGTGTAGGTAGGGCATTTGCCTTGCGGAAGGCCGACCTGGATTCAATCCTAGGCATCCCCTCTGGTCCCTCGAGCAGAATTCCTGAATACAGAATCTGAAGCAACCCCCAAGCATCGCCGGGTGTGACCCCAAAAGCCAAAAAACAAACAAACAAACAAACAAAACCCTCACATTTGTTAGAGGCAATCATAAAATTCACAGCCAGGCTACACCTCCGTTCCTCCCTACCGGACAGAGCATGACCTCGAGCAGATCTGCGTCTTCTTGCTTCTACCCTGTCCATCAAAGGAAATGCACACTGATTTGGTTACTGAGATGGCATGTGAAGTGATTGGGGATTCTCCCAGGCAGTGCCCGGGCGACCCAAGGGTGCTTCCTGGTGATTCTCAGCCAAGGATCTGGTGGTCCAATGGCCAAAAGGGCCTGGGGAGGTATCTAGTTCTGGCCCGCTGCCAGCTACAGGGCTCCAAGGCTGGACCAAGAAGTATTCAAGGGACCATATGGTGCTTGGGGTTGAACTGGGTTGGCCACTGGCACGGGTAAAGCATGCAATTTAACCCCTAAACTACTTCTGACTCCAAGATGCTTTCATTAAAAATAAAAACAAAAACATAAACAAAAAAAAACCCAAAAAACAAACAAACAAAAAACACCTTTGCACTTCCCTATGCATTGCCAGATGTGACCCCAAAAGCAAAAAAACAAAAAAACCAAACACCTTTGCGCGCACACACACACACACACACACACACACACACACAGTCGTATATACACATACACATATATATATACACACACATACACACACGCGTGCACACACACATTATGTAGAAATAGTAAACCTGAACAAAGCAGGGGGGGAAATATACATTTCTTACAGAGTTTTAACATTTGCATTTCCATGTGTCTTCAAAGGATTGGGCCTAATTTGGCTTAGGCTCCCATCAATGGGTCTGACCACCTATGCTAATTGAAATTTGCCTTAAGTAGCACAGATATCAAAAGTATCTCCTGCTGCGTCCGTAGACTGCACTCTTCATTAAGGATTGAGGGATAGATGTGCAAGGTAATGAGTACCCATGTGAGTTCCACAACCATCATGAAAATCACTGGATGTTCCATGGCTGTTCCTTGAATACCAATTTCAAAGCCCCTGCCAATGTTACCGCCTCTTTTTTTTCTTAGTTTTTTTTTTCTTGAAAACTTCACTCCTAATGTTAGTAATACATCAAAGTGTTAATGTTCTCAAACAGTGCCCCTGCATGAATTAATGTAATTGCTGTAGATTTAGCTTGCAAATAAATGGTTGACACTGGATATGCAACTTATGTGCTAATTAAAACAATAGAAGAAAAAGCACTACTAATTTTGGAATCGAAACACCATATTCCACAGATTTAAGCAAATCTGTATGAACTTTTGTTCTATCTGAACTGTCCTCAGCAAACATCTGAAAGTTTACAAATTAAAATAGAAGATAGCATGGCCATGTTTGGGTTTTGATTAGCAAAAACCCTGAAAATCTGACATTTTTCTTGTATAGATATTGTAATATAATATGTTAAATTCTATTATAAAAGTATAGTTGTTCTCATATTTATGAGAAATATCCCTTATTTCTATTTTTTTCTGGTTTTTGCCCACACCCATTAGACTGTTTGGAAAGAGAACAAGAATGGAAGAATACAAGGAATAGTGAAAAGTTAATTATTCCATTAGTAGACACACTGGGTTCCCCTTAACACATAAAATATCATCCGAACAATTGAAATGGAGAATATTTGACCTTCTACCTCTTAAGATTGAAAGGAGATAATGCATCCTACTCTTCCTGCGTAGGCTCAGAAGTGATATGTTAGGACTTCTGTGTTGAAAGATTTCTTGGTTATCTTATTCAGACCTGGCCAGGGCTCCAATCCACACAGAGATCTCGCTGGTAAAAAGACAGACCACCAACTCAACTCAGTATCTTATTATTTTACACCAGCATCCAACTGTTCTTAACATTTATTTTTGGAAGATGCTGTGAGTCGAGATTATTAATCGTTGGACAAGAACTCATACTGCATGTCCTTCTACATTGTTTTCACAATTATATTGTCCAGATATACATATTCAATGAATCATGGGAAAGAGCTTATCACCAAAATTACAAGCCTTTCATGATGGCATCTTTGATCAAGAGCACTAAAATTCATGTTTCCATTGTATATCCTGTGTTTCTCTCCCATTAAAACTTTGAAGAGTTCTCTTTCCTAGAAACATCACAACACATTGCGTTGCTGTGTGTATGCTGTTGCATTTCTAAGATGATCAGATTTGCAGCCAAATAATTTCAGCATGTTGAAATCACCTTGTTTTGAGAAATGAATACAAAATATATCTTTTCCATAAGAGTCTACTACTACAGGTTACAGCTTCTACTCATGATAATTTTATACTTGAAACGTCATGTGTATTTATAGCACAACTTTATTTAACTAAATCTGTTGTCCACGATTTTTATCCTTCAAGCTTTTTTTATAATTATGCACATATATAGTGTATGTGTAGATTTATTTGTAAAATACATGTATCCGCATAACAAAAACGTAAATTACTGCCAATGTGAAAACTTTTTTCAAATCCAAATGTTACATGTATTTCTCATAAGTCCTATTTTAATAAAATGGACTTCTTCAATATGAGTATGCCATCTAGTTTTATGTTGCCAAAAACACTTTGGGACTATTTTGAGTTGTGGGATCTGCTGGAATATAAATGGGTGGCTCTAACAAGACAGAACTTTCTTTCTGAAATAATTCGCTTGCCAATTTTCCCATTATGTGAGAGCCAGAGTGTTAAATCCTGAGCTAAACTTGGACACGATTGAAAATACCAAGCTCATGTGTGATTCCCCATCACTCCCATCCCTCCTGTTTAGTAATATCAGTGAGGTACCCTAAATGAAGTTGAAATTATTTCATGCTTGTGCACAAAATCAGAAGACATCCAACCAAAAGTTGTTTTTAAAAGTAAAATTAAATTTTAAAGAATTAATTTATTTTAATTTTTTTTAATTAATGCCTTAGACCTGATTCTAGGTTTAATCATTGTGGTTTGTTTTTCTTTTTCTCATTTTTTTCTCCCCTAAATAAGCAAAAGAAAATCAAGAAAAACCATCAAAGAAACTTGGAACAATTTCTAAACATTCCACTTCTGATTTACGGTGCTTTAACATTGCTGCTGCCACCTGGTGGCCACCCCGGGAAATGAATTAGTTTTTAAGGAAGACTCTTAAGACTCTCAAACTAAGTCTTGGGGTTCATTCTCCTGTGGGCTCAGTTCTCATTTCGGTGCCAGTTCTTATTTCAGGCACCAGCAAATGGAAGAAAAACCAGTCTCATTTAGAGAAGTACTATGCCCTTCATCAGCAATGAATAGAGAAACAGATAAATTTATGTGGGAACACAACTCATTATCTAAATTGCATATACAAGACTGCGAAGGGCTCTTTTGTTGAGTGATTTAAGACTTTTCTACTGTTCCTTTAGGTAGGAGATGTGCTGGTCTCCCCAGAGTAGCAAAATAAAGAAGCAGAGACAGGTGAAAAGGGAGATGGAGAGGCTGAGATAAAACTCTGTGTTTTATCTATTAATTAGTTGCATACTAAATCTTTAAAGTGATTATTAGGGTAACTATTTTTTTTGTCCAGGGCTTTTCTCCTGCTCTTCTGCTTATATTCAATGCATTTGACAAAAAAATGCATATTTCAGAGATTAACACGAGGAATATATCAAGGAGGATAAATATCCTTGGTTTGGGATTAGACAAAATAAAATGACTCCTTCAAGTCTTCTAAGGTATCTTTGTATGAGAATTAGTTTATTATCTAATTTTCTGAAGGAAAAAGTGGCCAGGTTTGGAAACACAATAGGTGTTTAGACACAGAAGATTATCAAGTGCGTTGCTGGGAGCTATAAAAATTGCAAAGGACCTCATAGTACAACTCATAGATTAAGATAAAGTGATTAAAAATACATCTGGATTGTTAAAAGTATTCTTACCCCTTGCAGCCTTATGTTGCAAAATTTAATTATAATGGTTAACCCCTTTAATAGTGAGAATTCCCAAACATCATTCTATACACTGCATGTGTATGTCATACAGGTCTTTGTCACGGATGAAGGAATGTGGAAAGCTGGTAATTTGGAGAGACAGACAATATGTGTAATTTAAATGAACGGAAAAGGAAAAAAATGGAAGTAATTGATAGTAACTCAGTCAATGCTCAGTGGTTTATCAATCAATGTACAATATTATCAGTGGAAAGCATTTCAAGTTTTTAAACAGAGAGAATAACATGCAAGTAATCAGGACACAAGGGAAGAATGCTTGAGAAGTCCCCACCCTACAATCAGCAATTGCAAGAAGTGATCCCCACACCTAGACCAGGGCATCAGAGGATAGAGAAGGTGTTTCTCCAGTGCAGATGCACAGTGGGTCTGTCTAGCTAACGTGGGTGAGCAGGGTGGGGCATGAAGAAGGGACAACTATTGCTCATGGAGAAAGACCCAAGCGCTCTGTTCTCTTGGCCCCGTCACTTGTAGCAAGGCTTTCCGTGGACTAACTGCAGCACCAGTAAGAGGTTCAAAAGCTTGGTCACCTCAAAGCCAGGAAACGCAGCCTGTATAGGAGATCATTTTCCAATCGAGGAGAGAAGGAAGAAAGAAAAGGAATGGACTGAAGGCTTTAACATGTCAAGCGCTGGAACACAGGAAGACAAGGAGAGCAGAAAAATCCAGAGGTCTGATTGATAGTGAGTGAGGAGCAAATTGCAGAGAAGAGAGGAAGTTTCAGAGCATGTTAAGGCAGGAGAACAGCATGAGACAGGACAAGGAGGAAAGAATATGGATGGAGCAATCGGTTACGACCCTCTGAAACAGAGACCACAAGTCAATCTGTGGAGTGTGCAGCTTGAAATCCATCCCATATTGTCTGGCATTTCCCAAAGTGGCTGATTCTGCTTTGACCAGAAGGCAGGGGCCCTGGAACCACCCAGGAACCATCCAGGGGGAGGGGGTGGTGGGGAAGGGAGGGGCACAGGAATCTCAGATACAATTGGTGGAACTTTCTATTTATCCCTAAGAGAGGTGGAGGTAGATTTCCAGGGCAATATAAAGTAACTTTTTTTTTTTTTTTTTTTTTTTGCTTTTTGGATCAGAATGCCCTGTGATGCTCAGGGGTTACACCTGGCTCTGCATTAGGAATCATGCCTGGTGGTGCTCAGGAAACCATATGGGATGCCAAGGATTGAATTCAGGTCAGCCACATGCAAGGCAAACACCCTACCCACTCTACTATCACCCCAGCCTCCTTGAATAACTTTTTTTTTTCCTGGAAAAATGACATAGGCCCCTTGAAAATCTCTGCTATAGACAACCCTTTCCTGAAGATGTTAAGTAGGATGGATGCTAAAAGGTTTTAAAATATCTAACTGGAAGGGGATCACCCATTCACGCTGACTCTAAAGAACTAGATTATATTATAGTGAAATGATGCTTGGCTCCAGCACCTTCAGTAGAAATGGAAGTGTGTCACGATCAAGAGTTTCAGAAACACAAACACTTTTTGTTCTTTATGCACAAATGTGTTCTTTGTATCCTTGAGTTATGTATCTTAAAATATGTTCCAAAAATCACAACAAACTTTATTTACTTCATTGATTTGTTTATGGTATGTCTCATAGACACTTAATTTTGCCACTAGATACTTTGGAGTACTACTAAAGAATTTGGAAATTATGCTACTTAGCAGCGCATTGAATGAGGAATAAGATGTTCATAAAGCAACAAATCCCCAAAGACTGAGTGAAAAAAAATAGTATTACATTAAACTATAATTGATTCAGATTTCAACTAATTCAGAGTTTATGATCTATTAGCTGGTGGTATGCTCATAATTTTAAAATGTGTTTGTTTAAAATAATTAAGTAATTTAATGGATTATAGTGTAATAGATTTGATTTGGGGAAAAAAAAGACTGAAGATTATAAATAAGACTAATTTCTTGATGGAGAGGCAAGTGGAAGGGCCACTTATTAGGTTGGGACATTTTCTGCTGAAATATTTGTAAGAAAGCTTAGAGATGAATTAACTGCATTTTGTCTAATTCTAAGGTTGTCATGATGCTAGAAACCTGTATTTGAAAGGTCAAAGTAGATTTTTATTAAAAACATTTAAAAAGCCTGATATTTTAGAACTACTAAGACAAATCTTAGTAGCAGTAGTGGGTTTTTGTGAGTGAACATGAGGTTTAGAGCTAAACTCTCCCTTCCTGAGCACTGACAGAATGGAGGGAACTTTAGGGTGTAACTTTAGCTAGAAATCTTTGTAAAGACGATTAGCAGGATGTATTGATAAAAAGACACTAGGGATTCTTCTCTAAAACATGTTTTGGGTACATATACCAGGTCTATTTACCTTGCTTATTATACATGAACTAGGATGGCTGGAGTCCTCACGTAAGCTATTTAATTAGTGAAACATAAAGAAGGGCCTTTTCAAATGACTTAAGATAAATCCTTCCGCAGAGCTTATATATTGGGTGCAAAGGTTTAATACAGGAAGTAAAACCTTTTCCTTGCTTTCAGTCACTCTGGACAACCTGGTTCCAACATCTACAGGGGTCTCTCAGGAGCACAGAGCCCAGAATAGCCCCTGATCACTGCCAGATGCCTCCCTGCCCTGCCAGCCTTTAAACAAATCAAAACAAACAAACAAAAAATAGCAGTAGAGCCCCACATATATCAGTTGCAAATTACATGTGAGGCAGCATGGTGTAAAATGTATGTTTGGAGGTGCTGGTCTAGAAATTTTGAGGTCCTCTGGAGAAAGAATGTGCCGGAATTTGCTTATCTTGTGAGTCACCAATAAATTGTTTTGCTTATAAGGAAGCAAGATGCATCCTCTCCAGGACCTTTGGATGTTTTAACCATTTGTGGTAACATTATGGGCAGGATGAAACTTTAGATGATCCATTCTACTGATACACTCTTTTCAAAAATAGAAACTGGAGGGATTATTAAACATCCCAGTGATGTGTTTCTGGAACATGTGCCTGTGAGTTCTTGATGAAAGTGGCAAAAACTTTGGGCCAGACAATGGGATTTGGGGGAAAACTCTGATGTGGGGAAACATCTAAGAGAAGAGATAAAGATGGAAGTGCAAAGTTAATAAACATAAACACTCCCTGGGCATCACATGGAGTAAAATCTAGCCCTCAAATGACAGCAACGAGGAAAGAGAAAGGAAAAGTAAGAGTTTTCCTTCTTGACTGATGAAAGATACTACAGTGGGTGACCTGTGAGTCCAGAAGTTGGTCCATTAAGAGGGGACACTTTCTGTAGAGAAGCCTGATGAATTTCTGCTGCCATGCATTCTTATAATAACCTATCAGAAAACAAACATTCAAATATATAATTTTAAGCACAACTGAATAGGTTACTTGGATGGAAACAGGCAATAAGAAAGAAGGGCCCTGGCTTCCTGTCAGGAAGTAATAAAACCAAGATATGATCGACAGAACAGAAATTTATCTGTCATCCTCCCCAAAGCATGAAGGCTGGACCCTCTTGGAGATGCAGCAGGAAAAGGAGTCTGATAAGACTAACTGGTGTTAGAACCAGCTGCCCAGGCATGGCTGGACATGCCTCAAGAGACGAGACGCTTCTACAGGAACAGGAGGCACTCAAATAAGAATTGAAAAGAGATCGTCAAAAGCTCAAAGTCCTTTCCCTTATCAACTCCTAGTAACAGCCTTATCCACATGGAAAGCCGCAGACATGGGCAGACTGGGAACATCCCAGCTCAACCGAAGTACCAAAGGCTGCCATGCTCTCTCCCCGAGGAAAGCATACATCTGAATTTGAGGTTTGCCATTCTATTTTTCTTTTCCTTTACCAGGTATCCTCTTCTCTCTCATTTTCTTCTCTCGTGGTTCTGCAATTAAACTGTTTCGTGGCTCTTCTCCTTCAGAAACTCCTTCCTCAGTGGATGAATCTGGAGAGACCAGGGCTGACTTCCCTTCTCTTGTGAAAGAGCATTTCTTGCTCCTCCCTGAGGCCTTTGCTTCCCCCGATATCTCAGGAGCTAGGAAGCTCCTGCACTGAACAAGTGTGTAAGTCTGGCACCCACCATGGAGAGAAAGTGGATCTCAGGTGTACCTGGGGATCCCGGTGTGTTCTGTGCAGATGTTGGAGACTCTACTTATCAGCCCAGAGCACTCCACCCTAACTCTTCCCCAGGACACCAGCACAGCAGAAAGTAGAGCCTTCACAACCCCACCAGGCAGCTAAGCAATTGCCCCCGAGATCCCTTAAGCTATGAGGTGCAGAAACTGGCCCCCAGCACCCATGATTTGGGTGAGCACCGGCCTTAGGAAGCGAGAGATCATCTTGGTCTCAATGGCCCAGGAAGCGAAGTCTGGCCTGACGTCTGCCTGGGTGTTCTAGCTCTGTCTTCTCTCCTCACAGGAAGTTTAGGAGGGAAACTACTAGTGACGTTTGACTGGACTGTGGGTCTTTCCATCATAATTCCATTTTATTATTCCCTGAAGCTCATTGCTAGGGAGGAAAGAGCCACAAGAGACATACTCAAACTTTGAGAAATAAATTGTTATTTCTTACCCTGGTGCTACTGAATTAGGCCTACTAGAACTAGTCGTAAACATGACATTGGTGCTTTAGGTAAAAGCTAGAAATTATGATGAGAGAACACGCTAAATACCTGTGGCTCTATTGCTCTTATCAGAATGCAAGACCTGAATGGATAGTGTGTTTCAATGAGGGTGTCTATCTTTATCGCTCTACATGGAATTATATACTGAGATTCCTTCCCTCCATTTGAGGTAGGCATGATAGGAAGGGAGTCTGGAGAACTGCCCGAATGCTTTTGAGAATTATCTGTAAGCAATATAGAATTCTGAGGTATTAAAATTATATCATTGCTCCATTTAAGAAAAAGGTAGTAGTAGAGGTATGTTCTTAACTCCTTTGTAAGAACATTAATTTGCAGAATCAGCAGTTAAACAACGCACTTCCAGGGGCTGGAGCGATAGCACAGCAGGTAGGGCGTTTGCCTTGCACGCGGCCGACCCGGGTTCAATTCCCAGCATCCCATATGGTCCCCTGAGCACCGCCAGGGGTAATTCCTGAGTGCAGAGCCAGGAGTAACCCCTGTGCATTGCTGGGTGTGACCCAAAAAGCAAAAACAAACAAACAAACAAACAAACAAAAAACAAGGCACTTCCTTTATGGCTTCAGCAGTGCAGGATAGGAAAATGAGGGCACATGAGAAACAGAAGTAAATGGGTCACCTGTGGTGGGAGTGCCAGGATGGACTTTGCGAAAGGCGTCTTCTTAATCTATTTAGAAACCCAACACAGCACTATGTGCATTTGCAAAGAATGGCACTCATTATGAACATAGTCAGTGCCTGTATATTTTAATTTAAAGTCATGCTTTGTGGACATTCATGATCGTTAAGAACATACTAAGCTACATTCAAGATCTCATGATAAGTGCCCCCTAAGGAAGCAATATAAGAGGCATTAAGGGTTGCTGTTCTATATCAGGTATGCAGACTGATTGATTTACATGGATTTATTCTAGATCTGACTTATGCCATCAAATTTAAGCAGATTATCGAGGAAAGAGCTACAAGAGACATACTCAAACTTTGAGAATAAATTGTTATTTCTTACCCTGGTGCTACTGAATTAGGTCTACGGAAACGAGTTGTAAAAATGACATTATTTACCTGGGAACACAGCTCAAACCTGATGACTGAGAAGTCCCAAGCCCCCAAGTCTCTGCAGCTCATATTGAAAATTCAGATTATAGTACGAAAATCCACATAACAGAATGTTTGCCTTACATGTGGCTTGCATGTGGCGCACTGGGTTCAATCTCTAGCATTTCATCAGATCCTATGAACACTATCAGGAGTAATTAAATCTAGATTAATTGCGTGGTTTTTTTATGAGATATTTTCAGTGAAAGAGAAAACAGAGGACTGTTCTATAAGCAGGGAGATGCTGAGAAGTAATACAAACACACTATTAAGACAAGAAACTAAATATACTGGCTTAATCCACTGTGACCCAGGAATTGGTCCTATCAACAAGTGAGTTCAGGTGCAAAGGAATAAGCAGCTAAGAGCAAAATACAGAGGCAGACAGAGGGGTTAACAAGTTTGTCCTAGGGGTTCCACTTACCCCTACCGAATCCTACTTCCTCCCCTGCCAATTTCCTGCAGATAGTTCAGTTTGACTTGATAAAAAGAAAACAGTAGACCTAAGTGGATAGTCTTGTGCTAAGTCAAAGACTTGATATCATACCTAACTATAGTTTTAACCCCACTTCAGTTACGATCTTGCCAGAAACGTTGTCATAAATTCTCAGTATGGAATCTCCTCTCCTCATCTTCTCTCCCCTGCCCTCCCCTCCTCTTCCCAACTCTCCCCTCCTTTCCTCTCCTCTTTCCTTTTGCAGGGGGCACATCCTGGTGCTTACTTACGGCTCTATGTTCAGGGATCATTACTGAATGGCAGGCTCAGGGGAACCTTCTGGGATGCCACAGATTGAGCCCGTGTTGACCCCATGCAAAGCAAGTGCTCTACTACTATCCTATTACTCTGGTCCCTCACTTTGAAATATTCCTATCAGCCCCAGAGAAGTAAATCAAATCACCAAAGAAATATGGAATAATCTGCTATATCTTTTCCTTCCCCATAAATTTGAAGCTATCCCATCTAACCCTTTCCTGCTCATTAGAATCTTTTGTCCTGACCAGTTTTTCTGAGCACCTGGTTGCCAGATGGGATGTCGTTGATTCTTTTTTTATTCTTTTTTGGGTCACACCCAGCATTGCACAGGGGTCACTCCTGGCTCATGCACTCAGGAATCACCCCTGGCGGTGCTCAGGGGCCCATATGGGATGCTGGGATTTGAACCCGGGTCGGCCGCGTGCAAGACAAACGCCCTACCCACTGTGCTATCACTCCAGCCCCGATGCCGCTGATTCTTGAACCATTAAAAAACAAAAGCCAAAGAGAGATTCTGAGTAGACTTGGTTGGTCTTTTGTTATCCACATGACCCTGTGCTGGAGAAACATCTCACCTGTTCCCTAAATACAGTCAGATCATCTCACTGATCTGCCTGGAGCTGTTTTCTGTCATACTTATGGGTAGAATTGGGCTCAATGCAGAAGGCTGGGGTGAAGTGAGTTTACAAGTAAAATATACTTGCACAAGGGGTGTATAGTCCAAATCCAAACCTTGAGATGGATTTGCCATGTTTCTTTGACTAACTGTGACATTTATAAAGCCAAAAGTTAAATACTCTGGATATAATGAAAAAACCTTCCAATTCCTGCTTTTACAAACTCATACTGGGGTAAGAAAAGTGAAATGTAGAAGAGATCAAAGGCCATTGTTACTTAACTGTGAGCCTGACGAGAGCAGCACTTTATAGAGATTGCAAAGCAATGTGTGATCACACTCCCCATGCATTTTAAGGCCTGTGAAAGAATATCTGATTTCTTCTTCTTTTTTTTTCCAAAAGTCATATAGTAAATAGATAGCACTAACAAAGTCAAATATTAATAACCAAGAACTACAGATCCTCAAATCCCCTGTCCCCTAACCAGCAAAACCCATAGAAATTTACACTGACCAAAGTAAATAGAAAATAAAAGTCAAACCATTTAAAGGGTTGACATTTAGGGATGGAGCCAGGTACTCACTTTCTGTCTGAATCACCAGTGTTATAACATTAACAGAAAATAAGTGATATTATAGACATGGTGCAAAAGTTATTATTAAGGTTCACGAACTATAGCATAATTAATATCTACTAGTGATTATTATCATTTTAAATTTCACTTTTTTTTTTTTTGCACATAGTAACTGCCTTATTTCTTGTTTTTCTAACTAAGGTATTTTAAAGAGAAACAGCTTCCAGACACAACCACATGGCTGGTGAATAAAATTAACTTTGCATATTTTTTATTGTAATGAACTCGGTGGACTAATCTACCAATTTGATAAATGTTTTTCTTATTTTTTTTCTCATTTTGAATATAACATTAAAACAACTCCTTTGGATAAGTTATTGCACTGATTCAATAAGCATAAATCGCACCATATTCAATTATTATAGGAATGACCAAAACTAGTGATTTTATGACACATGCTAGTCAAGTCATAGTAAATATTGGTTTTCAGGTGAATCCAATTTCTGGACTTCTCCTTAAGTATTCCATAAAGAGAAAGAAAGGAAAAGTATTGTGTCTTCCCTAGTCAAATAAGATGAGGCCTTGGTGATGGTTCAGGCAGGGTGAGAAATGAAGAATAGCAGGAAGAGAGAAAATGGACAGAACACTGCCCAATGTCAGAATTGTGTTCTGTCCTTTACCAGTTGTTCAGAACTCACTTACTTCCGGTGTCAGGCAGTCACAGCTCAGATCTGAGTTCTTTGTTTAGGACACACTTTGCTGCTCTCTCCTCTCTCCCTGTCTTGACTCCTTTGATGTTCACTCAGCTCTCCCGAGAAAAGGGATCCTTCATAAATGAATCTTTTTTATAGGAGTTCTACAGAAAGCATATTACCCAATCCTTGGAGACGTGTGGAATCCCACATGACTGTTAATCTCTCAATGCTGAAGGGGAAATGTCTGGGCAGCCATTCATTGTGATTCACTGGGTACAGGTTATAAAAACCCAGACGTGGGACAGAAGTCTTAAATGTAGAAAGTTCATTTTTTATGTGGCTTATCGGAATTGCTAAAAAGTTACTTGAGTGTATCATCCATAGATACTAAAAGAAATTAAGCAATGTGTGTGGCTTCGATCTTTTGGGATAGCTGCATCAAAATACATAAAGATTTATGTAAGTTATGTAGCCCATGGAGCCTGAATTAGCCTCACTGCATCATCCTCATATAAAGAAGGAGGAAGAGGGAGAGAGATTTGATAATGAGAAGAGGAGAAGAGAAGGGGAAGAAAAGGGAGAGGAAGAAGAGGAGGAAAAGAAACAAGAGCAGAAAAGTAATTCAAAGTGGGCCCGTGTCATAGCTCAAGGAGAAGTGATCCCTGGGGCTCTGAAGTACCGTGTAGAAGCACAGCTTCAAAATAAAATTTAATTATTAAGTTCTGTACTGTGCTCACCACTTGTCCATCACTATGTACCCCTTTCTTTTATATTCGTTTCAGTTATTGCAGTAAATCAGTGAATAAGAATGATTTCCATTTTTGTAGATGTGGAAAGTGAGATTAGAGAATTTGAAATGTGGGTAGTCTCCTGAGGAAGGCTGTTCTTTCTCTCTTTCTCTTTTCTTTAATAGACAGGTAAAATCTGGACTGTGATAGGGAATGGTTTATCTTTCAACTAATATGGGAAATATCAGCAAGTGACGATGTTAATAATTGGATATCTAAATAAGAGAAGCTTTAAAACGAAGCACGTAGTATGATAAATGGCTGTCACATAGCTGTAAAATCATTTCCCTCTGAGTATTTCAATGGGTTTGTCCAAAATCTGTCCTTGAAAATATCACTCTGTCTAAAGTCACAATTTATACCACACGCATTTCTAGGACCAAATTTGGCCTGATGCTTAATTAGTATCTAACTGTGATTACATCTGTGGCATTGAATTTTCATATCAAAATTGTCAGCATTAAAACCAAACTTTGTAAAATCTTTTTAATTTCCATAGGGAAAATATTATTAAGAGTAAGTTGGTATTTCAGCGAGACTGAGAAAAATGTTTCCCTGAATTGGAAAAACATGTTCTCTCAACTCAAAGGAGGGAAAAAGGCAATTTAAAGAATGATAAAATATTGTGAATAAATAAAAATGTTCCTCTTGAGATTGACTTTTGAAAATAACTTTTAAAAATACTTTGAGTGGTGTTAGGGATGGAACCCGAGGCCTGACACGGGGCAAGGTCTCTCCCACTGAGTCGCATCTCTCCCTGAGTTGACTCTTGGATGTTGAGAGGTTAAGTAACATGGTTCTGGGGGACGGGCACTGCTTTCTCTGTTATCTAAGAAATACCAAGAGTTTGCCCATTTTTTCCTATTACATGTACCATTCATAAATAATTTGCTAGTAAGTGTAAAACTCCAGTGAGTGGAATAGTCCTAACTTTTATGTACTGTGTATCTCACACCTCAGTTACAAAGTTGGCTTGGAACAGTTTCCTGTTTTGTTTGAAGGGAGTAAATTACACTTGAAGAGCACTTGCATGTGTATTTTTCATCACAGTTTGATGTTTGTTCTTATAGCTTCAGTTGTAACATCTTACTTCATACTGAGTTTCAACTAGACAGATGTGAGAAGCCCAATGCTATGAACACTTTTGGTTCCTCGGCACCGAGTTGACCTTCTTTATATGTAAGTTCTGTCTTCATGTTAGCTTTAGTATGACCATTCTCCACAACTCAATGCTGTCACCATTTGTAAGCTCTTCGTCGGAAATGAGAACTTTAAGTCTGGATCTCTCATACTTATGGACTGAAAGTAGAAAGTTACAAGCAACAAGCATTTTAATTGTCTAAACTCCAAATCATTATTTGGCCGAGCAATAGAGAAATGGAGTGTAATTGGATAATAGGAGCTAGTCTAAATTTCTTAAAGCTAAGAAATAACTCATCCAACCTAGCCTCCCAAGAGTTTCAGTAATATTTCCTGTTCAAAAGTACCCTTCTGGACCAGGGTTGTGGTAAATGTTTTGCATGTGTGAAGTCCTGGGTTCAACTTGCAGCACCTTGGGGCCTCTGAGCAGCCCAGGAGACAGGCCACCACCCACTCACTCAGAGCAGCAGTAGTGACAACAGCAGCCAAACTCATTCTGATCAACTTGAAGCCATGTTCATAGCCCAAGTCTGTCTTCACAATTCCTCCAAACCATGTTACTGACTTCAAATGGAAGATGGACTCTTTTTTGTTGCTTTTTTTTTTGGGGGGGGGGTCACACCTGGTGATGCACAGGGGTTACTCCTGGCTCTGCACTCAGGAATTGCTTCTGGTGATGCTTGGGGGACCATGTGGGATGCTGGGATGTGGGTTGGCCACGTGCAAGGCAACAGCCCTACCCGCTGCACGATCGCTGCAGCCCCAAGACAGACTCTGTGTTAGACACTGTGTTTATTGTTTGGGTGAAGACATGGTTTTTCTTGTCATTGTATTTATTTCCTAGGAACTGAGTTGATCTCCTTTATGTACAAGTATCAGGAGCCTTTCTAGGTTGATGTCAATTATGAATAGCTGTTAATTGGGGGAGTCTTACAAAAATTCTTGATACAAGAATTGGTGCTTGAGCCATAGTGCAGTGGGCAGGGCTCTTTCCTTGAATCTGCCTGGCCCAGGTTTGATCCCAGGCCCCCAAATGGTTTCCTGAGCCCACCAGGAGTGATTCCTGAGCACAGAACCAGGAGTAAGCACTGCCAGGTGTGACCCAGATCCAAAAGAGAAGAAAAGAATTCTTACAGAAGTCAAATGCAAACATCCACAAGACAGCTAAGAGAAAATTATTTGATAGTCTCTGAATAATCTAAGGTTTTAAAGCATCTCTAGCAGTCTATGATCAGGTTACCTTACATGGATTAAAATATATTTTTGTTTCATATATAATAACTTATTTTCAGTGAAAACAAAATACATTTTCCTGTAATTTGGTATTGAATTTTATAACAGCAGGCAAATCTTTCCAATACTATGTAATTTATGGTGTAACTTCGTGTGACATGATCAAGAGCCATAACTTAACTGAACATATATTATTTCTAAGTTAATATGACTGAAAATCAGTATGTCTGAATTCTGTTACACAGAAGAACCAGGAAAAAAGTAATTACTTCCATTAGAACACTCCAAAATCTTTTTATAGACTATAATCAGGGATATGATTTACTCTTGAAGTGCCGCTGTGGGACAAGGAACATTGATAAAAATTCTATTCTTCATTGCAATGGATGATGCTGCAGACTCATCATCAATATATGCTTCCTGTCATCTTACTCACTAAATTATCCACATTTTTCTCTTCCTTTCCCTTACAACCAAAGCACTTGCTTGAACAAATGGGGAACATGGCAGTATGCAGGTGTAAGATATACACAGGAATATATATATATATATGTATATATATATACCATTTCAAGGACCTTGTGTAATTAAAACAGCTTGTTTCTTAAAATCAAGAAAACTGTGATTATCAAATTATTGATGGTAGAAATAGAAAATTATTGTATAAATATATGTATTCTTTGATTTATACCTGGCTCAAAACCAGAAATGCATGTAGATTCATTCAGAAATATTAGACTTGTCATTAAATGATAGCTGGAGAGTCAAAAACCAGTTTCTCTTAGTGTTTTTCATTCTCCAAAGTCAAATAAAATAAAAGAAGTTCTTCAGAGAGTCAGGAGAGTTAGACTCCACTCGGCCATGCTCTCTGGGATCTGTGCTCAGGAATCACCCCCTTGGTGGTGCTCAGGGTGACCAAGAAACCAAAGATAGTGGGTCAAGTCAGCCACGGTCAAGGTAAGAGCCTACCCAGCTTATTCACTCCAGTCCTCCAAAGTCAAATTTAGACCCAGGATATATCATACAGAATAAACTGTTGTTTCAATTATTCCTTAAGATGTAGATAACTTGATGTGTGTAAAGTTAGAAAAATGCTAATATTCTGAGCTGAACCAATAGTACAGTGGGTAGGGTGTTTGCCTTACTCACGGCCGACCAGAGTTCAATTTCTGCCATTCCATATGGACTCCTGGGCACTGGCACGAGTAATTGTGAGTGCAGAGCCAGAAATAACCCCTGAGCATCACTAGGTGTGCCAAAAAAAAAAAAAAAAGGAAACTAGAAAATAAAAGAAAAATGCTAATGTTCCCTCTGTAATTTAAAAACAACTATTTCCTCCGGGATATTTTGTACACTCTAGAAGGGTAAGTTGGAACCAATTTCAGATGAACTTCCCACTAAAGAAGGTGCTTATTTCTGCACCAAGAATCTGAAAATTATTACAATGTAAATAAAATGTACCAATTACATACTTGTGCTAGGCTGTACTAGGCATTTTTTTCTTTTTAAGATAAAATGCATAGCTTGTTTCCTTTTATTCATTTATTTTTTTAATTTATTTTTCAATTGAGTCACCGTGAGAACAGTTACAAGGCTTTTAGGATCGAGTCTCAGTCCTACTATACTCAAACACCCATCCCTTCACCAGTACACCTGTTCCACCACCAATAACCCCAGCATACTCCCCCCTCCCACTCCCCCTCTGCGTGTGTGGCAGGTGATTTTCACTTTACTCTTTCCTTACCTTGATTACATTTAATTTTCGACAGGAAACTCACTATGATTATTTGGAATTTTTCTCCCAACAGTCAGACCTGTCGGAATGGCATCATTAGATTATATCTTTTCTACTGTTGGTAACAAAGAGCATATGATGTTGCAAGGTCCCGGAAGCAGCTGCCCAGTTTTGGACTTTTGGTATTAAGTCCAGAGGTATTTCTGCCAGCAGCCGCTGCATTCCAAGATTGGTTTCTGTGGCGCTGGGATCATGGCTGTTCAGGAGCGGAGGAGCTGTCCATGGGCGACCGCTCGGGGTCTCATTTGGGCAGGAGGCAGGGCTGGTTCTGCCTCCCCCATCGCAAGATTCCCCATGCATCCTGTCCCATCACTGCAAACTCCTACCTCTCTGTCCAATTGGTTCTGAATAGTGGCGGTCGCCATGCTGTCTAGGGGGGAAAAGGCCAAGGGGCATAAACCCTTCCCCTGCAGGGGCTGCATGGGGCCATAGCTTAGTTCAGAGTCCAGGAGTTTATCTGCCAGCAGCCGTTGTGTTTCTGAGATTGGTTGCTGTGCCTCAGGGATAATGGATGCTCAGTGTGGTGGAGCCATTCCTGAGCATATATTTTATACATCAAGAAAGGTCGCGGTATGGAGATGTCCCAGTCCTGCATACCGGAGGCGTGTTAGTAGAAGCTCAGTGTCGTTGGGGCTCCATCTGGAGAAGGCTTCCTGGCTGTATCTTCTCCGCCTGGCACCCCAGTGTTGTTGGCCCGGTCTGGGGTCCGGAGCATTCTCCGACTTGCGGTGCTGCTGGAATGGCCCGGAGTCTTCATTGTTGGTTGTAGCAAGATGGCGCCGAGGGCGGGTCGAGGGCATGACTTCCGGCGGCCGGGATGAATTGGAAACTGGGCTTTGTTTCCTTTTATAAGTTCATAACCTCATTAGAAAAATTAGTAAGAAGCCAGACTATTACATACAATGTGCAAAGAAGGATCATCATAGCATCTCAGATTTGTGTTTTTGGTGAGGGGGTCATACCAGGCGATGCTCAGGTTGTCCATCTGGCTCTGTTGTTCAGGATCATTCCTGATGCTTCCTGGGGGATGATATATGTTGCCTTGGCTGTGCCTTAACATCAGCCCCAGTATCACAGTTTTCAATGGAGGCATACGGATAGGGTTGAAAATAATGGTAAGAATAAAGTGGATTATTACAATGTTCATAGTGATTGAAGGCTCTCGCATCAACGGGGCTATAACTAGAATATCACTGTCACTGTCATCCCGTTGCTCATTGATTTTTTTCGAGCGGGCACCAGTAACGTCTCTCATTGAGAGATTTATTGTTACTGTATTTGGCATATACAATACACACGGGTAGCTTGCCAGGCTTTGCCGTGTGGGCTTGATACCCTCGGTAGCTCGCCGGGCTCTCCGAGAGGGGCAGAGGAATCAAACTCGGGTCGGCTGCATGAAAGGCTAACGCCCAACCGCTGTGCTATCACTCCAGCCCATAACTAGAATATGTAAATATAAAACCAAAAACTATGCTTAAAATTAGGTCTTTTTAATAGCCTACCTATAGAAAGCCAACCTATATTAGGTTATAAAATTTCTCACTGGCCTTTAATTCATAGACAATCATAAAAAAACAAAATTGTCTGAAGATAGAATTAAATGTCTTATTAAAGCATATATTATTCCCACCCAATTCTAATATTCCTATACATTTTATATACTGATATTATTAAATAATCCTGCTATCATTTCATGTTCAAATATGTCTAGTCTAGTAAATTTGACAGAAATTAATACATTTTTTTATACAAATCATGGCAAGCAGTTTGAGTGGGTGAAAACAGACAGATGGTAGAGCTACATTCACGATGTTAAGAGTGACTTTCACAAGAGAATAATAATCCAAATAATTATGAACAAGTTTTTGTTTCAGGAAATAATTTTAATTCCATATAAAATTAGCATTTTTTACCTAATTTTAAACTGCATTAGCTGCACCGAAAGATCTTGAAACATTTTAGCATACTTAACTAAAGCAAAAATAAACCATAAAATGATTTACCTTGCTTCTGTTCTGGTACAGAAGTAAGACTTAAAAAAATAACTTTATAATATATTATTTACAGAACTATTTTTACTGCATATAAATCATATAAATTCATATAAATCAGTTTATAAACTTATGAAATTATACAATTAACACTGTGATATTTCTAATATCTTTCTTCTAACATATACTGCTTTTACTCAATATTTTTTATCTTAACAAGATAGTAAAAAGTTAAAGTTGATCTCTAAACTATAAAACTTGTCCTAAATGTCATTTTTATTATTGAAGATGTTTTTGATAGCATTATTACTTTGGAATAAACAGAAATATTGATAATTAAAATACAAATACTTTTATGTGTTACCTTAATTTAGATATACAATATTATTGCAAATTATATAATTTGGGTAGGGTTTTATATATAGTATAAACACTATGGGCTTGAGTGATAACACAGCAAGGAGGGCATTTGCCTTGCACGTGGCTAACTGGGGTTCGATTCCTCCGCCCCTCTTGGAGGACCCAGCAAGCTACTGAGAGTATCTCTCCTGCATGACAGAGCCTGGCAAGCTGCGGGTGGTGTACTCAATATGTCAAAAACAGTAACAAGTTTCACAATGGAGACATTACTGATGCCCACTCGAGCAAATTGATGAGCAACGGGATGACAGTGATGACAGTGATGATGATGATACACACTATATAAAACCATTTCTATGTTGTTAAAGATAGTTTGTGCCAAAGAACTTTGGGGATAGATACATAGATACATTACTATGATTTTCAGAATAAAGTTGAGAAATGGAAATTTATGTAAATCATATAACTCAAAAGCCTTTGTTTTAAAACCCAGTCTTTTCTAAATAATAAAGCATTATGCCCAAAGATACATCAACAGTTCCTTCATTCAACCTATATTCATTTAACACTTACTAGATAATATACATTGTTATAGAATCCAAAGGGTGTGCACTGAATATAGCAAGATTCCTATTATTAAGAGCAGGTGAACAATAAATAACAATTCATAAGGATAAATAAAGGATACCAGCCACATCACTTACTGCGTACAGAAATCAGTTAAAACCAGATCACTTGATTATGCGCTCAAGAGTTTAGGAAAGAAGATATTTTAATCTAGTTATCAGTTACATGAAATTCAGGCTGACAGAAGAGTTTCTTCTTCTGTCTACAAAGATATAAATGCCAAGGCAATTCTGAGATGTTCCAGAAAGAGAAAGAACTGTGGGTGAAGTGGAGTTCTAGAAGAAAATGCAGACATTCTTGATGTAAGAAAGACAGATTCAACAGGGCTTCATTAGGAAAGGACATCAGGCTTTATTCTGCATGGAGACTTTTAATCAAATCGCAGGTTGATCTACTGTACATAAAGTCATCTTGCCTTCTAATGTGAAAAATTAGAGGTAGTGTTGAAAGACTGCCAAGGTTAATGATGCAGAGTTCTGGAAGAGAATCACTACTGTGCTAGATAAATGCAGTAACTTTTTGTTGTTGTTTGTTCGGGGGCACACCTGGCTGTGCTCAGGGCATACTGATGGCCCCGAGGCGCATGGATCCCTCCTGGAGGTGCTCAGGGGACCATATAGGATGCCAGTGGTTGAGTCCTTGTTGGCAACTTGCAACACAAATGCCTTACCTGCTGTACTATCCCTCTGGCCCAATGATACAGTGTTTTGTTCATCTGTTTTTTGTTTCAGTTCCTTCCTACTTGTGCTCAGGGATCACTCCTGGTGGACTCTGGGGACCAAATGGGTGCCAGAGATTGAACCCTGATTAACCACATGAAAACCAAGCACTTCACAGGCTGTACTCTCTCTGGCTCCCTTCACTTAATTTTGTTTTTGTGGGAATAAAAAATATGATGATGTATGTAGTATATATAAGTCCAGAGACTTAAAAGCAAGCTCCCACAAGCACACAATTATCTTATAACTTACTTCTTCCTCTGGGAGAAACTGGCAAGTTACTGAGAGTTTCCTGCCCACATGGGACAGCCTCGCAAGCTTCCCATGGTGTATTCATATGCCAAAGCCAGTAACAAGCTGGATCTCATTTCCCTGACCCTGTAAGAGCCTCCAATGTGGCATTGTTGGGAAGGCCAAGTGGAGAGAGGCTTCTAAAATCTCAGGGATAGGACGAAAGGAGAGGTTATTGAGACCGCTCAAGAAATTCGACGATCAACGAGATGATGATGATGATGATGATGATGTAGTATATATTTGGATGTTAATTTAATAAAGGTTGAAGATGGGTTGAAGAGTTTGGGAGAAGAAAGATAATAAAAGGAATCTGGGGGCAAAATGGTGGAGAGAAATCAAAGGGTATTTCCAGTTATAAAATAAATAAAACATTGGCATGCAGTAAGGCATGGTGACCACAGTTAATATTGTACTGTATCTTTGAATGTTGCTTATAGAGTATATGTCAGAAGGTTTTATCAAAAGAAAAATATTTTAATAATATCATATGTTGAAGGATGCTAACTAGACTTGATGTGATGATGAGTTCAAAAAATTAATCATGTTTTATTCATAAAACTGATGTCAATTATATCTCCTTAAAGTAATGTTAAAAATTTTGGTACGGTTATATAGCTGAGCCAGAAAAAATAATTTGTCAATTTTGAGGATTAAAAGTTAAAGTTGGTGAAGCAAAAAGTGAGACATAGTGTTGGGGCTGGACTGAGCTACCAGGGCGAGCCCATGTATACTGTACCCGTGCTACGGACAGGAACATAGGGACCCATGAAAATGGGCGAGACTTCTCGTGTGTCCTGACTGGTTTGGATGAAGCTGAACATTTTCCCCCTTTCAAGCTGCCTTCAGAAAAATAATTTCAGAATACTGAAAAGAGCAGTTTTTCCTTCTCTCACAGAAGCCTGGCTGGTCTTTGACATGCAGATGGCCTTAGCCAGGCCTGACCTTTGATATTGTAAATTGTAGATTTCAGGTGCAGGCCCAGCTTTGTCTTTGGGATGTAAATCCAGGTGCCTGTAGAAGGTTTCAGTTTTGGTTTTGTATCTTTTCCTTCTCAGTTCTGTATTCTTTTCCCCAGGCTATAGGCCTACCCATACAAGGAAACAATATGTTTCCATTGTCTCAATGTTCTCCCTGTAACATTTTTTGATGCCTTTGGTGACATCACTATATTGCATCCTTTAGAGCTACCATGATCAATAAAAGGAGGTCCAGGAGGCCCTCTGCCTTTGCTAAGAGCCAGAGCGAGCCTTAGTCCTCCAATCAATGCATTTCTTCCGCGTTCCTATCTCAGCGCCTCCGATTGCACGAACGTTCACGCAACAACATAGTTTAGTTATCTCCATAAAAGTGTTAGGGCAGTGGCGTGTGATTCTGAATGACCAGGTTCAAATGCACAAATAGGGAAGCCACTTACAAGCAGATGCATTCAAAGTTATTCTCTCCTATAGGCCTAAGTGTAAGCAAAAAAACATCAGGCTAAGACCCCCTGCAGAGCACTGAAAGGAGCGATGTTAGAGCACCTCCCTCCCACACACCCCATCTGAATACTTGGAGAGCCACACTCCAGGCAAGTGCCCAGACCCTGTACTATCTCTCCAGACCCAGACATTTCACTTAACACAAAATTTTCAACTATTCCCACATTTAGCTGTGCTATTCCATATGGGCTCACAACACTCAGTTTAAGAAGCGAGAGGGTAGATATTCCAGTGGAGAATGGAGACGTAACAGCTCTTGAGTTTCAGTATCACTGCTCTTCCTCTCTGCCTTGCTGTGTGTGATTTCATACTTCGAGTCCTCCTGGATAAGGTTTAGAATTGTAGGCATTCTCATTTAGCTTTAGTGCATTTGTAGCTGAGTATTCCTCTCATCTTTGGGGATCCTTCTGGAATCTCTAGCATAGCTGAGGATAACTCGCCGCCAGCATCCATTATGAGGTTAAAGACTCAGGTTTATGGTCATAATCTTCCTCAGCCTCTAGGAAACCTAGTGCTTGCTAACACAGCCCTCCCCTGTCTGTTCTGCCTTCCAGAGGCACATCTCACCCCTATACGTAGCCTCTTGGATAGCATCAAAGACAATTTCAGGCCAAATATTTTTCTCTTGTCTGACCACTTCAGATTCTAGAAAACGATGCAGAAACAAAAATAACAACAGCAACAACAACAACAACAAAACCAGGCAAAACAACCTTTGCCTGGTTACTTTGGGAGAGTATAAGTTAGACCCCAGCTGTCAAAATAGCTGAAAGGCCAGTTTCTCAAGCCTCTGATATATACAAATACATATATGTATATATATATGTATATATATATATATATATATATTGCTTTTGGGTCACACCCAGTGATACACAGGGGATATTCCTGGCTCTGCACTCAGGGATTACTCCTGGCGGTGTTCAGGGGACCATATGGGATGCTGGGAATCAAACCCGAGTTGGCCACGTGCAAGGCAAATGCCCTACCCTCTGTGCTGTCGCTGCAGCCCTGAGCCTCCAATTTTTCTTTTCTTTTTTTTTTTTTTTGATTTTTTTTTAATTGAATCACCGTGAGATAGTTACAAGTTTTCATGGTTGGGATACAATCACGCAATGATCAAACACCCATCCCTCCACCAGTGCATATTCCCCACCACCAATATCCCCAGTATACCCTCCCCCTTTCCCACCCTCCCCCTGCCTCCATGGCAGACAATATTCCCCATACTCTCTCTCTACTTTTGGGCATTATGGCTTGCAACACAGACACTGAGAGGTCATCATATTTGGTCCATTGTCTACTTTCGGCACACATCTCCCATCCCAACTGGTTCCTCCAGCCATCATTTTCTTAGTGATCCCTTCTCTATTCCATCTGCCTTCTCCGCTCCGCTCATGAAGCAGGCTTCCAGCTATGGGGCAATCCCCCTGGCCCTTGTATCTACTGTCCTTGGGTGTCAGCCTCGTGTGGTGTTATTCTATACTCCACAAATGAGTGCAGTCCTTCTGTGTCTGTCCAATTTCTTAAGTGTGAGTCAGACACCAGTGACTAGCTCTGAGAACTGCTGAGATACATGAAGGAGCCTCTCAAAATCTAAAGGCAAGGGAAGACTGCAAAGCATCCTCACGCTCTCAGACTGGCAGCATTCCCTATTTAAATAACACTGCAGATTTCACTCCTTTGTGTGTGTATATATATATGTATATGCATACATATATATATATATATATATGCAGCCACAAAAAGAGTAACACCATTTCTCGAATCCTGCTTTAGTATGGTGGTCTCTGGCATGACTTTGAAATGTTAGTGTAAATCATCTTGTGATCCCAGGAAAAACTTAGGCTAAAGCATTTTACTTTTATATATGGTATCACATTCATTCTTTATGTTTTTGTCACTCCATTCAACTGAAGTTTAGATAACTGAGCAGATTTTATGTAAAGCTTTCAAAAAATGCACGAACTTTGCATTTGAAAAATTATGACTTTCTAAAAAAACTCATTTGTGTTTTTATGAAATGAATTGTCAGTAGCTTAACATTGTGCCTCATTCTTTTGGCTCAGTTCAGTCTTCAAAATAATGTAGAGTGAACCGGTATTTTGTAATGACTGATCTTATAGAAAAATGGCACAATCACCTTTTAAAAGTCAAATAAAACCAAGAGTAGGGCAGGGAAACAGAAAAAGACTAGTGGGGTTTTAGCTCTTGCCTTGTACACTATAAACCACATCTCTCCTCTGCCCCTACTACATCTGGTTCCCTGAACACAGCCAGGAGTAAGCCCTGAGCATTGATGGGTGGTGTGCAAAACCAAAGCAAAATTCTTTCCAGAAAATAAAATAATCACAGATTACCCAAGAAATAATTGCATAGAGCCTGTACTAGCCACTTCACTTTAACTTTAAGGTAACATACTTACACCTTTATATTTCTTACTCCATATTATGAGACTGATTAATATTAAGACATGTGCTTACTTAATTTTTTTCTCCATTCTATCATACTGTGCCTTATTTGGTATAAAACTGCAAATGAATTTCAGTAATCATTAGAAAGTGTTAAGTCTTTTAAGTGCATGGCAACGTACTTCAGAGAACTACTTCAAAACAATCATTATTGGAGTGCGCCCAAGCCATCATCCATTATACTTATTGTAAGACAATTATAATCTCAATTTCCAGAGGGTATGTGGGGTAGATTTCCCTTAACTGAGAGCCTCCCAATTGTTTTAATTTGTCTATGACCTCGCTTGCCAGGATCAGAACCTGAAAATCCTTCTTACAATTCTCAATGGTTTCTTTTCCTCTGGTAAAGAGAATAGATGTCACTATTAGTGCTGGTGAATTTTGAGAGGTGGCTAGATGGCAATAATAGGGCTGGTGAATTTTGAGAGGTGGATGGATGCGAATTTCCATCAGAAGTCTCCTGGCCTCTCTGACTCGTAGACCTAGATATTCACTCCAGGGCAAGCGAGGAGAAATGAGAAAACGCAAGATCAGGTCTGCCACCGGGTTTCTATTAACCTGAGTGGTCCCTTCACAACCTCGGAAGTGCAGAGAGTGAATGATGGCCCAAGTGGGGCAGGACAGATCGATTCCATAATTTTTACTCACTGTTTCTCCTCAGCCCTAACTGGCTATTGATTGGATGAGTTGGCGACGGGCAGTGCCTCTGGGACCCCAGGAGGACAAGAGGAAAGCCCCCCCCCGCCCCCCTCCACTCGGCAACACCTTCAGGCTCTTGTTCTCATTCACTTTCCAGAGGACAGTAAAACAAACCTTAGCAATGAAGTCATCTGAAGAGAAATAAATTCCATCCTCCAACAGAAAAGTCAACGCACCTGGATACTGATTCCAGCTTCCCGTTCCACTTCCATACCTTATCGGCAGCAGGCACTTCCCACGGACTCACACAGTTCTGAAGTGGGTAGCGTTACTTAAAGATTATTTCATCACATCTTTCTACCTAACATGTAGGGAAAATGAAGCCCAGAGGTAATAGTCTACTTGCCTCAAAGTTCAGGGCTATTGTGCAACACTTGGTTTTCTAATGCCTCCTCTAGCTGTCTCTGTTCCTAGTTCTCTTCCTTCTGAGAGAGCTATAGAACAATAGGTCCTTGCTTTAAGTCACCTTCCCAGTTAGAACACCGAAAATGAAAGAAGACACCTATCCCCAGGGTGGAAATATGTACAAATTAATACATGTGAACATAAGAAATGAACAGTATCTCGGGCTTCTGCTACTAGTTCTAACAGCAAGACCCACGCTGGCTACTGACCTGATAACAAGACCAGCTGGGCTGAGTCTTGGCGAGTCCATCTCTGCTAGCCAAGATTAGAACTTTGCAGAAAATTGTTTACACTATGGTTTTTTTTTCCTTCCTGTCTACATAGTACTCTCGTGAAATATTTTCTCCTCAGCTTTATTCTTTCCACATGTTCCCTGTGGAAGAACCATACCTCCCTGCAAGGACTGAAGAACATTAAGTGCTTTAGCTTGAGGGAAAAGAAGCCACTGGCTAGACTTCTTCAAAAATTTCAAACTAGTGGTGCACATAGCATGTCAACTGATGATTCCTTCTAGGATGAAAATATATCGAGGATACAGAGACTGAGGGACAAGAGATTGTTCAAGAATGGGCTTCATTAGGGATGCAAAAGCCTAGAAGGATTCAGTCACTTACAATCCCATTCTCAATATTGAAAATATTGTTAGATATTTAATTGATAATAAAATAATAAAAAATCAGAAATAAATGAGAAATATGAGACATAAATGAGAAATAATAGCAGATGAGAAATTATAAGAAAATAATGTTAAGGTTCACTAGGTTTTCATATGATATTCTAGTTCTTAGCCAGAAGTGAGTTTATCCCAATAGGTCACTGGACACAATTTACATGTATTTTTGTTTGTCACAACTTGATGGAGGTGCTTCTGGTATCCAGTGGGGAGAGAACATGAGTAGAAAACAGGGGAGCTTCCAAACACTCTACAATACATGCACTGCCACACATAATAAAGAATTACACAGTCAAGTGTGTTAATAATTTTTGTTAAGAATACAGATACTAGATCATTCAAAAATCATATCTTTTTCAAAATGCACCTCAGATATCATCCAATAAATGATTCATTCAGATAGAGAACAATTTAAGCAAGGACATTTTATTTTTGTTTGTCAGCTTTTTTATTTTTCAAAATAAGCATCAAATCTCTTAATCTTTAATTTTATTCCATCATAGGTTACATCACAAAACTGTCAGAACCTGGAAGAAAGGCCACTAAGAGACTGAAAGGCATTAAAAGTTGGAGTTAAGAGTTAGTTAAAGTTAGTTAGTTAGTTAGTTAGTTAGTTAGTTAAATGGGGTATTTGCCTTGATACATCAGATCCAGTTTCCATCCCTGGCATCCCTGGACTACCTGAGCACTTCTGGGACTGAGCAGAATCAGGAGTAATCCATGAGCACTGCTGGATATGACCCCAAACAAAACAAAACAAAAAGACTTTGATAAGGTTGAATGATTTCCCATTTGGAAATTATGTCACTGATCATCCATATATGAACTCCTTGTGTGTGTGTGTGTGTGTGTGTGTGTGTGTGTGTGTGTGTGTTTAATGGCAAATAGGAATATCACCTTCCTGTGTTCCTTGAAAATTGATGGAGAAACCTTGCCCAAAAGCTGTGGGCAGCTAGGCTATAGTGTTTATAGTTAGTGGCTAATTCCCCAGTTCTCATTTTATCCTGGTTGCCAGATATTTACTTAGTTTAAATAGTGAGGGTTCTATCTTCACAATGAATGTGGATTGAGTAAAAGATAACCGTGTACTTTTTTAACCACTGAAGCTTTGGGTTGTATATTATTTTCACATAAGTATAACTTATGACAAATATGAAAGACAAATTTAAATGATCTTATTTTGAGCTGAAAGTTAGAGTAATATATTAAATACATAATTAGAATGTTAATTCAAATCTTAAAATTTAATTAACACATATAAGAAAAAAATTCTTTTAACCCTCACAATTATTATAGTTATTTTCCTGCTTTTATTTCATAGGTAGCAGCTATTGGCTATTGATTGTGCAATTGACTAAGTATGAGATATTAAGTATTCAAAGATGATAACACAGAATACTTGTAACTGCCCAAACATTTGGGAGAATTATTTTCTAAAGCTCAAAGCTTTAGATGAGGGATTTTATCTTCTTTATTCATTATGATGAACCTCTTATCTGTTACACTACTTGAGATAGAGTATGCTTCCATAAATATTTATTAAATAATTAGTGAATATGGATTTTATCAACATAACGTCTGGGATCTGTGAGCTTTTAGGGCTCAACGGTTTGTTTGAGTATTGGCACTACTAACTGAATGAGAGAAGAATGTATTCCTGTGGAGGAGAGCAGTATTAATAAATGTATTTATCAAGGAATATATTTCTGGGTAATATCTTCTTTTGAAAGTATGACAGAAGTCTCAAAGTCATTCTTCATATCCAGGTGCCTCTTTACTCATCTGGGAATATTCAACCTCTGACGTCTTTGGGGAGTGAAAGATGTAGGAGTGAGTGGATTTGCAAGAGATTATGGCAGTGCTGAAGATCATCTTGGAGTGACTAGGAAGGAGAATCCCTGGTAACTTCATAAATGTAGCTGTCCTCTTAACACGATTCACTGTCAAAAGCAAGTTTACAAGAGCTGGAGAAACTAGTATCAATGGGATAAGAGAGAGAGACAGAGAGAGTGTGTGAGAGAGAGAAATGTAGTGTTCACATGAATTTAGAGCCATAGATTAAGCCCATCTAATATTTCTTGACAGAGAATTAGAAGGATATAATCTATCCCACTTGAGTTTCTCTTCCTACCATGAAACATACCAACACTCTCACCCTCTCTCCTGGTGAGGATTCATCCCTTGGAGGACAGCTGCTATTCGTCATTGTATGAAGAGAAACAGTAACAAAAGATGGAGGAGAGAGGAATGTTTCTTGAAAGGATATTTAATGAAATTTAAACTTATAAGATATAAATGGAACACAGAAACTGCGAGTTTGTTCCCCTAAGAGCAGAAATTGTTAACAAGTTACAGAAGTGTTCACTTGTCATCAGAGGGCACCTGGAACCTGGTGAAATAGTTGGAGGTTTGACTTGGCGTCAGTTATTGGAAAAAGAACAGTTGCATGTCTCACTCCAGTAAGTTGAGAATCCTAATCAATCTGGAAGGGAAAGAAAGAGAGAGACGCTGACGATGAGACGCTTCCATCTAGCAGGGTGGAAAAGAGACATTTCAGCATGAGGCGAGCACAGCGCTATCAGGACACGGCAGCTGCAGGGGAACTCAGAATCTTTACACTGAGACTGGGGAGATACAGGAAGATTTCCGGAGAAGACAGCATGGTGAACTAAAATTTTAAGGATGAGTAAAAGTTAGCCAGGCAAAGAACGTGGGGGAGTGCATTCAGGGCAGTTAAGCAGCGTGAGTTAAAGCAGAGAGCTGTGAAACAGCATGGTGTAGGAGGAAAGCAGCAAGTCATTTGATTCCAAGTGCAGAAAGCAAGAAGCAGGACATGGCATGAGAGAAGGTGAGCGAGTTAGGTCATGGAGGGCTGCACGTAGCCTGTGCTAAGGTGTGAGGCTTTAATGGGCAACAGGGCTCCCCAGAAGGGTTCTAAAGCAGACAAGTGGCACAGTCAGATCTTATTTTAGATGATATCCAATGGTAATCCCTTGGAATAAGAATGGGAAGAAGAGCTTCTACTAGCAAATATAGCTAAGACATTATTTATTTATTTATTTTTAATTCTTTTATTGAATCACCATGGAAAGTTACAAAGCTTTCAGGTTTAAAAAGACATTATTTATTAAGGGTAGAATTAAGGAAGATTTAATCCAAAGGATTGGTGGCATGGATTGAGAAAAGATTATTTGCAAACAATTTAGAAGACATTTTATTAGGAAATTTCCTGTAAATAGGGTGAGTGAAATAGAGAATTTTTATTGCATCTCGAATATTGTATTTAAACAATTTTATGAGCAAGCTCATACTCAGTTTGAGTTACTTCTGAAAATACCCATTAGGAAATTGGGTACATAAACCTGGGCATAGATATTGACAAGAGAAGTGTACAAAGGAAAGTAATAACTTTAGTGGGTAATTACAATTACACACTGGAGCACTGGAGCATTGTCATCCCGTTGTTCATCAATTTGCTCGAGCGGGCACCAGTAACGTCTCCATTGTGAGACTTGTTACTGATTTTGGCATATCGAATATGCCACGAGTAGCTTGCCAAGCTCTGCTGTGTGGGCAAGATACTCTCGGTAGCTTGCCGGGCTCTCCGAGAGGGACAGAGGAACCAAACCCGGGTCAGCCGCATGCAAGGAAAACACCCTATCTGCTGTGCTATTGCTCCAGCCCATATAGTGAGAATTATATGGCACAATGTTGAGTATTTAAGAAGTGCGTAAGAAAATAAGGAGACCCAATGAAGATTGGAAATATAAATCAAAGAGAGAGAGTGAAATCATTTTCTAATAACAAATTTAAAACGTTGTAGTATTGTGGTCACTGTCCTAGCAGGTTTCAAAAGCAGAATAGAAAAAAGAAAAAGAACCAAATGTATTATTAGAGTCAATGGCTACTCTGATTAAACAAGTTCAATAAAGTGGTAGAGCCAGTGTAAAAGTGAGTTAAAGTTGAAAAAGTAGGGAGAAACATTAATCGAGAAACACTTGAAATGGAAAAGAGGAACCCAATGATGGCAAAGAAGTGCAAATGTTAATTAAGCATCATCCCAATTTTTTTAGGGACAGGGAAAAAGTTGCTTTTTGATGTTTTATGTCTGAAAGGTAGGTGAAAAATTGAGACTAAGGGAGAAGGAAAGTAAGCAACTGATGGAAGTCACAGTAGCCGCTGACAAAATAAAGAATAGATATTTAGAAAATGAAAGGTAGATGCATACAGTCTCTCAGAAGGCAAGGATAGGTATTGAGATTCGGAAGGTGACGGGGGGGGGGGAAAGAAGTCTGTAATTCATCTGTTAAGGATGCACATTTTGCAATATAGATGTTTAATTCTTAAGAGTGCAGGTACCTTGAAGGTAATGTTAGAACAGCTATCAAAAGAAGTAGAAAGGAGGGTTGATCGAGGAGGCAGGAGGCTGGAAAAACATAAAAATATTACCCGTGGTTGAATATAAAAGTTTGCATGGCTACATACATGGATGAACTGTGGCCTTTTTCTAGAAATGTTGAGCACCAGCACTGTAAAACAGATGGATGTGAGTTCAGGACTATAATCTGATTAGTTGATGTCTGGAAACGCAAAAGGTGTAGTGACAGTATATCTTAGTGAACTAATAGCTAAGTAAAGTGAGCTAGGAGGGAGACTAAGCAACACTTGGCAAGTCTCGATCAGTTGAGAAAAGGTAAGGAAAGGTCATGAAACTGGTTATACCCATAAAGCTGGTTCGCAATCGTAGGAATGAAATGGTAGCAATGAGACTGTGCGAGATCTTTGTAAATCGACTTCAGATGTAGACACAGTTTACTTAAACTTCTATGTATAACTATTGACTGTGTTGAATTGCTTCATGCCACTTTTTTTTTTTTATTTAACCAAAGAAGCCCAAAGAAAAAACTGCAATGGGATGGAAAGGTTAAATGACTTGTCTAAATTGAAAGCACTGGTAGATTCTAGAGCTAGAAATTGATACCAGGTTTTTGGGATGCCAAACCTTTCGAGGTTTAGGTGGTGTTTTATTTTTGGTTTTTTTTTATGTCATTGTTTATTTTTTTTTAATGAAATCTCTCTCAGTGAGTTGACTTTTCAAATATTGAAATAACGGAAATGAACTTTTGATTGCACATGTTTGTATTGTAATCTGTACTGTTTGAACTGTTTAATTCTGATCATCAGTTTTAATTATGTTGTTTTGTTTTGAATAGTTCATGCTCATTTGAGTCTAAATGTTTGATTTGGAAACATCTTCAGAGATGTGTCACTTTTATTCTTTTATTTTATATATCCCAGTAAAATTCTGTTCATGACATGTGTGAGGCACATCAATGGAATTTGTTCATTTCAGAATTATGCATTACTAGGTAAAATTATAAGAAGTCAAAAGAAAAATAATTTTAATTTGAATTAATTATATAGCATATTATTTATATTGTTTCAAATGCCTTATTTAACTGAGTTGCCCCAATGCGCTCTTTATTGGGCATATCTCTATATTCTTTATAAAATTACAGACATTTATTACCGAGTCTATAGTAAATTCAAGATAATCGGAATGTCTTATGGCTTAATGATATAGGACTGGACAAGAATTATTTTCCTCATGAAGGTGTCAGATGGGGTTTCATTAATGTACAATGTAAAGTTCTTAATATCAATGCTATAATTCACATTCAGTTTATTTATTTATTTTTGCTTTTTTTTTTTTGTCATACCTGGAGATGCACAGCGCTCACTCCAGGCTCTGCACTCAGGAATCACTCCTGATGGTGCTCAGGGACCATATAGGATGCTGGGAATTGAACCTGGGTTGGCCACGTGCAAGGCAAACGCCCTACCTGCTGTGCTATCACTCCAGCCCCTCACCTTTAGTTTAACTGAAACTTTGTTTTCCAATTACTTCAAATCATCGTCTCCAAAATTTATGTTTTCTTGCATATTTCTGTAACTGAGTTATTTTCAGAATTAGTTCCTATAATAGCATATTCCAATTACAGGAGCATTAAATACATTCTCCTTTTATTACAAGGTTAAGTTTGGTCTTGTTCATGACATTTTATTATATCCTAATGATTTTTTAACAATTATTTCATTCTGAATTGTAAGCTTTTAGCAAATTTTGGTGATGTGATCCTAATAACATACTAGAAAAAAATGTTCTAAAACAACACTTTTTTTGGCAGAATATTTTTTAGCTATTACACTACCCAATTTAAACAAACTCCTCTGTTTTATAAATTAAATTTCTTATAGAAAGAAAATGCAAAAACATGGTTAAGCCTTTAAGTATTAGGTCATTAAAAATCCATTCTTGCCTTCCTGCCCATAACTACATCTTTTTTTTCAAACCTGTCACCCATTTCACTTAAGCACTTAGCTTCTCCTGTAATGAATGAGTTGGCATTTCATATTACCTTATTATCCTATAAAGCAAAATGCATACTCAATAACATTAACGGTAATTTCTCATAAAGACACATTATCGATCCGGGTGCTACCTGTAAGCATTGAAAATTGCAGCCTGCACACAGAGCCTTTCACATCTGGGCCTGAAGAATTAAAGAAAAATTAAATTTGACAGCAGTAAATTCACAGGCACAATCTAGGCCCCAATTTATATGCAAAATGAAATGCTTTATGAAAATTTCTTCTATTTTCTCACGGAGATTTGGGGAAAAGATTTCACTAGATGCTTCTCTCCTTAATATCCCTCTACTTAAACATTATACTGCAGTCACTGCAGACTCCCTTTGATGTATAAATAATCAAGTTAAATTATGTGCAGCAAGGAGACTAGTGCGCTGCCATTCTTATTTTACAAAGTAATTTCTACCCTAGAGGGTCAAATTTCCCTGACAAATTCTTAATTACTATGTTGCAACAGAAGCAGAATCTATTTGTGCATAAATCCTGGGCATTCCCATGTGGCAAGTAACTAATATTACCAACCATTTCACTTGGCCTGTTCACTGAACTCCATAATTAGATAATACTTTTGATGATGGTACATTTGAAGTCTTAATCCATTTAATTTTTTATGAGATTTTTTTATTTTAATAGGGATATGTTAGTGACCACTGCCTATTTAAAAATCATTAAAATTCTGTCCACAGCAGTAATAAAGATTAAAGATTACTAATATGGCATTCATAACCTTGCTGGTTTTCTAGAAATCCAGGGCTTAAGGTAAATGTTAAAGGTCATTTAATATGTTAGTCACTAATTATAATCCTGGGTAATAGGTTCCTTTTCTAATTATCATGGTATAAAAGTTCTATTGTTTGGATCTATGCTTCTGATTTTCATATTTGGCTTTTTGGGGGATCAGTAATCCCAGAATTAAGCTCCTGAACATTGATGAAAGTAGGTAATGCTTGATTATTAACTGGATAAAGCTTATATTTAAATGCTGCATGATATCTTGCCTTGAAGTTACTAACAAAAGATGCATCATCCTTTTTCTAACACTAAGTTCAAGTAAAAGGACATTCTAAGATTAATGCACCCTATTTTCATATCAAACCATGACATATTTGATAACAGCCTGTAGGTGTTCCCGCCAATATGCGATAAAGGAAGTTTCAACAACTTAAAACATAAAGAATTTTTATTTTTAATGATCTGATTTTTTTCTATCTTCTAAATTAATAATAGAGGTTCATGATTATCCAACTCATATGACAATAAGTCATTAACTTCTTATTTAAATTCACATATACTAGCTTATACATAACACTCTCAAGATCGACAATTGGTCTGAAAACATCTAAACTGTTTTCTCAACTCATGTTCTAGGATCACGTTAAGTTAAAGGCATATAAAACTCATCAGATTTTTGGTCATCATTTTCTTTATCCGTTTCTTTCTTTTGGTGGGCACGCATGCCAGTGCTTGGGTCTGTTTCTGACTTGGTACTGGGGAGATATTCTTCAAGATGTGGAGACTATTTGAAACCAGAATTACAGCACATGCTACAATCTTTGAAATTGTCTCCCAGATTAAACATTCCCTTTTACAAAACCTAGGTTACCGTGATGTTTTTCATCTATTTTCTTCATTTTGAAATTATTACTTATTTTAAAATTATTTCACATATTCTACATACAAATGTCCATAATTGTAGCTGTTTCACTAATGTATGATTTTTGCTCACTTTAAAATGAATTTTCATTTTCTACTTCTTCAACCTTATTTACTCTTTTGCCCTAGCAATGAATTTTCAGACAAGCCACAAATATGAGTGTTTCTATAATATCAGAACTCATTAAGAATATTCATATCTTGATCAGTAGACATACATTGATTTATAATTGGTGCTGAATATTTCTGTTGTTTCAGGCTAAAATTCATGCTATCATGTTTCCTATCATAATTTATTATTCTATTAGTAATATTCATGCAGTAAATCATCTCATATATGTATATTTACATGTGCATTTATGTGTGTATTTTTGTGATATGCCAAAGGTTAAAAATATTACATAAAAAGAAATAAAAGAAGATAGAAATTTATATTAAGGAATTTTGATATTTTAATTTCAATTATCTTAGATTCCAACAAGACTCTTTTGATTAGAGTGGTAAAGCTGAAAAATGTTTATCAGGCATTGAACGTCGACCAACTATCTGAAGGCAAAAACTCTGAGAAAGAAGTGTGTATAACTTTCTCACAATCTAACATGGGAACAAATGTGGTTGGAAGGGAATATAAGAGATTTATTTTTAAAGTACTGGGATCGACATTAGAAAAAAGCCTTTAGACTTTTGGGGAGACTGATTTACGTGTGTGAGATGAAGACCGTTTGAGAACCTCAGATAAGACCCATTTCAGATGGAAAATCAGCTAATGAAAGTACAGAGCTGTAGCAGGAAGAGATGACTCACTCAGCAAAAAGATGATGGTGGATTGGGCCAGAGGAACATTGTGGATATCTAAGGTCAAATTATATATGCTTGAACTAGAGCAAAATAATTCACTATGAAATGTAGATAGCTATAGGAAAATAACCATTAAGTACACTAGAATTTTACCTCCAGCAATATGGATGTCATTTATAAGCTCAACAGAAACAGCTGAGAAACATGGAAAGAAATGAATAGGAGATATAAAATACAAATTATTTGTAAAGTTTTGTTGTTAAATTTAAGCAGAAAGATACTCTGGGATAGAGATAAATAGCTGCTTAGAATACTTTATTTTATTTTAAGTGCATAGCTGTGGGTTTATTTTCATAGTGTTTTGGTCACTTGAGTTTGATATTTACCTTGCATTAGCTTTTTATTTTATTTTTAAAAAATTCTTATTAGTGAATCATTGTGAGGTACAGTTACAAACTTATGAACTTTCGTGTTTGCATTTCAGTCATACAATGATCGTTTACCCATCCCTCCACCAGTTCTCATTCTTGTCCACCAATGTTCCCAGTATTCCTCCCACTCCCCATCCCATCCTCCACCACCCCACCTTGCCTCTTCGGCAGGGCATTCCCTTTTGTTCTCTCTCCTTTTTGGTGTTGTGGTTTGCAATAAAGGTATTGAGTGGCCATCATGTTTGGTTTATAGCCTACTTATGTCACGCATCTTTGAACCCGAATGGGTCCTTCCAACATCCTTTACTTGGTGTTCCCTTCTCTATCTGAGCTGCCCGTTCCCCCAGCATGTGAGGCCAGTTTCCAAGCCCTGGAGCAGACCTCCTGGTTCTTATCTCTACTACTCCTGGGTGTTAGTCTCCCATTCTGTTGTTACTTTATATTCCACAGAGGAGTGCGACCTTTCTATGTCTGTCTCTCTCTTTCTGACTCTTTTCACTTAACATGATACTTTTCATGTTGATCTACTTTTATGCAAATTTCATGACTTCCTCTTTTCTAGAATGCTGGGTTTTTTTTAAGATGGAAGAAGTTAAAGTTTATGTGTATAGAGTACAGTTATCAGTGTGACTCAGTTTAGGGACCAGAGTAATAATACAGAGAGTTGGGTGCTTGCCTTGCATTCAACTAACCCAAGTTAAATCCCTGGCACCCAGTCTGGATTCCCTAGGCACAGAGCCAGCAATGGGCTCTGAGTAGGACCAGGTGTGGCTCAAAAGCAACAATGTAAAGAAGATGATTGAACATAGAGATAAAATAATAATCACTTGAAACTAGTGGCTCTTAATTAAAATGGAGACAGAGGATGCACTGTAACTTAGGTGGAGAGAAGAACTTAAAAGTGCTTAAACTTCTGTAGAGAGGTGGTGGAAAAGTAAAAATGAATGGGAAAAGTTAATAGTATTTGTACAGAAATAGGTTAGAGATTGTATGTGAACTATATACACATATATGATAATCATTTTGACAAGGGGGAACAGGCAGATTAATGAGCTGAGTGATGTGTTTTTATTCAACACTATGGTCTTTGAAGGGAGTCGATAGTAGCAATTGCTAAACTATGAAAACGCATGCAACTGAGATAGATGTAAACCCCAGTGATAAAACCCAGGAGGGAGGGAAATGAAGTCACTATCACAATCTTGATTGTCGAGCAGACCTCTCAGAGAAAGGTTGTGCATTATGCCTTTGCAAAGATTGCAAAGCAGTCTCCAAGAAAGCGTGTGCTGGCGCCAGCTGGTTTGCACACAGGCAAGACAGGATCCCAAACTCCAATATGCCTTGCACTTGGGAATATGCTTAGCTGTCTCAGCCTTAAGACATCGAATGATTCTGGAACAGGAATGTTTTGTGATAGCCTGCAGAGGCCAGGTCCAAAACCCCGCCCAAAATTAATTTAGAAATTGAAATGGATGCTTGAAGGATAACATTGCCACAGGTAGCTAAGATTTATTTGGGTTACTCCCATCACAGTGCTCCCACTCCTCTGTGTTTATTTGTAAGTTCTTTCTTTGTGCTTTGTTGACTTGTAAATATTGTTTTTCTCATCTTCTTGAGTCCTTTGCATAGTTTATTCAGAGCCAAGTCCTTTTGTATGGGCACAGAAGATAGTAGTAAATGTGATGCTTTTGTAATCTGAGAGTCATTTTATTCTACCTGATAATTTCCTTCTGGGCATCTGTTCTCTCGACCTAAGCCTCAGCTGCTCTTACTTCCTAGAGCCCCCAAAAGCAGGGTCCCTACGAGGAACAGGATGGACCCAGGGCAAGCAGTGAGTTATGTGCTACCCTGGCATCGAGATGGGCCTGGCCAAAATGCCTAATGCTTAACTGTAAGTTAAGAGCTTAATCATGGACAAATGCTGTCATGATCCAAAAAATAATAACTAGATTCGGACCCTGCTAGGGTTAGGAATGATGAACCTGGCCTGAGCTCTGTAGTCTGAGTCTGTGGCAAGATGTTCCCAGGATAGCTGCCCTACAAGCCTCAATGTTATCTCTTATTGTGTCCATACAAAAATAACTAGTATTAAGATGTTGATGGAGTTTTTGGACTGAGGAAAGGAGAAAAGCACCTTAAGAGATATTTTGCCTGTGGGCAGTTAGGAAGGGCTTTGGAATACCTCTAGGTAGTGTTTCCTTTGAACCTGGTGTGCCCTCAGGGAGGGCTTTCTTATGTTGATTTTGCTCCAGACTGCATGGGTCCAGAGGACAAGGCGGAGAGAGACACGTAGGGATAGAGAGACTAATGGGCAGTAGCAGAATCCGGAGAGCTGGGGTAGAGGAATGAGGAGCTAGGAAGGAAGAGTGTGTGAGATGAGAGAGGTGAGAGATTGATTAAATGGTAACTAACCAGCAACCAGCTTGGTCCTCCTTCTTCCTTCTCCTGCCTTTGGCTAATGTGAGGAACTGGCCCAGGACAGACCACAGGGATCTATTTAGCTTTCTTAAGACTCTTTTTACAGGAGCCCGCATTGTAGAATAACTTGTCTATCTGTCCCTGAGCAAGGAATTTGGATACAGGCACCCTGGGTCGCAAGAAGGGTGGTGGTCAGACCAGATAACCAGACCCATATCACAAGACCCATATCACAGGACCCATATCACAAGACCCATATCACAGGACCCAGGACTGGCCCCAGAACTGGGACATTCCTGAATATTGGCTAGAATACTGATCTCTAAAGCCATAGGCTAAGGAGTGATGTCCTTTTAAATGCAGTAAGAAAGTTTGCAATATTACGAATCTATTGGCTATGAAATGCGCGGGCTCTGCTGTAAAGGCCAGGGAAGGCCTATATAAGATCTCCTTTGGAGAAGCTCGGGGTCTTTTGCCCAACCTGCTGGACCTGCGTGTCCGTATATGCAGCTGGACCCTGGCTAGCCAGTCTTACAATAAACTCTGCTTGCTGTTTCCAGTCTCTGGAGTCTCTTTGTCGTTATAGGGAGATCTCTATCCGCGCCCTAACAGCTAACAGCCGTTCTGATCCAGTCCATACACAGCGGCTTCAGAGCACCGACCTCAGGCAGTGAGATAGAGTCATACGGAGAGCCCGCAAACACACACTTCTTCAGTGTGTTTAATTATTTACAGATGCTACCAAGCATTAACCCCAAAAGTTATGGAAATAGTTACTACTCACATAAAGAGAGCAATCTCAGTCCCCATTCAGGTCTCAAGTGACAACCAAAAGAGAAATGATTTTGCATTTTATTTCAGATGAACCCTGACAGAAATGATCCCTGAGCACAGAGCAAGGAGTAAGCCCTGAGCAAAGCTGGCTGTGAACCCAAAATTGAAGTAAACGATGAAGAAAAGCTAGAATGAGTGTCTCCATAGGACTGCAGGGTGAGCCTGGTTTAAACCTTTCCAGCTGGTACCTAGAGAGAGAGGCACCAGCTGGACGAGGTTTTCTGAGGGGCTTGTCCCACACTGGGATCTGGAAGCAGTCCCCAGTGAAACCTGAAATGCAGGCAGACGGTTTGAAGAGGTCTCTGAGATGCCAGCTCATTCCCGCTGGCCCCACAAAGTCCCCAAACAGTCTGGTTTTATAGACACAGCCCCCACTGTCAAGGGAAATGGGGCAGAAGGTACTGGCCTGTCTCTCAAAGCTAATCTACACATCACTCTCTGTGCGGGCGGAAGGTGATGTCGCTTCCTGTACACATTTTCCCCTCCTGTACACATTTACCGATGTGCGGTGACCACCCCTGAGAGCTTCTCTGATTGGAGAGGAAGATGGAGGGGGTTTGGCAGATTCACCTCTACCTCTCCAGAGGTGGGGACAGGGGAAAGTTTGCTATCCTGAAGCTGTCAGAGGTATTTGAGGGCGCTGTGCTCCATAGAACACAGTTCCCCACCTATAAATCTCAGCTAAGCAGGTGCTGATTTAACACATGGCCAAAGCATGCAATGATGTTCAGGCCCTGGAGTGCGAGGAGACTGGGCTGTGGGGGTGGGGTGGCTTCTGCTCCCCAGGGAGCCTCCAGGGATGGATCTTGTGATTCTTGAGGTACCATGTGGTGGGAAGGACTGAACCAGGTTGAGCACATGTAACACCTGTGCTCTAACCATTGTGCTATCTTCAAGCCTCTATTTAGGTAGATTTTAAATATAAAATAAAATACCTGATTTTTTTTCAATTTGAATTCAAAGAGATAACTCTGAATAACTTTTGTGACAATAGGTGATGAATAGATAATAAAGATAAGTTAAATATAAACATACGGTTCTGAAATAAAGGCCCTTAGAGTCATCCATAATAATAAGTCAGCGGTTAGAACACAGAATTTATTGCCAAAGTCAGACTTCATTTTCACAATTTATTTGACACATGTCTTGTTAGACAGGAAAAATCCAGTCACCAGAGAGTTAGGTGGTTTTAATGCAGAAAATATACAAGTAAATACTTTGAGAATAAAAATCAGGAGACAGTGAGTAACAATTTTACATAAATGTAGTTGTTACCTTTATTAAAAACTTCAAAATATAATGCTTGTGCATAATGCCATTAGCTTCTACATAAGAGGAAAAAAGTTTTATTTTTGGATTTGTTCTACATATTATATAGTTTTCCCTTCCTGTTAAAATTTTACCTCATGAGAGCAAAACTTTTAGTCATTCCAATACTTACATGCTCATCAAGAGCTACTACCCAGCTTATCTGCTTTCCTCAAAAACTTAGCTAAGTTACCTGGATATCAATAATAGAAAAAGGAGCTTGAACTTATTCAGAGTTTACTGATTCTTTTCAGCGTCTTAACTAAAGACATTTGACTTTTATATGTGACACCAACATTTTCTTTTCTTAAGTTATCTTTAATGAATGAGACACTCTTGCCCGCATGCCAGGCTGTCTTCCCCGGGGGCCCCTCAGAGGGGATGGGCTCCAGCTTCCCTCCCCACCCCGAGCAGAGTTCCTGGCTGCCAAAGACCACCGGAACTTAGCCACAGCCATGCCCAAGGCCCCTCTCCACACATTCGGACAAGCCTCATGCATGAAGGTACCAACAGAGGAACCCAGGTGTGTGTAATCCCATCAACGGCCAACATCCAGAGGCTTAAAAGCAAGCTCCCAGAAGCAATATCTTATAACCTACTTCTCTCTCTGGGAGAAACTAGCAAGCTACTGAGAGTTTCCTGCTCACATGGGACAGCCTCACAAGCTTCCCATGGTGTATCCATATGCCAAAGCCAGTAACAAGCTGGATCTCATTCCCCTGACCCTGAAAGAGCCTCCAATGCGGCATCATTGGGAAGGCCGAGTAGAGGCTTCTAAAATCTCAGGGATAGGACGAAAGGAGAGGTTACTGAGTCCGCTCAAGAAATCGACGATCAACGAGATTTCATGATTCGTGATAGTGATCTTTAATAAATGATTTAATATTTACATTTGGTTCAACCATTTCTTGATCTTATGAAACCATTTCTGAACTTTATAGAGTTTTTGAGAATTCATGCATATATGTAATATTATCCAGAATTTTAGATTTCTTATAGTTTAATTAAACACAAAGAACATAAAGGAAGCTTGACTCTTTCATCCTGGTCACCGCAGTGAAATTCACTCCCAATTTAGGTAGGGCTCTGAATCACCTACATATAAACAAGGTTTCTGTTCCTTTCTATAGCACTTGTTTTATGGGAATATAAAATGAAATATACAAGCAACAAGTTTGAAATAAAATAGCCTGAAATGTGTCTCAAACTCTCTCTTATTGGTTGTGTAATGTAAAGTTTTATAAAGAAGGTCATACCATCTACCTTTATTCAATATTTTCATCTTTGAGTTGAAAAGATAGGGAGAAAGTTGGATGTTTAAAATTAACTGTTACTTTAAATCCTGTAGTTCTTTTTCTTACATTGTTTTGTGTGACATAGGCAAAACTTTGTCCTAATTTCATGGAACAGATTTTTCATTTCTTTGCTATATACTGTATTGGAAATACTAAGTAGAACTATAAACCTTCTTGCGATAAGGATCTTTAATATAAAATGACCGTTTTAGAATTTGATCTTGTACCTATTTATCCACATACATGTTTGTTTATATTAAGTTCACTTATGAAAATAAATAAAACATCTCGTTCACTATTTTTTGAAATATATTGAAAACTTTTATTAGTGAAATCTTATTTCAATAATATTTTGAAAGAAATCAAGTAATATTTCTTTTCTTGCCTCTGTTACAGCAGGCTGATAGATTAAAAAATACATAACATACTGTTAAATTAAAGTAGTAAAAGCTGCCATTCCTGAATGCTTGTCCTAGTGTCAAACCCTGAATTAACTGTACATCTTAAAATGAGAATGGGATCTGGATTTTATATATATATGTGTCTTTGCTAAAGTCTAGAAATCTATACCTTGAAAAGGGGAAGAGAAGATGCAGGAAGAGAGGCATGGAGAGAGAAAAAGAGGGAGAGAGTGAGAAAATCTGAATGAGTATAATCAATCAAGAATGTAGGCAGAAAGGTAACTTAAGGTATAGCTGTATTTGATTCACTTGATATTCAAAGAAACTTTAACTCCATTATCAATGATTTCAACTTGATACTTTTTTTAGAACACATATTGTACCCCTTCATAACTGTGAAAAAGATTAACTCATGATCACAGTACTTGAAAAGAACAATGCAAATTCATTTGGACTAATCTGATATCTTAAAATAGACCATCATAAAAATCACTACAGAAAGATGAGAATCTATTTTAAAATGTTTCCAGGGACAAAAAGCAGTCTATCTTCCTCAGTTTATCAGTCCTGACCAGGAAGAAAAAGACTGCCTAATTCTAAATCTAATTTTTAATTCTGTTATTCAATCACATTTATCCTAAATCTTAGAGAAAATGGGAACTTATTTCTCTCAGAGTTGGATGATTTTATTCAGCTTCTCTTTGTCTAGTGTAGTTAATCCAAGCAATTCTGTCATAATAACCTCATATGTTCCTTAAAATGCAGATCAGAAAATCTGGAAGTGATAACATAAAATATATATTTTAATTGTTATTTTTATTTTTTATCATAGTGTAGGTAACATGGTGACAATAGTGTTTAAAGTTCATAGTATTGTTGTAAAAAGTTACTATACTCCTAACTACCAAAGTGCCTTTTAAAAAATGTTTGTGTGGGTTTTCTGTGTCACACCCCGTGGTCTCAGGGCTTGCTCCTGTCTCTGAGTTCATGGATCACTCCTGATGCTGCTCAGTGCTCAGGGACCATATGGAATACAAAGATTGAACCCAGGTCGGCTGTGTGCTAGGTTAATACCCTACCAACTGTACTATCGCTCCAATCCCCACAGTGCCTTTTAAAAATAAAATAAATGGTTGGAGCCAGAGTGGTAGTACAAGGGGTAGGCTTTTTGCCTTGCATTCAGCTGAACTTGGTTCAATTCCTGGCATCCCCTCTGGTTCCCCAGCACTGCCAGGAGTTAATTCCTAAGTGAAGAGCCAGGAGTAAGCCCTACTCATTGCCAGATGTGGGATGTGTGTGTGTGTGTGTGTGTCTGTCTGTCTGTATATATGCTTAATAGTCAGTTACCAATATTGAGAAATATATTTCCTGATTGGCTGGGTAGGGGATATAAGTGATACAAGTGATATTTCCTGAGTACTTGTGAATTTGAACTTGTCCCTTTATTATCATAAATAGAATTTTACCTTGAAATATTCACTTCCACAAATAATGGATCACATTGTCATGATTTCACTGCAGATTTAGAATTTTGTCATGCTCAATCAAACAGCCATTGCCTCTATGGATGTATAAAGTCATTCAATGAATCTAACATGTATCTATTAAGTACTTTTTCCTGCATTAGAGATCCAGCAATAAAGCAAATGAACAAACAGTAGTCACTTCCCTTGTAAAGTTTCCTTCTAGCAAAGAAGAACAAAGCCAATAAATGTTTAAAAATCAAACTATATAGGAAGGTCACAGGCAGGTACTAAGGAGTGTGACAGTGTTCCAAAGGTTGCCGTTTCAAATTGGGCAGCAAGAGAACAGGTGTGTGGTTTGGATTTTTTTTTTTTAATTAAAAATTTAAATGAGATGAGGTGAAGAAAGTGGACTGAACAGATGTCTGAGAAAAGAAGACTTACAATGTAAAGGAACAACTGCACTCCAGAAAAGTGTGCTTGACATGCTTAAGAAATCACAAACGGGCTAGAGCGATAGCACAGCAGGTAGGGCACTTGCCTTGCACGCGGGCCAACCCGGGTTTGATTCCTCCCTCCCTCTTGGAAAGCCCAGCAAGCTACCAAGAGCATCCCGCCTGCAGGGCAGAGCCTGGAAAGCTCCCTGTGGCGTATTCAATATGCCAAAAACAGTAACAACAAGTCTCCCAATGGAGATGTTACTGGCGCCCACTCGAGCAAATTGATAAACAAGTGGACGGCAGTGCTCCAGTGCTACAGATGGAGCCTGAGGTGCTGAAGTGCTAGATACCTGGTTTCTGCACATTCGGAAGGATTCCTCTCCCTACACCGCAGGGAACAGCGTGCAAAGGAGCGAGGTTCTGCAATAACAATAGGGAGTCACAAGGGCCACTTGGACCTGCAAAAAGACTGAAAGTCAGAATCTGGTTATATTTTAACGATAAAGCCAAAGTATTTTTGGATTATTAGAATACAGGGGCTGGAGTGGCCAAAGAAGTTCTGATCCCTCTGACATAACTGTAGCCTCATAATCAGGAATTGCAAGGCTGACCCGGACACAAGGAATATAGGGACAAAGTCCGAAGAATTGGTTTTAAATTTCTATTTAAAATTATAATATGAATTTTTTAATTCTATTTAAAATGATCATTTAAAATTATAATGTAATTTTACACAGTGCTAATGGACTGGAGCGATAGCACAGCAGGTAGGGCGTTTGCCTTGCACGCAGCCAGCCTGGGTTCGATTCTTCTGTCCCTCTCGGAGAGCCTGGCAAGCTACCACATACCTCCATCATTATGGTTTTAAAACTTGCTAAAGAAATTTCCACTGCACATAGTTTGGTTAAAGCTCAATATATAGACTGATTATTCTACCTTGAAATATTCACTTCCACAAATAATGGATCACATCGTCATGATTTCACTGCAGATTTAGAATTTTGTCATACGTATATGAAATTAATAACAAAGCTACAATAGAAAGAGTAATTTGTTTCAACTTGCTGAGTCTAGAAACTCTACAAAACATTAGAGAGGAATTATCTCATGTCCAGACAGATTAGGGAACTTCAGTTCTAGGAAGAAATCCATGCTGGACCCGATCACTGGGAGTTATTGTTAAGTACCTGGCAGGCTGGAGCATAGTTGGGAAAGAGAAGTTCAAGGACAGTGTCTAGTGAGCTCTGTGTAAAGTTCTGCTCCCAAAGCAGAGCGTGGGCTCTCAGACCGTGCTCCACACGCTATTTCTAGGTCAAGTGAGGAGGCAGCAGAGAAGTTACCCTTAGAATTATGAACACGGGAGATTCAGTGACTTTGGAGTAAGCTTTTTCAGTAAAGCGGAGAATGACACGTGCTACCTGGTTACCACATAGAATATTAGAAAAGGAGAAACTTACTTCAGATATACACAATTTACGCAATTTCATCCTGTCAGTGTCATTTTCTAAATGATCTGTTTTCCTTGATTTCTCAAGGTCACTGCAAATCACTGTTAATCCCTGGATAAAATATAAACATACTTTAATATGTTTATATAAATGTTTCTTTTTATTAATTTTTCATGTTTGATCTTGTTAGGCACACACATCGTTACTAGTGGGAACTTTGATAAAATCTATTCTACCTTCCCTATTAAAACGGATTTCTTAAAAATTTCTTAAAAATTTTATCTAAGTACTCTAATTTTGGAAACAAGTATGCTGTTATCTTTATTAATGATATATCATCATATTTAAATAAATGTAAATAATTTATTCTCGGTAATGCAATTTAACATTTTTATTTTTATTACAATCAGTATATACAATCAGTATATACTCCTCAGAAAGGCATTTTCTGTCAAGAAACAGTTTCCTAACTTGCCTGATACTAATAACAGAAGTATTGTAACCCCACAGAAAGCGTAATATCTGAGGACTGTGCAACAGTATAAAATAAAATAAACAACTCCAGTAGAGTATCACAATAACATTGACAGTTACCTATAATAAAAACATGTTACTGCAAAAAAATAAATTTCATAATGAATGTAATGTTACTTTTAATATATAGTGTGGAACCATCTTTAAAAATGACTCCCATCCTAAGCGATTAAAATACCTTTGATGGCGCAAAGGGACAAACTGAGATATCCAGAGTTCTTAGCTCAAGAATAAAGCATTTCCGAGAACAATCTTGTTGCAGCCTACACATTAAAATGTGCTAGTTACTTAAATAATGAAATTCAATTCTAATATTCAGAGACACGTCCACATTTATTACTTCAACTGTTTAATTTTCCTCTGGGTGCATCTATTAATTAATTAATGTGTTGGCCTTTCTATGTAATGATTTGCTTAGAAAGGTAGAATTATTAATAAAGAATATTTCTATTGCTTTAGCATATTTAGGGCAGAGACCAAATCCTTGAGATAGTTCAACTTATGTTAGTTTACGATATGCCTAAAAAAGAGCAGAAAATGTGCCCCAGATACACTGTATAAGATAAAAATTGAAAACGCAGTGACACAAACCTGGGCAAAAAGGAAAAAATGCAAACACACACAATCACACACACCCACACATCTTTTTTTTAAGTTTATTTCCTTTTAACACTAAGATAACTAAAGAGAAAAAATCATAGTGATGATGATAAATTGAGTAACAATTTAAGAATGAATATGAAATGCAATGAATCATCTTAAGATTGTGGTGGAAAGAGTCATTCTATAAAAACTGTTACAAGAGGGCACTAGAGTGATTGTACAGTGCACAGGACCCTTGCCTTGCACGCGGCCAGCATAGATATAGATTTGATCCCAGCCCCCATATCGTATCCTCCCCCTCCACAGCCCATCAGTAGTGATCCCTGAGCACAGATCCAGGAGGAAACCCTGAAGACTGCCAGGTATGGCTCCAAAACACTGTCACTGTCACTGTCATCCCATTGCTCATCAACTTGCTCAAGTGGGTACCAGTAATGTCTCCATTGTGAGACTTGTTGTTACTGTTTTTGGCATATCAAACATGCCATGGGTAGCTTGCCAGGCTCTGCCTGCCAGCAAGATACTCTCGGTAGCTTGTCGGGCTCTCCAAGAGGGGCGGAGGAATCAAACCCGGGTCGGCCTCATGCAAAGCAAATGCCCTACCCATTGTGCTATTGCTCCAGCCTGGCTCCAAAACGAAGAAACAAACATCTGTTACCAGAATCTGAAAGAATCGTATCCCTCACTAAAAAATAAATACTATCAAAGCATGCATGGAAAAAAGTGCTCTAATAATCTACATTGAAGTACCAATTTTACATATTCATAAATGGAAACAATCTTCATTTGAAAAAAATCTGGAGCCTGTGGTCTGGGTTAACCTATGTTGTGTTTTGTTCAATATGTTGACTCTGCAAGATCTTTCTTCTCATGCAGATTTGAATACTACTGCTTTATCCATTAGTCACCCTGAAACACAGTAAATCTTAGATAATGGCATAATATCAACCCTTTTGTAAGATTTAATTTTGAGAATGTACTTAATTGAGCTTGTTTTCAGTTAATTCCCCGAATGGCAGAGCCTGACAAGCTACCTGTGGTGGATTTGATATGACAAAATCAGTAACAAGTCTCAAAATGGAGATGTGACTGGTGCCTGTTCGAGCAAATCAATGAGCAATGGGATGACAGTGATACAGTACACAATTGAAGGAGCCCAAAAAGGCCATAGTATCTATGATCTATGGCAATTATCATCATCCCTAAAAAGTGAATCAAAGCATAAAACTAAGTCTTCTGTTTACTCTATTTCAGGACACAGAAAACTTTGATCCCTTTACAGAAGTTAAGCTCCTTCATATTAAATTCCTAAAGACGACGAGTTTCTCATCAGAAACTATTTTGCATTAATTCATAAAAGGTTCTCTTTGGTCACCAGGCAGGGCTACCCATATCCCCTCTGTGTGAGAGAGCGCACTAGCAAGAAGGAAAGCTGAAGATTCAGAAATCACATGCTATAGGACTCATCTATTTCAGTCTGCGATTTTATGTGTGTAAGTTCAGCAATTAGTATATAACAATCCTAAGTCGGCTTCACTCCATATTTTTTTTTGCTTTTTGGGTCACACAGGGGTCATTCCTGGCTCTGCACTCAGGAATCACTCCTGGCGGTGCTCAGGGGACCATATGGGATGCTGGGAATCGAACCCAGGTTGGCTGCGTGCAAGGCAAACGCCCTACCCGCTGTGCTATCACTCCAGCCCCTCCATATTTTTTTTAAAGGTGTCATGATATGGCACAGATTTGTGGATGATATTTAGTTGGAACCCCCAAACTCAGACTTTTTCTTCAATGTGCCAATAGTAAAAAGTACTATTACTCTTTACCATGTTTCCCAGATAAAGAACCTTTAACCTGATCTATGAACCCTGTCTTTCACATCCCTTATTAATCAACTTTCAACTTCATCACCCATGTATCTGTATATATATATATATATACATATATGTATACCTTATCCAAACAGTCACCTTCTTGTTGACTCTTTCCATCCTTTAAGCTGTATTTCATGTAGATGTCAGAATGCCTTTAAAAAACTGAGATAAAATCATATCGCCACCAGTGTTTCAACAGTGAACAATCTCTGATAAATCATGGACTCAAGGAATGCCATAGTTTGATCCTTTTCTGTTTCTGATATTGTTTTCTACTTTTTAGAAAAAAAAGAATTATGCTTTTAGACTTTCCTTTTGAATTAAATTTTATTTTAAAACAGTGATAGATACACAGAACTTTTCTGAATATATAGCACATGGTTACCATAAACCTAGTTATCTATATGACAAATATGTTCTATTAGTATGAAATATTTGTCACAATTAATGAACCATTATAAATATATATGTCAATTATTTATTAAGATAGCTCTAGTTCTTATGTAATAACCTTCTAATACTTAAAATATCATCTACAACACTGCATTATATTTCCTTAGGCATCTCTGGGTGTGATTTTTATGACTCACATAAGTTTCATAGTTTGAGTATTTTTTGATAAGTTGTGTTGAGGAATTCTCCTTTATTAGAATTCTAATGAAACTTTTCTTATGGCTATACTGGATCTTGAGAGAAAAAAAACCTCAGAGATAGATCATATCACAGTATATTAAGTAAATTATAAGATGATTAAATCACAGTCGGGTCTTACCTTAATCACCTAATGTCACATTTGTGAGTTCTTTCCATTGTAATATTACAATTGCTTCCCCCATGTTCCCAGTCTCTGCATATTGTTCTTGTGAAATCATTATGTGGCCCTCCCTCACTCATGGAATTATATCCTTAGTAATATCTTGAGTAGTTAGATAGATTACTTTTGTTCAGTAGGTTATGTGGCTCTCCTACTTACTTTATTCATTCATTAACGATAATGAATTTTTGGCCATGTATTCTATATTTTGGTTTATATAGAAACCACTTTATAATCACTTTATAACCCTACCACCTTATTTTTAGCTCATCACTTTCCATCTTTGTCTATTAGAAGCTCTTAATTTGTGTTGTCATTTGATGTCATTTATCATTTTTTTACCATTTTGTTTTTGATTTTGGTATTGCTGCTGTGAGCTCTACTTTCCAGAATCTCCAGGATCTTTTGATGTACCCTGATATACATAAGTTAATATGTATATATTAACTTATATTGGAAAGTTTCTATATACGAGTATATATATAATCTCTCTCTATATATCTATATATATGATCTATATAAATACTAAAAATAAGTTCAGACCATCCTACTTCTTCCCATTATATGTAATATACCAGCAACAGAGAGAAACTATTCTTCATCACACATCCTGCATTAACTTATTTAATTACAGTGCAGTGTCCTTATAGAGGACTGGAGCTATAGCACAGCGGGTAGGGAGTTTACCTTGCACGTGGCCGACCTGGATTCGATTCCTCTGTCCCTCATGAAGAGCCAGAGAGTATCCCGCCAGCGTGGCAGAGCCTGGCAAGCTATCCATGGCATATTCGATATGCCAAAAACAGCAACAACAAGTCTCACAATGGAGATCTTATTGATCTCCTTCTCAAGCAAATTGATGAACAATGGGACGACAGTGCTACAGTGCTGTGGTCCTTATAGACTGTCTCTATAATTGTTAACTTTTGATTCCATAGAAAGGAACTCTCTCAACTAAAGTGCTGTGTCATATTCCTTTTACCCATACTTTTACAGCTTTCTCTCAACCAAAAGTTACTTAAGTCTGTATCCTTTCTCCTAATACATTCACAGAACTTGCACTGTGTTGACTTTTTAAAAGATTACTTTACTACTGTCTGTATCCACCTAAGTTCCCTGAGCCCCAAAATGATTTTTGTTAAATTTTATACATATCAGGTTCACTCTTTATACAATAAGTTTCTCTGAGAATAGATATTTAACCAACTTCTATATTATATCCATACTTCAATAGCCACACACAAAATAGATATACTGTCCTCAACATGTTCTGTACTTTATCTACTGAGACCCCTTATTCTCCCCAGATTGCTAGGAATTATTGATGTTTATCGTTCTTATATTTTTGTCTTTGTTAAAAATTTCTTTTTATATTTGCTAGCTTGATAGTCTATTTCCTTTTGTTACTAAGTAGTCTAGAGTGTACAGATACACCATAGTTTATCTATTAATTTATTCATGCTTTAACTTCTTTAAAGATAACTTGAGTGCTTCCAATTTGTGGCGATAAGGACTAAAGCTGCGGGGTATAAACCATGAGCACGGTAGGTGTGGTTCACCTCCACCCTCCAAAGTAACGCTGCTATAAACAATCACACAGAGGTTCTACATGGACATATGTTTTCTATTCAATCGCAAACATATCCAAAAGCAATAATGGATTGCATGTACAAGTACTGATTCATTTTGTTAAAAGTTCTGTTTTCATTCCCACCAGCAAAGAAATTGCCCCAAGAAATGAATATTCTTGTTGCTCCGTATCTCAACAGCATTTGGTTTTCTTAGCACTTGGACTTTAGCCATTCTAATATGTTTGCTGCAAAGCTTTGTTCTGTTTTGATTTGTGATTTTCCTGATGACAAATGATGAACATTTCGTGACATGCTTACTTACTCTCTATGTATCTTATTTGGTGAGGTGTCTGATAGATGCCTTTTAAAACAGGTTTGTTTGTTTTAACATTATTAAGTTTTGAGACATTTTTGCATTTTTTTTATAATTTTAAAATATGTCCCTGAAAATATTTTTCGCCAGACTACAGTTTGTCTCCTCATTCTTTGAACAGTATACAGCACAGTAACATTTAACTTTATTAATGCGTTTGCTCATTGTGAGATCCACATCCAGTGGTGCTTTGGGGCAGTCTACCGAGTCACGACTTCCCACTTATAAGGCATTGACCATCACTTCCGCTATATTCCTGACCCAGGAATTTAAAACTATTTTGGAGAGGGTTGGGAGGGGGTAATTCCCAAGTAGTGGTCAGGAGACCTGGGGTCCCTCCCACCAATTTCAGCATACTGGAATTATCCAGGCCACAGCAGCAGCTCTTTGAGATTTTTAGAGCCACACCCGCTGGTGCTTGAGGAACCATGATGTATCAGGGATCAAAACAGGATCCCTGCATGCAAGAAATGTGCCTTAATCCCCAAACCAACTTTCTGGGCCCCATGAACTCTTAAATTTCAATTCCAAGTTAGGGCCCACTTGAACAACAAATACACTAAAAATTAGCTTAATATCGATAGTTATCATGTTCCCTGAATAAGGATGGCACAACATTTTGGGCAATATTCCATATTTTTTTTAAAAAAATTAAGCAAATAAGAAAAATCCAACTCTTCTATTTTTGAGATAGCTTATGATTTGAAAAAAAATTTAATAACTTACTAACAAGCCCCAAATTACCTAAATATTCCATTCAAAGTTCTGGAGTTTTAAATTTTTTATATCCATTATGGCAGAGTCTCTTGCCCCTGCGCCTGGCTGTCTTCACCGGGGCCCCTCAGAGGGGATGGGTTGAGTTTTTCTCCCCGCTCCCAGCAAAGCCCCAGCAGCCGAAAACCTCTGGAACCCAGCCACAGCCATGCTCAAGGGCCCTCTCCACACGTTCAGATGAGCCTCACACATGAAGGAACCCAGGTGTGCAGGACCTGGGGCTGAGATCTCCAAGCCTGCTCAGATGGGGACTGGACCTCTTCCACCCAGATCCCCCATTTTCCAGTAGCTAGGTGGTCACACCCAGAAACTGCCCCGGCGCTGTGTAATCCCATCAATGGCCAACATTCAGAGACTATAAAACCAAGCTCCCAGACTTCTCCCTCTCGGAGAATCTGGAAAGCTACCAAGAGTTTCCTGCCTGCATGGGAGAGCCTGGCAAGCTCCTCGTGGCATATTCGTATGCCCAAACCAGTAAAAATGATGGGTCACATTCCCCTAACCCTGAAAGAGCCACCAATGAGGCACCATTGGGAAGGATGAGTAAAGAGAGGCTTCTAAAATATCAGGGATAGGATAAATGGAGACATTACTGAGACCGCTTGAAAAAAGTCAATGATCAATGGGATGATGATGATGATGATGATGATGATATCCATTATGATTTGTTCTAAATTAGAATAGAATGGAAGTACCAGAATAGGATGGAAAGTACCAGCCTATTTGAGTTATATTGTCTGGTTATGTGTTTTATAGAGAGAGATTTATATATATTTATATATAGACATCTTATTGCTTTGGCGCATTATGAAGAGTAGACCTTCTTTATTAAATTGTCACAACAATTTTATTTAAAAAATAAGTCTATTATATTCATGTTCATTCATTTAGTTTTGATATTTTCTCATTGACCTACATATTTATTCTATGTTAATATATTGTTTACTGTAGAATTTTAGTGAATCTAAAAAGCTGTAATTTAGACCCTGGAACTTCCTTCTTTATCTCCAATGCTGCATTGGCTATTCTAGATTATTTACCTTGATATGTAAATTCTAAAATTAGTGTTTTGATAGTTCTAAATAAATGGTTTAAATTTTTGTTAGGATTTAATTATTCATAAATTTGAAAGTGCTAGACATTCTAATCACACTGGTATTCCCCATTGTGAAAGTAAAACAATTCTCCATTTATTTGAATTTCTTCCATTTCTTTTACCAATGCATATTGGGTTTTAACATAAAAATCTCTACTTATATATTATCAGATTGATATCCAAGTAGATATTTTGTAGGGACAGGATGAGTGACAATTGGGATGCTGTCATTGTTTTATTTTTTTGTTCATTTGGTTTATTTGGCGGCCACACCTAGATCAGGAACTACTCCTGACGCTGCACTCAGGAATTACTCCTAACTATGTATGCTTGGAGACCATATGGGATGCCTGGTATCAAACCCAGGTTGACCATATACAAGGCAATCACCTTTGTGTCTGGACTATTGCTCTGGTCCTGAAGATGCTATTATTGCAACGCTGCTTTATAAAATTAAAAATCACAACTTTCTACTGATGGCATATATTAAATCAAATGACTTTAGTATTATGTACTTCTAGAATATGTGTTAGCCCAGCTAAGTAATTGCATATCCTTTTTACAAGTTAATTATTTGAAACAGATTTTTTTCTGTATTTCTAATGCATATATTGGTTGCTGCTACAGATTCCCTTTAAGTCATAATTTAAGTACTATTTATTTTATCTGAATATTTTTGATAAATAGCATTTCACTTTAAATTTGTTTAAAATGATTTTCGTATAAATTTCCCTTTAGACTTCTTTATCTCATGGGTTATTTAAAAATGTGTTGTTAATTTCCAGATGTATGGAAAATGTTCATTGTTTTTCAGTTAATTGATTTGTAGCTTAATTCCATTGTGTTCAATAACTTATTTAGTATGATTTCATTTATTTTTAATTTGTAATAGTCCATTTTATGCCCAAGAATGAGATCTACTTCAGTTAATATTACTTGTTAGCCTGAGGAAGATTGTGTGCTTTGTTATTATTTAGTATAATATTCTATAAATGTTAATTGGATCAATTTGATCAATGGAGTTAAGGACATTAATATTCTGATTTCTGCCTGTCTGATCTATGAATTTCTGACAGGTACTAAAGTTTGCAGCAATGACAGTGGATTTGCTGATTTCTCCTTTCACTTCTGCCAGTTTTGACTCAAAATATCGACACTTAACTCTACATTGAGGATTGGTAGGTCTTTGAAAATTGACCCTTTTATCATTCAGTAATGACCCTTCCTTTCAACAATAAACATTCTTATTCTAAAGTATAAATTTAAAATATTATACTAGCTTTTAAAAAATAGTGTTAGCATTTCTTTTGACATCCTTTCACATTTAGCCTATATCCACTTTTCTATTTAAAGTGTTTTTTATTCACAGATAACATATAGATCTAACATATTTAGCCTTGTCTTAATCTAATCTATGACTTCCACTTCCAAATAGATAAAAATTAAAAGGAGAATTTTAGGCAGAGAAAGTTGTTTTTCAAAGATTCCTTGAGTGTTTTAATATTGTAATAGAAAAATTATTCTATGTAAATATATATTGACCCTAATATATATTTTATATGTGAGCTATAATGTGTGTATGTATATTTCTAGATATTTTATTATTATTACTATTATTTTGCTTTTTGGGTCATATCTGGCAATGCACAGGGGTTACTCCTGGCTCTGCACTCAGGAATCAGTCCTGGCAGTGCTCAGGGGACCATATGGGATGCTTGGGAATCGAACCGGGTTGGCTGCATGCAAGACAAACACCCTGCCCGCTGGGCAATCACTCCAGCCCCTGTTTCTAAATACTTTAAATATACAATATTACAAATAAAAAACACTACATAAAAATGGGAAGTATAAATTTTATTTTTGAAGTAAAAGTTACAAAATTCTTAAAATACAACTGAGATCTTACATTTATTATCTCCTAATTTTTCTGCTGCATTTCATATATTTATACATTTTTGATATAAACTATCACCTTTTTTTGATGAGAAAAACATATAGAAGCCATTGTGTGTTGTCTTGGGGACAGCGGGCGGGAGGGGGGAGCAGGCATCACGGGGGGAGGGTGGGTATCCAAAACCCAGTCCCCTGCAGCAGTCTGACCTCTGATGGAGAAACTTTCCTGTATATCCCTCTGCTGACAAGGCCCCTTAGCCCTGGGAGCTGCTTCTTCTCTTTCCTGGCCTTACACAGCTCCCAGTCTTGACAGGAGGTCAGAGAAATCCGTGGGGGTGTGCCTCGGGAGACCAGCCCACACAGGAATTCTTTGAGGGCCTCTGTTGGATACTAACCCTAAGTGTTTCAGGTTTCATCAGTGAATTGCCCCTTTTTCTCCACTCCTGCAGAGAAGCTTACAGTGCTCTTTTGAGCAAGCCTAATCCCCCAAGTTTATCTTTCACCTGTCCTTTGTGTTGTTTGTTTGTTTGGTTGGTTGGTTGGTTTTTTGTTTCACATCTGGTGATGCTCGGGGATTACTCCCTGGCTCTGCACTCAGGAATTACTCCTGGCCATACTAGGGGGACCATATGGGATGCTGGGAATTGAACCCAGGTCAGCCATGTGCAAGGTAAGCACCCTACCCGCTGTGCTATCGCTCCAGCCCTGTGTTAGTCATTAAGTCAAACCTGGTGACTTTCTTGTGACTTGGCAGTCCAGATGGTTGATCTGAGGACCTAAGTCCTACCCCTTCCAACCTGCTCACTGGTCAGGACAAAATGCTGTTACTTGATCCTTTTAAAGAGACAAATCAGAATAAAATTGGAAAGTAGCGGTCAGAGAGATAGCTTCATGGGCTGAGTATCTGCTCTGCAGAGGATGCAGAAGACTCAAGTTGGATTCCTGGCACTCCACGTCCCCTTGAGCACAGCCAGAGCAGCCACTTAGAACTCAGAAAGGAGATGCCTCAGAGCACCACTGGGTGTGGTCCCCAAACCAAACAGTACCCCACAATCTAAAAGTATTCTTAGGAATATAGAAAAGGTAGATGTTTCTTTTTTTTAATTTTTTATTAGTGAATCACTGTGAGGTACAGTTACAGACTTAGAAACTTTCGTGCTTGTGTTTCAGCCATACAATGCTCAAATACCCATCCTTCCACCAGTGCCCATTCTCCACCACCAATGATCCCACCCACCCCCCCTCCAGCCTCTGAGACAGGGCATTCCCTTTTGTTCTCTCCCTCCTTTTGGATGTTGTGGTTTGCAATAGAGGTACTGAGTGGCCATCATGTTCGATCTATAGTCTACTTTCAGCATGCATCTCCCATCCTAAGCATGTCCTCTAAACACCCTTTACTCAGTGTTCCCTTCTCTATCTGAGCTGCCCTTTCCCCCAGCACATGAGACCGGCTTCCAAGCCATGGAGCAAACATCCTGGTACAAGAATACTCTACTATTCTTGGGTGTTAGTCTCCCATTTTGTTACTTTATATTCCACAAATGAGTGCAATCTTTCTATGTCTCTCTCTTTCTGAATCATTTCACTTAGCATGATACTTTCCATGTTGATCCACTTATATGCAACGTTCATGACTTCATCTAGAAAAGTAGGTGTTTCTCTATGTAGGTATAGACATAATGCCTTTGTATATGGGTGTACAAATTTATGGATGTGTATTTACATACCCATTGTTTTACATATGCATGCATGAATATATTTAAATACGTATGCAATAGATATGATTCTTGTGAAACATAATATAACTAAAATTAATATAATTTGTTTTCATATTTGTTTTTCATGATTATAACATTTTTTCTACGCCTATGACTATATGCTCTGCAATATCATCTCTAAGGAGGTATTGTACTTTCTTAAGATATGTTAATCTTTAAATATGTAGCTCCTAGAATTGAGCATTTAGATTTTACACAGCTGTTTCATATTAAAATAGACTATAAGTAAATATTTAAGTATGTTCATATTCTATAATAATTGATTATAAACAATGAAGTAAACTTTTTGGAGCTCATGGTATGATAATTTTAATACATAAATATCGTATCAATGCTACTCAAAGGTACTGATTATTGCTTGGTTTTAACTCTACGTAATTTTGCAAATACTTATATTTTAAATTTTTCAGTTTAGTTTTATAATTTGAATTTAATTTTAACCTAATTTGAAGTTATTTATTTCAGTGGAAAATTAAGCTATGAACTCTTGTTTGCTTGTTTGGGGTCTACATTTGGGGGTGCTCGGGGCATGCTCCAGGCTCTCTACTTAAAGATCACTCCTAATAGGGTTCAGAAACTATATCTGCTACTGGGGAGTTGAACCTGGGTCAGCAGCTTGCAAGCTCTATGTGCTGTACTATCATCTCTCCATTCTCTACTGAACTCTTAAAATATGTGTTTATGTGAATCTCAAAAATTAGCCAAAGAATTGAAGTATATTTTACATCTTTCAAGCATATGGAAATATATATGCATATATATATGCAAAAACAACAGTGTTCAGGCTCTGGCTGTTGGCTTGTCAGCTTGATCAATATCTAAGTTCCCTGATGGTCTCTAAGCCTAGCATCAAGCATTTCAATTTTAAGTTTCAGTGAAATGATTTCAAAAAAGATATTTCTAACTCCATGTTCTTCTGGATACTCTAAAATCCATAAATATGAGACCTGGAAATGTCAATATTTGTTTCTCTAAAACTTAATCAAAAATGTATTCAAGTTTTTGTTGAAATCTTAGTCAAATAGTAGAACAATTAGACAAGTTGAGGTATCTTCTAGAATAAAGGCAAATAGTCCCAAATTTTTAAAAAAGAAAAAGATCATATCTGGGATATAGAGTTAAAGAGTCCTACAGTCTTCAATAACCCCAAATACAGACTATTCAAAATAGAGTTTCAAAGTCTCTTTTATCAGGAATAAGGAATAGCATCTTTTCTAATTGAATTCCTTGTCTGAAATCTCAACATCTTGAAGCATAAAAAACAAGACTGCAGTTCTAAAGGTTATATTTGTTTTTACATCTGGAAGAGGAACGAAATCAATAGGCATCCTTGGAAGAACAAAAGTTGGAGAATCTATTCCACTGGGTGAAGAAAAGGGAGATACCACAAGGTAAAGTAGATGTTAACGGACTAATGATCATTTTTAATAACAGAGGGACCTTTCTGGGGGAAAAAATGCCAATCTATTTATTTCGTTGCTGTCTTTTCATTCCGCTAACCTTTGAATGAGAGAAACTTCTGCGGATGTCGAATGGCCACAAGGATATTAACAACTGGCCTCGGAGCCCGACGGCGGTAGTTGGGTATATCCTCCCTTACCAAGCTGGCTTTCCCCACTACTGCCACTGACCTTGCAAACAGCTCCGACAAAGGTCGGAATGGATTCATTGATCAGCTAGACCAAGCATATGACAGTCTGTGCCTTAATTGAATCCCAAAAGGGGGCAGACTGGGTTTTTATTACAGAGGCCAGCCGATAGCACTCATTAAAAGCTCCACAGACTGTGTGGTTTACTAATTAGTTTATTATACAGACACCTTGACGATGGGCAAAGTTGTCATTTTGCCCTTTATCGCACAGGGGATGTTGTTAAAAGTTTAATCAGCTAACACTGACCAAGTTAGCTTGGCAAGCTGTGGATGGTCATTACCGAGGTCACCCCTGCTGTAGCAATTCTGACAGGGTCACAGCATGAACTTACAATAAAGAGAGTGTTACATAAGGTAAGAGCGCACCTGAAAGGAACCCCAGAAAAGAGATGTGCTCTGCGGGGAGCAGGAAACAGATGGGCTGGTAGGACAAGTGAATCCTTTTAAAGTTGGCCCCTGCCTGCTCTGTTTAACATATGCTTTCTGAAAAGATGGGGCACACAACAATCACTTTGATATATTCATCAGAAATAAGATTGGTCATAGGTGTATCTGGTCCAATACTGAAGCACCTGATTAAAAGCTATTTTCCTGTGCTTTCTTTAAATGTCACATGGTCCTAGGCAAGGTAGAGAAGATAATTCATATTAAGCTTGCCTGAGATAGGCCAAAAAAAAAAAGTCCTATTATAGCATGCATTATTGTTACCGGGAAAATTATTTTGAGTACTGCCCAATTGTCTAGGAAGATTCTTTAATTTACCAACTATGTCCTACTTAAATAGAGATACTTGTTAATCTAATGGATGCTTTCTAAAACATAATATTTAAAGTCCCCTAGAATCTCTAAACAAAATTATAGATTAAACTTGTGAATCAGTCTCATGCATTTTGTAAAGATTCAGTAAAGGAATATAATATTAATGTGAATTTAAATGTATTAATACATTCTAGATACAGATAACACATAAATCAATGTGTAAGTTCTGCTTCTGTCCACTTTTGACTACTATAAAAACCCTAATCCTCCCGTCATAAAATTGTTCATGCACTCAATATAATTCAATAGTTAAGTGAGTCTCCAAGAACAATTTCCAATCTATTCTTTTATTTCCTGTACATAACCATAGTGGTATTAGACTTTATAAATTAGCTTTTTGTACATTTTTAACAGCAAATTTCATATGTGATCTACTCACATGTAGATAACCAGGTCAAAATAGGCATCTGTATTCCTTTATGTCTTATTGTAGAATATTGGAATCTCTGGAGATTAACACATACCTGAATTTTTGACTGCATTTCTACAACATACAAATATGTTGATATAGACTTACCACACAAAATACAAGCTTTTACTAGCATATCATCTTATGTATTTCAGTATCAGTTATTGTATCTGCAATCTTGTTTGAAGGCTTTGTGATAGTAAACCCACATGGGTTCAACAAGATAAGAATATGATCCAGCTGCACATTTATTTTTGCTACAACAAATTTTGATATTTTATTGTCATGAAAAATACTATGAATACTGGAAGGCATCTACCCTGGAGATTAAAATATAATTTAATAGCATATGTGATCACATTGAAAGAGACTTTATGAAGAGAAATGAAGAAATATCCTATATTGCATTCAAGAAATAAAGGAAGTTTAGTAAGAATTGTGTATGGTCCAAGTTGTAACTGATCCAAGAATCTAGGCTTAACATTTCTATTGACTAATGGGTGTGTTAAAATGAGACATCTTCGGGGGTCCAGCCCTCTCGGTAGACTGAGAATCTTTCTTAGAGAGACAGATTGCTCTGTCAAGCCCACACTGGCAAATGTTTGATGATTAACTAGCCTTGAAACAAAAAATAAAATATTTTAACAGGAGAATTAGAGGAGCACTGTTACCGTATATGTTTTACTTTACAGGCCATGAAGGAAATGTCAAAAAATATTTTGAAATGAGTCTGAAACTCCATTGTTAAAAACACTCTCAATAGCTGCAGGCACCAAACACTCTAAGAACTTGCTATTAAAAGATTGTCCATCTTAACCACTGAAATCATGACTTTTTTGTGTTTTAAATTTATTTCATTGCATTTAATTTATTTAATTAATGTAAAAACAGCCATGTTTTAATTCTAGAATTTCAAAGAATGGAATAAAAAACAGGAACAAATCCACTGTGATCTCACTATCCTGAAGCAAAGAACTCCAACAGACAATTCACATGCAAAGCAATACCAGTGACACCCATAGATATATCTAGACATGTGGGAAATAAAACAATTAGAAAGAAAGTATGTTATCTTAGTCCTTCTCATCACTCTATCACTGTCTTACTACCTGTATCTCAAGGACTGTTGTTGCAAAGCAAAAGAGATCAGACCAAGGAATGATGGAAATAATAGTTTGGTTGGCTATTTTTTTTTGTCACAAGGAAAGTTGAGGAAAGTGAAAAGTCAAATTATAGACCTTGAAAAAAATATTTGTAATAAGCAAAATTTTTCAAAGTCTCAAGACCAGGATTGCTTGTGTCCAATTTATTAGGATAAGTGTGTGTGGGGGGAACAATCAAGTCAGGAATGAAGACAATGAAAATACATTTACTGGAAACAAGGAGATATAAGATTAAATATGTATGTAATTTTATGTAATAAAATCACATATGGATATTTATACATACATACATGCATATGTGTGCAATATGCTTAGAATTATTTATGATTGATGGCACAAACTATTTTTTTTTGGGTGGGGGGGTCATACCCAGCAATGCACAGGGTTTACTCCTGGCTCTGCATTCAGGAATTACTCCTGGCGGTGCTCAAGGGACTATATGGGATGCTGGGAATCGAACCCGGGTCAGCTGCGTGCAAAGCAAATGCCTTACTCACTGTGCTATTGCTCCAGCCCCTGCCACAAACTATTTTATAAATAAATGTGTGCAACAAACCATCTTAAAAATTAGTCTCTTAGGATCAAAAATTTGAATTCTAACAATCTTAATCATAAAATACATAGGGTCAGAGAAATCATATAGTAGTTGAAACACTCAGTTGCACACGGCAGGACTAGGTTAGATCCTAGGCACGAAAAGCCATCTCCAAAGCAATGCCAGGAGTGATGGTTGTGCAGAGCCAGAAATAAACCCTGATCACAGCCAGGTGTAGCACCCAAAACAAGCAAATAAATAAAATTAAGATAAAAGACAGAGTGAGCACATAAAATCTTACACAGTAATGATGCTATTAAAAATAACCTGGGATTTACATGCAGTTGAACATTGACAAGCTCTCGGCCCATGAATGATTCTCCCAATTACATATCTCATAGAACTTCTTATCCTTGCACATGGGGAGACATCTATAAGATCATGCACATGCTGGATATTCTATTCACGGACACATATTTACTCACCTATAATTCTATAAAAACAGCCACGCCCACCTATACAAACAAAAGTAGACAATAGCGAGCAAACAATGGAATGTGAAATAATCTGTTTAATTGAATCTGCACATTTGTAAATAAGAAAAAGTAGTGAAGTACAAAAATAAAGGAAGGAAAAGACCCATGTTCAAAATATAAGAAGCAAAAAATGGGAGTATAAGGCAGTCAATGTGGGGTTTTCCATGTGTGAGTGGGTTTTGATCTTGGTTATCAAGGCAGTTGGTTTTTATTTCCACTCAGAGACAGGAGATAAATCCTTGGGCCCAAGTGAGGGAGAAAGTTGAATTGAATATTGCAGTATAAATCTATTACCTTCAAAGTAGTATGCCCTCTGTGCAGAGGGGAGCCAATAGGTTAGGTTGGTGATAAAAGGAATCTGAGTCTGAATTCTGAGTGGTAACAAAAATGGTTTCCCTGAGGAGCTAAATACTAGGCTCCTGAACCTCAGACCAGCTTGAATGGAGCCTTTTGGTGTCTGTTATAATGGAAATCTTGAGGCTAAAATTGACATTAAATAAGATAATTTATTTCACTATATATATTTTCACTCTATTTTAAAGACTTGTTACTTCACAGAATATTTTCTCAGGAGGATAACTTTAATATGCATAACTGTGATTAGAAAGAATGAAATTATTAAAGTATGTACAAACTATAAAGTAAAGATATGTTGATATGAATTCAGTACATAGATATGTATTGAAAAGCATACTAACAAAATGAAAATAATGAGTGTAACAGGATTGTATATATTTAAAAATCTATATGAACGAAGGGGGTAATTAAATAGATGAACTGACAAAGTTCAAGAACAAATTTGTGAACTGGAATATATGGATCAGTGATTTTTAATACAATGTAATTGACAAAAAAAAACACAGGAAAAAATATATAAGCACTAGGATAAAAAGTCCAACAGACTATAGCTCCAAGAAGAGGATCATGTATTATTTAAGGTAATAATGCATCTCAAAGGAGCCACTATAAAATAAACTTATTTCCAAGAAAAAAATGTTTTGTATATCCAATGTCTTAAATTTCTCCTGTTGTTCATGACAGTGTTATAATTTTCAGGGAACCAAAATATCTTAGCTCCTAGACAAACTCAAGCAGAACTAATATATGTTTTATTTATTTAAAATTTTTCTCCCACACAGAATGTAAGTGATGTAGATAGAAGTTTTTGCCTCTAGTTTCATCTCTTTCTACTGTCTCTTTAAAAAATATAACGCAGAAGAGAAAATAGATACTTCAATGTTTAATGAAAAGGGACAATACATAATAATTCATAAACACCCGACAGTGCTCAGGGCTTACTTCCAACTCTGTACTCAGGGGACACTCTTCGTGTGCTCAGGGGAACATAGAGGTGCCAGGGATCGAAGATCGAAACTGGGTCTAGTTGTCCACATGCAAGGCAAGGGCCCTACTCACTGAACTACCTCTCTGGCCCCTAAATGCATTATTAAAAAATAAACCTGTGATGGGAGTAATGTGAGCAACAAGTTGTTTCATTTGGAAAGCATTTGGTTAAGTCTGCATTATAGATTACTAGCACTATGTCATATTTCTAATTGGTTTATAAAAGCAAGGCAAAGCAGAAATAATTGTACGGAGAGTATTATTAGGGATTGTAAGGGTCTATACAAATTTCCTGCCATTCAAGAGGTTTTAAAAATTTATCTCACATTATACACTATTACATAAGTAAACACAGCTCACATTTGACACTAATTTATAAACTAACAGAAATAGAACTTTTATTTTCCAAATCAGTATCTAGTTGATATGGAAGACTGGAGTTGGTAAGGAAAACCTAGACATCCTAAAATACAACAAGAAAAGCAGGGGTTAAAAAAATAGTCAAAAACCAAAAAGGCACAAGAAACTTGAAATAAAATACATAAACACTAGTCACACTACAAATAAAAATTAATTTTTTATTTAAAAATAAATGTTCTAAAAATGTCCCAAGAAAGTCAGTTTTAGCTCTTCCAGTAAAGATGAGAAAAGAAATTCAGAAACTGGTTAAACTTAGAAAATCTATTAAGTGGTCAGAGGCCTTCCGCAGATGATCTCAAACTTTCTTGTCCTACTACACTCTTATCAGAACAAAAATCACTTTGCAATACCCTGGCAATCTACCTTCTTTATAAGAACAAATAAAAGCACCCCTCCCCCACTTGCACACAAAGCTACTACCTTCCCTTGGATCATTCTAATATGGCTAAGGATTTATGGCTTTGGAAAACATTGGCATAAGGACGGGAATTTCATGGTGCTTTAACCCATCCTAGAGCCAAGCATTTTTACAGGCAACAATAGTGAAGTAATAAAACCCTCCTTGTTTCTCCTAAGAGAAAGTGATTTTGTTTGAGTGATATTTATTTATTTATTTATTTATTTTGCTTTTTAGGTCATGCCCAGTGATGTACTCCTGGCTCATGCACCAAGAATAACTCCTCTCAGTGCTCAGGGGACCATATGGGATGCTGGGAATAGAATCTGGATCAACCGAGTGCAAGGCAAACACCCTACCCACTGTGCTATTGCTCCAGCCCCCAGTAATCTTTATTTTTCCTTTTGCTAATAACCCCATACCACACTCCCCATGACTGTAAAAGCCTTCCATTTACGACAACTTGCAGTGTCTCTCAAGCTACTAGAAAGGATGACGCCAGATTCGTGAATCCTATAATGAAGCCAAATATATCTCTAAAATTAATTCACTTATAAATGAATGGACATAAGAGAGTACCATGCTGAGTTAAACGAGTCAGAAGGAGAGGGGCAGGCATAGAATAATTGTACTCATTTGTGGGATACAAGAAAACATGGGGTGAGACTAATATTCAAGGACAGTGGAAATAAGAGCTAGGAGAATTGGTTGACAGTTGGGGGCCTGCCTCAAGTGCTGGGAGAGAAGGTGGTTGGAATAGAGAAGGGACCCCTATGACAATGAGAGCTGGAAATGAATATTCTGGATAAGAACTGCATGCTGAAAGTAGGTAAAGGAAAAACTTGATAACCTCTCAGTACCTGTATCGCCAACCATAATGCCCCCAAAGAGAGAGATAAAGGAAAAAAAGTGTCTTCCATAGGCTGGGGAAGGTAGGGGGGAGGAATGGGACGGAAACTGGGGACATTGGTGGTGGGAAATAAACATTGGTAGAGGGATGGGTATTGTGGAACATTGTATGACTGAAACCCCATCATGAACAGCATTGTAGCTGTATATCTCACAATGATTCAATAAAATATAAATAAATAAATAAATAAATAATGTGTGTGCAGGGACTCTGCAGGGATGCTCAGTAACCCCGGAGGTTATTCCAAGGGGTCCTTGAGCTGTGCAGTTGCTGGTGGTGGGGCATGTGCTACCTGGAATAAAAGAGGGTTTCATGCATGCAAGGCAGGTGCTCCAGCCCTTTCAACTGTCTCACTGATTCCACGGATTATTCCTTTATTCCTTATATACATATATATAGTTTAAAATTCTTAGAACCAGTCAAATGTCAATTCCTGTTGGTGTACTATACAAATATAGATGTTTAGATTATATTCATGTTCTGAGATTTCATGACATCTGATAGATTTAATTTACTATAATTTTTCTTTCTACGCCACTAATTTTAAGTAACAGGAAACGTGTTTTATTTATGATTATTTTAAGAATTAAGTTACTTATCTAATAGTTTTATGTATTAGCAGCTAGATAAAACTGTACTTTTTAGGGGTAAAACTTGAAATTGGGTATTATATGAAATATTGGCAAATATAAGTGATTCCTTTCAATTCAGAAGTCAATATGCTTTTATTAAAATATATGAAAAATAAATTCACCTGAAGAAATATAAAGCACTAACTGTCTTTACTGAATGACTCACAGATGTAGAAACATTTCATTACAGAAAACTGAACAAGGTAAATGCTTCTTACAGTCAGGAGGGTAAATCATGGTTTAGACAAAAGAAAACCCCACTTCTTTTTTCTCAAGAAATCCCACTTTTCCTCAGGAAAGACAGGAGGTTTTATGCACACATTCTCAGCAGTGCTGACAGAGATCTAGAATTTTGCTTTGGGGAGAGAATGAATCTAGTTAAGTTTGAAACCTCGTCTGGGTCAGTCACACATGATTCCTTTTGGGGGCTACTTAGTTATTAGCAAGTGCTCTGTGAAAGTTCGTGAGTGTTGAGTACTTCCCATGATTGAACAGATCATTTATAACTCATGTGGAATGTGGTGCATTCCAATGACTTTGATACCTGGCTTTCATATCAATCTCAACAATTCTCTTTTGATATTGGATATTAAGGGGGAAAATAAGGGTTTCAAGTTGTGTTTGTGGAAATTGCATTTTTTTAAATTGCCTTTTCTTTTTTTTTGCTTTTTGGGTCACACCTGGTGATGTACAGGGGTTACTCCTGGATCTGCACTCAAGAATCACCCCTGGCGGTGTTCAGGGGACCATATGCGATGCTGGGGATCGAACCCAGCTCGGCCTCTTGCAAGGCAAACACCTTACCATCTGTGCTATCGCTCCAGCTCCTAAATTGCCTTTTATAAGACAAAGATCATTTATTTCAGGGCCTGAAAGACATTATAGCCAGTACTTGAAAAAAAAGCCACAGCACTTTCCTTGGTTGCAGCTGATGAAGGTTGGATCCCTGGAATCCCATATGCTCTTCCAGAGCCTTTCTCAGTGCAGAGCCTGGAGAGAATCTACTTAACAGTGGTCGAAGCATAAACAAACAAACAAACAAACAAACAATTATTTCATTCAGTTTACTCTAACAGGGAGTTTTAATTTCCTAGTTATTATTAGTATTGCGATTGGCATCCATCAATTCACTGTACTTTGCACGCAATAAGTGTTTTCCTCATATTGCTAAATATCTTCATTATTCAATAATTGAGCCACTGAGAGGACTAAAATTGGAGTAAATAAAAGTGAGTGTGACAAATAAAAAGTAGAAACTGCTACAAAATAGCAAAGAGTTACAGAAGAAGTACAGTATACTGTTCGACCTTGAGGAGTATATACAGAACAGTCATGTTAAAAAAATAATGTTCTGTAAAAATAGATGCAAATTGCCAGGCAAACTCTTAAATTTAGAGACAAAAACAGTTAGCGAGGCAGACTAGAAAGGACAGAAATGGAAGTCAATGCAGGAAAAAGACAATATTTTTTAGTTCAAGGATCACCCCTGCAGTGCTCAGGAGACCGTATGCAATGCTAGAGATTGAACCTGGGTTGGCAGCACTCAAGGTTGACTTTTCTTTTTTAGTTTAAACTTTCTATAACCTAAGAAAATTAACTGAGGGCTCTAGAGATAGCCCAGAGCTCAATGCTGGCCTCTACACTGCCCCAAGTCAGTCCCCAGCACCACATATAGGAGGGTGAGGAGTGATCAGGAGTGAGCACTGTCAGGAGTGAGCCCTGAGCACAGCCAGCTATGGCCAACCACCAGCCCCACTAAAAAATAGATTAGCTGAGGTCTACATAATTATGCTATTAATAAGTTTGTGTATATTTTGTTTAATAAGAATTTTCTTTGTGATTCTGCTGTAAGAAGCTATCTGGTGCTGAGACACTACACTAGAACCTAACCTTGTGAAGGGTAGGGACTGTCTTCATACACCTGGCATTCTGTCTCTGTCATCCAAGTGTTTACTGACTTATGGCTTTCATTATGTACATCTAAGGTGAGAGTTACAATGAAAACACGAACCAACAGTTCAAGATGAAAAGTAGAGACTGGTCATGAGATAGACATACTTTTGCAGGGATATATTAAATTTAGTAAACTTTGGAATGCCAATATTTGGAAATGACCCCAGAGCATCAACAGTGTGGTGCCCATAACTAACAGTAGCAACAAACCAACAGGTCCTAAATTTTTAATCATGCTCAAAAAAACCCACAGAATCAAAGAGTTAAACGTTTCTCTTCACATGTGGTTTATTTTTTACTGATCTTTTAAAATTTCAAAGATGATCATTTAGAGAATAAAAATGCTATAGCAGGATAAAAAATTAAAAAGAATAAATGAACAGGGGCCAGGGAGCCATAGTCCAGTGGGAAAGAGACATGCCTTGCACACGACCAACCCGTGTTTGATTTATGGTACCACATATGGTCCCCTGAGCCCTCCAGGAGTGACCTTAAGTGCAGGCCCAAGAGTAAATCCTGAGCATCACTAGGTGTTCCCCCCACCCCTTCAAAAAAACAGGCACACAAATAAAATTAAATAAAAAGTACATGTTGGCTCATATTTCAAATAAGAGATAATGGAATTTGGTAGAAAATCTAAGTGCCGTGTTTTGATGATCCAGATATTTTATAAAAATGGTAATAAAGTCAGTGAGATCCCTATTTAGATCCATCAGATCTGATTATTTGTCTGATCTGATTATTTTAGAATTGGCTTATTCTTTTACTTGATTTGAGAGGTCCAGAACCTTGAGGATATTTTTCCCCTAATGGATTTAATTCTTCCCTCTTAGCACTGTTCTCACTACATTCCATAAATGTCAACCTGTTGTCTCATTTTTAATTTGTTTTGAGGTAGTGTTTGATTTCCTTGTGATTTCTTTGGCTCATTCGTTGTTCAGACCTGTATTATTTTAATTTCTACGTATTTGTGAATTTTCTCTTTTTTCCACCTGTGTCCAATTTCATACTACTGTGAGAGAAAAGGTACTTGGTATAATTTTAATCTCAAATTTATTGACTCTTTTTTCTAAATGACTTATTATTTAATTTATGCTAGAGAATGTTTTGTGTGTGCTTTTTTAGTGTTTGATGAAAGATTTTATATATACCACTTAGATTCATTTTGTTCAAAGTATAGTTTAAGATCAGTTTTCCCATATTGATTTTATTTCTAAATAATCCACTTACTGTTAAAAACAGGATATGAGATTTTCCTACTATTGGTGTATTTTTGTTTATTTCTTGTTTAAATTCTGTGAGCATTTGCTTCGTATATCTGTGTCCTCTTACGGTGAGGGAGAGGTAAATGATTGCTTTCTTCTCCATGTTCTTTCAATATTGTAATGTATTTCTATAGCAAACATTAAAGTAGGCCAATAAGAGATTTACTGTATAAGTATCTTATAAATACATCAACTTTTATGTATGTTATCATGTGAATGCGTTCCATTTATCATTCTTACTGATGATTAAATTGTCAAATCTTTGGTTTACGATAACCTCATGAGATTGGCTTTGATCCATTTGCCACATTCCAAATAGTCTTGAATAATTAGTGTTTGTCACTCCAAGAAGCTATTGAAACACCCTGTATATTTGTCTTCCATCAGATACAGAACTAGTTATTTTTCCAAGGATTCCTAATTCTTTAGATATGGCTTTGAGAGATCACAATTTTTTCATAATACTGTGCATTTGTGCTGGGTGTTCTATTGCTTCCAGAATCTGATAGAAAATATATAATATTTTGAAGAAGTTATATATGATAATTTATAAAAATAATACTTCAATGAAAATTATATAACTTTTTGATTAAGTATTTCCATTTTTTTCTTATGCTACAATTATTAAGTAGCTGCCTCCATGTATAAGTATGTGATATATCCATATCTTGGAACAAAAAATAGTGGTATTATGACAAATAAAATTAAGATGAAAAACATTTAAAATATTTTGGCATTTTACTTTGTTCTGAAGGTATGTCTTACAAAGAATATAAAGTCAATTAACTGCTTAACTGCATTTTATACTCACTTGGAATACTTATTTAAGTGACATGCCATCCACCTGATACATTTTATTTTACTGCTTAATTATTAATACTTTTATAATTTTACTTTTGTTGTAGAGTTTTTTTTGTCTTGATTCTTGGATCATACTCAGCAGAAAGGACTTATAGCTGCTGGTTCTATGTTCAGAGATCATGCCTGCTGGGCTCAGGGGACTATACAGGATACCAGGAACTAAAACTGAAAAGACCGTATGCTAGGCATGTGTGGAACCTGCCGTAATAGTTTTTCAGCCCCTAGTTTTGTTGTAGAGATATCTAAACATCTGCATCAGTCAAATCTAAAATGTAAAGTATATTTAAATAATTATTATAATTCTTGACCTCTCCTCTTTATTAGCTTTCTTTCACACAGAAAACATCTTTTTGTTTTGTTTTTCTTTCTTTTTTTTTTCTTTTTGGGTTACACCCAGCGATGCACAGGGGTTACTCCTGGCTCTGTACTCAGGAATTACTCCTGGAGGTGCTCAGGGTACCATATCAGAGGCTGGGAATTGAATCTGGGTCAGCCATGTGCAAGGTGAATGCCCTACCCACTGTGCTATTGCTCTAGTCCCTTGTTTTGTTTTTCACATTGTCCAGCCATTATTTTAGGGTAACCACACACACACACACACACACACACACACACACACACACACACATACACACACGTATTTTTTCCATCTTAGGTTGCATTTATACATCTTTGCATACTTTTTCACCCATCTTACTCCATTCTTAATAATATTACCTGAGAATAATTTCATCTCATTTTTCAGAGGTATTATTCATTGTTCCTATAGCTTTGCCTTACTTTATTGTTCATATGTTCCATTTATTAGCAAGTATGCTACGAGTGTGGTGGATATAAAGTAATTTCTTGTAGTTTTTGGTATGATGACTATAAAATGTGATTATATTAGAATTTATGTCAATTTACTTTTCCATATTAAATTTGACCTAACTTGGGATAATTGTAGGCATGGAATTTTGGATCAAAGAAGAAATCACATGTAACTTCACTAAATATTCACAATTCTTCCTCATAGAATCTTATAAAATTATTAGTTCCCACTCTCCATGCTAAATACTTCCAACTTTTCTTTAGTCTCAAACTAAATTAGTTCCCACTTTCTTTTTGTTGCTACATAACAATGTTAACAAAATTTAATTTTTTTGTCAATATGAGTTGAGTGAAATTTTTTCTCAGCATAGCTTTACTTCACTAGATACTAGAGATGTGAAAATCCTTTCCACATAACTGAAGCCTATTTGATGACAAAGTGGTAGAGATGGAAGAGAAGGAAGGGCACTAGGAGGAGTGGGTGGATATTGCAGAAGAGTGGAGGAAGGTGAGAAGTGGCGAAATAAAAGAAGAGAAAGAAGAAAAGGGAAAGAGGCAAATAAGGAAGAAAAATGGTGGGGAGAAGTGAAATAAGTAAGAGAAGAGTGGGAATCAATGAATAAAGAAAGAGAAGGAGATAAGGAGAGAATATGGGACAGAATGAAAAGGAGAAAAGGGGAGGGGTGAGAAAGGAGGAGAGAGGAAGAAGCAAGAATGAAACAGAGGAGGACAAGAAATAGGACAGAGGAAAGGCGAAGAAGGTAGAGAAAGAGGAAGATGAAAGGAGAAAGGGGACACTATTTATAGCATATTGGTGTCATGTGTATATTTTGCCACATGCCCGTCAGCTTTGATTCTTGATGTTTATATACACTATATATTTGGATTATTAAACTTTAGTTTGTTATATAAATTATAAATATTTTATTCATTGATATTTGTTTTTGTGGTGCTTTTGCTTTATAGATATTTTCTGTAGGCACGTTATGAATCATTTTCTCTAATTTGCTTCTAATTTTTAACTCAGGGGACTTTTTCCCATTTTATTTAAAAATTGTGGTTTTCAGAGTTGCTCATGACGATTTGCTATAGGCATTCAATTTCCAACACCAATTCCACCACAATTGCCCCCTTCTCTCAAACCTTGTCTCCGTTTATCCAACTATCCCACAAGCCTGCCCACAATAATTTATTTTATATCGCTTGTTACTACTATATGGCTAACGGAATGATCAAAAACTACTTTAGGAAAGAAAATTTGTAAAAAAAAGTTGTACCTCAACCTGGGGAGATAAAGTTGTTGTCTGATGGTATACTAAGTTGTTGTTGCAAGTGAACTGTTCTGTCTGAATGGTTTTTGTCGATTTTTTCACTATATCCCACCACTGTCTGTAGGCCAGATCTGATAAGTCCTCTGTGACTCTCAAAGATGCTCTTGTCTAAGCAAATTTGTTCTCTGTTCTCGCTGCTTTCAGTATTCTGTCTCTATCTATGGTTTTTGGCATTCTGATTAGGATGTGCCTTGAGTTATTTTATTTGGATCTCTTCGTTTAGCTGGTACCCTTCCTCCTGGCTGTGGGCGCATGCATGCATGCAGTCTTCAGCTCTGGGAACTTCTTAGCAACAAAGGCTTTGAAGGGAGCTTCTCCATCAGGGTCTTTTTTCCTGCTCCTCTGGTACCCCAATGATTCTTATGTGGTTCCTCACCACCCGATGTTCTCTTCTCATCTGTTGGTTTATTCTGAAGCTCTTTTCCTTCCGCTGTTGTCTGGGGATTCTCTGCACCTCCCCTTGGGGCTCCCTGATTCTGTCCTCAGCAGCTGTTACTCTGTTTCTGAGGCCCTCCATGAGTTTTTCATTTCACCTACCACGTTTTTCAGATGTCATTTCTGCTTGTCTTTTGGTTTGTAATTTCTTAGACAGATTAGTTGTCTTCTCCATTACATTCCCATCCAGTCTCGTGTGCTTCTACCCGAATGTCAGTAGTGGAGAGTTTGAAGATCTCGCATGGCAGTGCACTCCAGAAGAGTTAACTGGGCAGTCTGTCCAGAGGCGTGGCAGCAGTTGTTGGGGTGTGAATGCGGCTTCTCAGGCTTTGTTAGGGCAGGAACTTGTCCAGACCCTCCCCCAGATCACTCCAGAGGCCTCTGCAAGGACTGGGTATCCGAGAAATGTTTGCAGCTACTTCATCTCCTTTAATGTATGAGTCTCTGGAATGGGATGGAGATGAGCTGACATGTTGACAGTGGAGGAATATGGGCATGGCTGCTGGGGCTGGCAGAGGTGCGGGGATGATGGAGAGGTCTCCCTCCAGACTCCAAGAAGACCTGGAGTTTACAGCCAGAACAATACCCAGTGAACCAAACTTTTCAGCACGTTAGCATTTCTGTGAAGGTGTGAGGTGATGGAATCCAGAATTTTAAGTCATAGGATTTTTATTCGCCACATTTCATTTTTTCTTGTCTTTTCTTCTCTTTCCTTTTCTTCTCTTTCCTTTTCTTCTCTTTCCTTTTGTCTTCTTTCCTTCCTTCTTTCTTTCTTTTATTTTTCTTTCCTCCCTCCCTCCTCTCTCCCTTCTTTCCTTCCTTCCTTCCTTCCTTCCTTCCTTCCTTCCTTCCTTCCTTCCTTCCTTCCTTCCTTCCTTCCTTCCTTCCTTCCTTCCATCCTTCCTTCCTTCCTTCCTTCCTTCCTTCCTTCCTTCCTTCCTTCCTTCCTTCCTTCCTTCCTTCCTTCCTTCCTTCCCTCCTTCCCTCCTTCCTTCCTTCCTTCCTTCCCTCCTTCTTTCCTTCCTTCCCTCCTTCTTTCCTTCCTTTTCTCTCCCCCTTCCCTCCCTCACCTATTTCTCCTTCCCTTCCTCCCTCCCTTCTTTCCTCCCTCCCTCCCTTCTTTTCCCTTATGAACAATATAGATAACAAATCTAGTTTGACATTTTAACATATGAATAGTGAGTTCTCTAACACAGGTACTTACAAAAATCTTTTATTGATTGAAATTCTGTGATTTGCAATACTATGAATCACATTTTTCTTAAGGGCACTGACCTCTCTTCCATAAGGACCTCAACACCACTTTCAAACTGTCCCCAACCAATTCAATTCTGCAAATCAATTTGTCCATTGTTATGTTTCCATTGACTTTTTGTTGCTACCTTAGTGTGTATCTTTAAGTTTCACATATGAGACATCATTCTGTATCTTAACACAAATACCTTATTTACTTACTGTTTTTGTGGACAATTCCAGCAGTGTTTGGGCTTTCTCCTGACTCTGTACTCAGGGATTACTCCTGGCAGGTCTCAAGAGACCATCTGTGGTATGAAATCCAAGTCAGCCAAGTGCTCTATTCACTGTACCATCTCTCTGTCCCAACACAATTAGTTCAAAAATTCAGCTTTCCTCCACAGGTCTTTATCATATGTTACATATTCTTATTAATTTGTAATTATTTGTGTATCTATATTCTGTTCAATTAGTCTTTCTATTAACCATAGTATAATATGATATTATAATATAATATTGCACGGGCAGAGCCTGGCAAGCTACCTGTGGTGTATTCGATATGCTAAAACAGTAATGATAGTCTCATTCCCCTGACCCTGAAAAAGCCTCCAATCATTGCGAAAGACCAGTAAGGAGAGGCTGCTAAAATCTCAGGGCTGGGAGGAATAGAGATGTTATTGGTACCTGCTCGAGTAAATCAATGAACAAGGGGATGACAGTGATGCAGTGTTAATATGATATTAATAAAATTACATTAATTCCATTATATATTATATATGGAGGACTGGAGCAATAACACAATGGGTAGGGTGTTTTCCTTGCATGTGGTCGACCTGAGTTCAATTTCTCCATCCTTCTCAGAGAGTCCAACAAGCTACCAAGAGTATCCCGCCCACACAGCAGAGCCTGGCAAGCTACCCGTGGAGTATTGAATATGCCAAAAATAGTAACAACAAGTCTCACAATGGAGACGGTACTGGTACCCACCCAAGCAAATCGATGAACAATGGGATGACAGTGTTACAGTGTTATTATATATGACTATATTATAATAACTATAATTTAAAATAGCTAGGCATAGAACCCCTTCACATGTCTCTCTCTATTGTGCTCCCAACTGGAATTTCTTTTTCTATCAAGTAAATTTTATAACTAGAAACTATAGCCCATCAAATAAAGTGATGGCATTATACTAGTATGCCAGTAAATATCAGTTTTGGAAAATTATAATTTAATTGTATCTATTCTCTGAGACAGAAAATGGACCATTTATTCTAAAGCACTCTCACGTCTGTTTACAAAAGATATATACAAGAAATATACTGTTCACTTTAGAAAAACAATTGTAATAGGAAGATAGAAACAAAGCTATCAAAGGGAAGGATCGAAGAAAATGTTGACAATAATCTTATACTATAGCTAATGTAACTGTTAAGGTATTAATAATTTATGGAATAACACACTCAACTATATAATTCAAAATATAGCTATAGACCCGATTTATATTGAATAAACATTAAAATAATATATATGACGCCCACATCCCACAGTCTCCAACTTCACAACCAATCTTGGAAGAAGCACCAAGCCATTGAAACTCACAGGTACACAAGTCTTCAGGCTGAAAACTCTAGGACCTCCTCAGCGGCCGAGTTCCCAGCAGCCACACCCACACCCTATGCCTCTGCCATATAATCAGCCTCGCTTCACTTTTTCATGGCTTATCTCAAGAGACATCAACTCAAAGAATCAGTTCTCCATCTCCTGGAGTTCCTGGATGTTTCCTAATTATGCAATATTGACAGGGCAAGAGGAGCCCAGCTAATTACATGGGCAAGAAGTGTAGAAGCCCACTAAGCTCAATAAGCGAAAGCACTAACACAGAAGACTCAACTAGCAACAAAAAGCTCAGTCAACCCTCAATGATTTTATTAACATCATTGTGAGATACAACGATTTTCACAAACCTTCTTTAACTGGCTTTTTTTAATAACTCCCTTACCATTTTGTTGGAACAAACAATATAAAATAAATTATTTGACTTTTTGGGTCGGTGGGCAACTGGGTGGGAAACTGGGGACATTGGTGGAGGGACAGTCACACTGGTGGTGGGACTTCTGTCAAAAACAACTGCATTATGAATAATTTTATAAACTATGCCTTGTATACCCTTGATATCAACCCCTTATTGGATGGGTATTGGGTGAATATTCTTAAAGTTCATGAAAGAAAAAAGTATGTGTCTATGAGATAAAAAAATGGTTATGTGATTAATATTGAAATATTTTTAAAAGATGATACGCCTATTAATCAAAACATCTTTCTCTTTGATCAGTTTCATTAATTTGCTAACATTTTATATATCCTCACTGACACAAGAATTCACCGCATATCCCTAGTTATATATCACTCTTTGTATCTTCCCATTTCCTCAATAACATAAAGAGCAATCTCTACTCACTAACCCCATTTATTTCCTCTCAATTTCTCCTGAACCCAAGTGAAATAAGATTATTTTAATAAAACTTAAGGACATCAGTGATCTTCTAGTTATTGTACTTAATGATATATTATCATACTCAGACCTCTTGGCAACATAAAAAGCAATTGATCACTTTTAAAATAGTTCTGCAATTGGCTGTTGGATATTTGTACTCTTATTTTTCTTCCTACATCTCTGTTTTGTTTGTTCTTATTTTCTTTTGGAGAATTATCTTTCAATTACTAGCTTCTAACAAGCTCTTCTATAACTTGCTACACTGTCCAACTAAATTTTCTCCTGAGTTCCTTTTTTTCCCTAACTGCACTATTTCCTTGCTGACTAATTTTTTTTCAGTTACTATTTATAGTATAATGGCTTTAAAGATGTCTCTAAATCCAAATATAACTGAACTGAACTTAAAAATCATCATACTATTCAACTTCTCCATTTGTATGTCAAATAAACAGCATATGAAAAACTGATAGTGTGTGTTTTTGTTTAATCTCCTCCACTGACCCCATCTATTTCAATGGCACAGATTATTCAACCATGTTTCATCAGACCAAAAAGATAATCTATAATTGACTACTTAGTTATTGTTTAAACCCCAGACCTTATCTAATAAACAGTTTAGCTGAACCTTAAAACATACTTTAGATGTGAAGCACTGTCTGTCGAACTGTCATCCCGTTGTTCATCGATTTGCTTGAGCGGGCACCAGTAATGTCTCCATTGTGAGACTTGTTACTATTTTTGGCATATCGAATATGCCACAGGTAGCTTTCCAGGCTCTGCTGTGCAGACGGGATAGTCTCAGTAGCTTGCCGGGCTCTCCGAGAGGGATAGGGGAATCGAACCCTGGTCAGCTATGTGCAAGACAAACACCCTACCTGCTGTGCTATTGCTTCAGTGATATCAGAAAAATTGGCAGAAGAGGCTTCTTTAAGAGCTTATTTTTTCCACACCAAAACATTAAAAATAAAACACAGAACCATTTGTAGACATGAATTATTTTTTAAATTTTATTTCTATTTCTTATCTTTTTTATCCTGTCCCTTATCCTTCTTCCCAGCCCTTCCCACCTCTTAATATTTTAGCTTTTAAAAAAACGAATAGTTCCAACAAAGCAACAGAAGCAAACTATAAAGAGATAGCAGCATCTGATTTTTAGAGTTACCATATTTTAATATTCAGAATACAGCATTTGAAAAATATTATAACATATTCAAAAGAAAGTGAAAGTATGAACTAGTTAGAAAAATTAAAAAATTACTGTCCCTACGTAACAAACGTTTGGGATTGAAAAAAACTCTGTGACTAGATATATGTGTTGGTTAGAAAATCGCATTCACACACATTGTCCATGTGCTATAAAACAGTGAACTGTTCACTTTAAAATATTTAATGCTTTACAAAATGTCAGGACAAAAGGATCAAAATAAAAATTTTTAAAGGGGTCTGCCACAAAGGTAGGTAGGGCGTGGTAGAAGAATTGGCGCCTTGCTGGAGGAAGGTGGGCACTGGTATTGGAAACTTGTATGCTTAAACTGGAAAGTCACTTCTGAATAACTCAGTAATTTATAGTGACTCAATAAAAATTTTAAAATCTCCCCCAAATACTTAATGTTTTGTTTTTGATAAACACTTTTATGTCTTGTCAATTTAATCTCGATAAAAATTTTAAATATTAAATTTTTATCTACTCCAATCAACTTCCAAATTATCAATCTATATCAAGCCAGTGGGTAAGTTTACCTTGACCATCACAGAGTCACAACTACTCTTCAGACTTTCACTTTTGCCTAACTATAATTTTTTCACAGAACTCTTGGCTACCTTTTAAAAATATACCCGCTAGGCATTCTACCACCCAGAGAAGCTCTTAAGTATGTGTAAAGGAAGATTCAAAGACTTAGCCTTGACCTAGATCAGGTGTGACCAAATGTCTCCTGATTGCTTTTTGCCTGCTTAAAATACACTCCCATTGTGGGATTCTTCTAATTGACTAAACTGACACCTGCCCAGAATCTTTATCTTTAAGTTCTCTCTTTCTTGGATTCTCTTTCCACAGCCCTCTGCGTGCAGCTTTGCCTTCTAAGCTTCTTCACTTGGCATCCCTTGGAATGAATTTGCAGCACTCACAATAAATTTAGCGTCTGATTCTTCACTTGTTTCTGTCCTAGTACTTACCATGCTTGATCACTGTATCACGGTCATCCAATTGCTCATCAATTTGCTCCAGTGGGCACCAGTAACATCTCCATTGTGAGACTTTTTACTGTTTCTGGCATATCAAATATACCACGGGTAGCTTGCCAGGCTCTGCCGTACGGGCGAGATATTCCAGATAGCCACTCTCAGTAGCTTGCTGGGCTCTCAGAGAGGGGCAAAGGAATGGAACCTGGGTTGGCCTCGTGCAAGGTGAACGCCCTACCCGCTGTGCTATTGCTCCAGCCCACCATGATCAATAAATTTATTTATTTATTCATTTATTTATTTATTATTTATTTATTTGCCTTTTAAGATTTACAGTTTTATGTGTAACAATCTTTGTGGTTGTTGCTGCTGCCAGCTGGTTTTAACATTTAGATCCTTAGTGACTCAACATGTGCACAGCCCCCAGAAATAAATACCTATATATTGTTTAATTAATAAACGTAAAACACCGATGAATTTTAAAGTTAAAACACAATTAAAGAAAGAAAACTACTGCCTACAATGATAAGGAAAATCCTAGACTAAACCTACATTTCTTCGGGTCAATCAATCTCTTTCAAACTTAAAATTTTTAATATAAAAATGAAAATTTTGTATTTTTCTTTCAGTCCTTAAAATAAATGTTACCTAAGGAACTCTAATAATTTCTATAATATATTAATATTCCTTTTCAAAGTAAGGAAACTGTTTACATGACCTCCTGGGGATTTACATTCATGCATTGTGATTGCTGTTTCTGTTGGCTTGTTGCTTTATTTCCTTTTTTAAAAATAGAAGACATGCATTATATTTTTTTTTGGTTGGGGTCCATACCCAGAAATGCTCAGGAGATACTCCTGGTTCTATACCCAGGAATTACTCCTGGTGGTCTTGAGGAACCATATAAGTTACAGGGGATCAAACTCAGGTAGGCTGCAAGCAAGGCGTAAGCCCTACCCACTGTGCTCTTGCTCTGACCCAATAAAAAAAAAAACATTTCAATAAGGCCAAAAGAATGCTGATACAAGTATAAAATAGTAGAAAACTTCAATAAATGTTAGAAGAAAAAAATGCATAAAATGCATGTTAGTTTTTGCTCATTGATATTAGGAAGTTTCTTGCAAGGACAAATATTTAGGCCCACCTATTATCATCATGGAGATGCTGACTCAACTGGATGCTAGTTCTCCAAGTAGAGAGAAATAACTCAGGGGGTTATCAGGGCCACAGACATTTTTTATGATCTACCAATCCTTGTCTGTCCATGGAGACTATTTCCCTTCCGCTGCTTCTCAGTAGTGTAGGAAAAAAGAGTTCATCTGAGGATCTTAGAGATGAAGAACGCTTTTGTGGAATTCTCTGCCATTCCTCATTTCAGGCCAGACCATGGTGAGTGGGAGAAGGGGGAACTGTATAATAAGGTGCACTGCTCTGTGATAGAAACTTTCATAAAGAAAAAAAGTTCCTGATGAAAGTCAGTGGATGGTGTGTGTGCACTCGTGAGCAGTCGAGGTTTCATCTGGTTTTCAGTGACTATAGAATGAAGGACAACAGGGGAGCAGGCCACAAATCTGAACTCCCTCTGCTCCTCTTCCTGAAAGTGAAGAAAGAGCATCAAAGGGAATGAAAGTGACTGAATATCCAGCAGAAAAGTATTGTATATTCTTGCTTTGGGTCACAGCCACGGACTGCATTATAAAGTAAAAGCTTCCTAATCTAACATTTATGAACACCTCTGTCCTTGTTTGTACATGGAGAAGCCTGAAAAACATGTGTTGAGAGTTATTACCAGCTATGAATCAATTTTTGTATAATATTTTGTGAGCTAAAGTGGGGGGGGACCAAATTTTTCATTGTTCACCTTTATTTTTCTCTTTCACTCTCTTTGAGATTTTTTTCCCCTCTCATTGTTGTCTATAGCAAATGCAGAATTGCTCTATAACTCAGCTCAGTTACTTGCTTTACCAGAAGAAAATAGTGTGGGGAATATTTTATTTAAAGAACATATTTTATTGGTAAACTGCAGGTCTTTGTGTGTGTGTTAATTTAAAAAAATTTAAACTGAGAAGCACAGTTTCAAAATTGTTTATGATCAGGTTTCAGTCATACAATGTTCTAACACCCTTCTCCTCACCATTTCCCACCTCCAATGTCTCCACTTTCTGTCCCCTCCTCTCCTGCTCCCATCTTCCTCTGTGGCAGGCACTTTTTTTTCTTTATCTGCTCTCATGCTTTCTCTGTCTTTCTTTCTGGAAAGTCTGGTTTACAATACAGGTATGGCAAGAATGTCATGTGTACCCCTTTCCCTTTACGTACTTTCAGTGCTTAGTGTGTGTGTGTTTTATTTAAAGCAAGTTGCACTGTCGCACTGTCGTCCCGTTGTTCATTGATTTGCTCAAGCAGGCACCAGTAACGTCTCCATTGTGAGACTTGTTGTTATTGTTTTTGGCATATCAAATATGCCATGGGTAGCTCGCCAGGCTCTGCAGTGCAGGCAGGATACTCTCGGTAGCTTGCTAGGCTCTCCGAGGGGGACGGGGGAGGCCGCATGCAAGGCAAATGCCCTTCCCGCTGTCCCATTGCTCTGGGACGACAGTGCTACAGTGCTGCAGTGCTACCATAAACACAGTGAAAAGATTAAGATGCAGTCGTTTCCCAAAATACCAGCTTTTACCTTAATTTCTGAACAGCTTTTTTTAAATGTCACATATGAGTTAAAATTGATAGAGATCTAATGGAAAATTAATAAAGACAAGAATTTTCAATTATGATGTTAACTTGTGCAGAGGCTTCAGTCAGAAAATATTTTCATGACCACAACATTTTCTTTTAGTAAACAATAATAAAATACGGAGAAAGAATCAGAACTTTTTAGATCAGGTATAAGACTAAATCCAATTTAATCGTCACTGTATCACTGTATCACTGTCGTCCTGTTGTTCATCGAGTTGCTCAAGCAGGTCTAGTAACATCTCCATTCATCCTAGCCCTGAAATTTTAGCAGCCTCTCTTTACTCATCCTTTCCAATGGTGCCGCACTGGAGGCTCTTTCAGGGTCAGAGGAATGAGACCCATCATTGTTACTGTTTGGAGCATATTGAATACACTATGGGGAGCTTGCCAGGCTCTGCTGCAGGCAGGATACTCTCAGTAGCTCACCAGATTCGCCAAGAGAGAGAAGTAGACAATAAGATGTTGCATGGCAGCGAATGTAGCTGCGAATGTAGCTGCGCACTTCTGGGAGCTTTGTTTTATAGTCGCTGGATTTTCGCCATTGATTGGATTACAGAGTAGGGGTAGTTTGTGGGTGTGACTGCCTAGCTACTTGAAAAAGGGGAATCTGGGTGGAGGGGGCCCAGTCCCAATCCAAGCAGGCTTGGAGATCTCAGCCCTGGGTCCCGCACACTTGGGTTCTTCTGCTGGTTCCTTCATGCGTGAGGCTCATCCGAGTGTGTGGAGAGGGGCCTTGAGCTTGGCTGTGGCTGGGTTCCAGTGGTCTTGAGCTGCCAGGGCTCTGCTCGTGGCAGGGAGGGAAACTCAACCCGCCCAGCTCCGAGGGGCTCCGGTGAAGATAGCCAGGCTGTCTTACCTTATTTAAGATTAAATTTAAATTTCATTTAACTTAATCTGATACCTAACTTTATTCTGATGACCAAGTACAATCACATTTAAAGAGTAATTACTTCAAACTCTGTATCTATCCTACTCTAACTAGTTGAGGCTAGAATCATTTGACCTAGAAGTATCATTTTCCTGTACCCTTCAAACTGTAATGCAGACACAGATGTCTAGTCTGGCTCTTCTGCCAAACCAGAGAATAGAATAGGCGTGCAAATGAGTATGCATTTGTAATTAAATTTCCTCCTACGATCATTAAGTATGTTTTACCTATACCATTCTCAAATTCTAAAATATCTCAAGGGATTACTAACTCAAGAATTAACCTGTTACATTGAGAAACCTTCTAGATTTGTATTTTTATACTTACCAGAATCTTTTTTCACTGTTATTTTCAAAGGGAACTATAACTTTTATTGGTCAAAATCCAGACATTATTTAGCTTTTACATAGGCTTTGGAAATTTCTAAGTTCTGGTTTTAATTATCAAGCTCTTATAATCAAGCTTTTCCATTTCAATTTTAAATTCTAAATAAGACCAGAAGAAGAGACAATTTAGAGGGGAAAAAAAGAAACAAGAATGAAATTAACAATAGATCATGCCTGTTAATGAATACCACTGGGGAAAATTTAAAGAATCTCCTATAATTAACAAACATAGTCTGGGTGGTGAAGATCAGTGGTTTGATTTTCACAGAGTAAATAGACTGAAATAGGAGGATTGTTTGAATTGAAAGCTGTAAAAGACATTAACCATAGTATAGTTAACCCTAACCCAGCTACCTAAGTGAATCAACTATACCTTTAATTAGGAAGCCGCTATCTTTATATGTTTAAGAGACACTACAAAGAGAGTACTAGCAAATCTGTTTAAAAACTATGGGGAATATTGTCTGCCATGGAGGCAGGGGGAGAGTGGGAAAGGGAGGTATACTGGGGATATTGGTGGGGAATGTGCACTGGTGGATGGATGGGTTTTTGATCATTGTGTGATTGTAACCCAAACATGAAAGCTTGTAACTATCTTACAGCGATTCAATAAAATTAAACAAGCAAACAAACAAAACCTATGGACCAAGTTATTCCCCACTTGGCCAAAAGGCAAAAAGGAAATAGATTATCAGTATTCTAACTGCATCCCAGATCAAGAGATTTCACTTTCTATAGCAAATGTCTCACTCATTCAACACCAGAAAGTGAACCTGTACTGTGAATTCCTTTTATCAACAAGAACACTTGAAGGCCGGACAAGAAAGCAATCATTTAAGCTGGCCTGATTATAAGAACCACTTAACTTTTGGAAATCCTAAAGTGCTATGTCTAGTTTCTTATTCTAGTTTTTGTTCCATATTGCTACCTTTGGGGAGTTGTGTTGTGTGTTGTTTTTATATCGTTTTTGTTCCCAGCTTTTTCTAAAAAAGGAAGTCTAGAATTTGTGTCGCTTCTCCTCCAAGTCTACATTCTCTCCCTTAGTTTCCTACAACCTGCTGTAGGCTAGCGTATGCTGAGCACATAATTCCTACCACAGGGCAAGTGCTGAAGTTGTGCTGAATCATTCTCACCCACAAATTATACCTTTGAGATGACTCCTGAGACAGTGCTGCTAACCTGGGCTTGTATCATCTCCAAATCTTTGGGTAGTTGGTCCATGCTCTGAGTTAGCTCATTTACCTAGGTAGAAAGCAACCCAGTGCTCCCAAAAGTAAGTCACGAACTGAACCTGTGGCTTTGATGCTTAGAACTCTTTAGTTATCACACCTGGTTTCTTCTATCAATTGCTGCTATACGCAATTTTTGCCATACTTTTCTATACCTTTTTAATAATAATTTTAGTAGGACTTAAGTTTTGATGACAAGTTATTTTTGAAAGGTATAATACAATTAGCGTGTATGCTTCACTCATTCCATATAAACAGTTAAAAGCAAAGCACAGAAAGATAGTACTGAGGATAAGGCACTTGTTTCGTATGGCCTGACCCGGTTTGATCCCTAGCTCTGCATAAGGCCCCCAGGGTACCACCAAGAGTACTCTCTGAGCACGGAGCCAGGAGTCAGTCCTGATCACTACCATATAGGGCCCTCAAATCCCTCCAAATAATTAGTAAAACATTTATTATTGTCCTATTATAGTTTCACTGGTAGGACAATGTCATTAGCTGAGTGGATACAAAAGAACTTGAACCTCCTGGAGTTTATACATCGAAGACACTGGTCTTTTATCATCAGGCATAATTGCAAGCTTCTCCTCTAGAAATGAATGGTATCTGGCAGGCTTTCGCCTCCACACTGTCCACTTACCCTGCTCCATGCATTACTTTCCTAGCGCCACTCTAAGTACCTCTTTTAAGTAGTGACTAAAAACAACACAATTATCTTACAATTAATTCAGTACTCCAAATTGAGTCTCACTGAGCTAAAACCAAGGCATCAAAAAAAAAACACAAAACTGCATTGCCTCTGAAGGTTCTAGAAAATCTGTCTCCTCCATTTTTGCAGACGAGGCCGCTAGTGTCTCTTGGCTTGCAGTTTCCTTCCATCTATGAAGTCAGTGGTCCTTGTCTCACAACCTTGGTGTTCTGTCACTCGAAATTTGCCATTCTCACTTTTCAGGCTCTAACTCCTTTTTGGACCACTTCCTGAGTTACTTATGATTCTAATGGCCCTCTCTCATAATCCAGGGGTTATCTCTATTTTAGAGTTAGAAGATTAGCAATTTTAATTGCAGCTGCAAAGTTAATTATTTGAGCTATGGAAATCCTCAGAGGGGGTGGATTGCCTTTCCCTCCCTGCCCCAAGCAGAGCCTTGACAGTTGAAGACCTTTGGAACCCAGCCACAGTCAAGCTCAAAGCCACTCTCCACACGTTCAGACAAGTCTCAGCATAAAGGGACCAGCAGAGGAACCCAGGTGTGCGGAACCTGGGGCTGAGATCTCCAAGACTGCTCAGATTAGGACTGGGCCTTCTCACCCAGAAACCCCATTTTCCAGTAGCTTGGCAGCCACACCCACAAACTGACCCTGGCGCCATGTAATCCCAGCAATGGCCAACATCCAGAGACTATAAGACCAAGCTCCCAGAAGCTTCTTATAGATATCTTATAGCCTAGTTCTCTCTCTGGGAGAATCTGGCAAGCTCTAGTTCTCCCTCTGGAGAATCTGGCAAGCTACTGAGAATTTCCTGCCCACAAGGAGAGCCTCGAAAGCTCCCCATGGCGTATTCACATCTTAAATACAGTAAAAGATATATGCATACCTCTCGAAGAGCCTGGCAAACTACCCATGGCGTATTCGATATGCCAAAAAACAGTAATGATAGGTCTCATTCCCCTGATCCTGAACGAGCCTCCAATAGTTGGGAAAGATGAGTAAGGAGAGGCTGCTAAAATCTCAGGGCTGAGTGTAATAGAGACATTACTGGTGCCCGCTTGAGTAAATCAATGAGCAACAGGATGACAGTGATACAGTGATACAGTGATACAGTGATGGAAATCCATAGGTATTCAGGAATTCCAGAGACTCGGTTGAATAGCATTGAAGTAACCACTACTTCTAGATATTTTTGCAAACTGTTCCAAGCTAGATTTTGATACTCATTGGCCCCAAAGGATGTTAAAACTGAAAACAACAACAACAAAAGCCAGAGGAAAGCAGATATCCTTTTGCCATTGATTAACCATCCATTCCAGATTAGTAGCTATTCTATTTTTTAAAGTCTCTAAATTTTTCAAAGCATTAAATTTAATCCGTATTATCCTCCTCAAGAAATGAAGAGGCTACAAATGAAGTTGATACCTTATGATATGATAAAGTGCCATATACATTCCAAAGTAGGGGGTTCTGATAGCTTCTCAAACTCAGTAAAGAGCTAGAGGCATGTGACAAGAGGCACAAGAAGTTGTCTAGAAAGCCCCAACCCCTTCCTCCATCTCTCACCCTACACAACCTTCCTATCGAGAGCATACCCCTTTATAACTAGTTAGTAAACAGTAAATAAAAAGTGACCATAAGTTCTATGAGCTACTCTTAGTACACTGATCAAACTCAGGGAGAGCTGTAAGAACCTCTGATTTGTATTAAAGTTAGATAGAATCTACAGAAAATCTGAGAACATTCTACAGGGTATTGCTATCTGAAGTGGAGTTAAATTGTCTGAACTGAATTTAATTTTCAGACACCCTGCTAATGATGTGAAGGGTTTCTTGATATGAGGGAAAAGCCCTACATATTCAGTGCCCAGAACATTAAAGTGAAAACTGCCGTATGAGTGAGTGATTAAGGAGGCAGAAACACTCAAGCTTTCCAAATACACTCATGTTAAGAGTAAGGCATTGCAGAAGCCAGAGCCATAGTACTTCAGATAGGGTACTTGTCTTGCTTATGGCTAACCCTGGTTCAATTTCTGGTACCCCATATGGTCTCCTGAGTCTGTCAGTAATGCTTCCTGAGGGTAGAGCCAGGATTAAACCCTGATCACTACCAGTTGTGCACCCAACCACCCAGAAAAGATTAAGGCATTGTTTGGAAAGGTGTAATACCCTAAGATTTGATCAGCTATAGATAAATATGGTGACACTGAATATCTGAACTTCCACTGATAGGAATATCAAGCAATGGGTTGCTTGCTTTCCTCAGGACCAGACCCCAGCACTCCTCAAAGCTTCTTTTTTTATATCACAAGGTAAACAGTTACAAAACTGTTCATGATTGGGTTTCAGTCATACAATGTTCCAACACCCATCCCTTCACCACTGCACATTTCCTTATAGCTTCTTGATCCAACATATACAGTTGTACCAGGTGTAGGGAAACATTTATTTTATTTGCAAAAACTTGCAATAAATAAATAAATATTTATTTGTGGGAATATGGCAAGTATGTGAAAGCATGGACTACATATTTAAATTAAAGTCTTATTCCAGAAGTGTCAAGTTGATGGGGCTGGAGAGATAGTACAGGGGTTAAGGCAGTTGCCCTGCATTTGGATGACGCCAGTTCAATCCCAGGTACTTCCTGAAGTCCTCCATCATAACTAGGACTGATTCCTGAACACAGAGCCACAAGTAAGCCATCAACACCACTGGATGCAGCACGAAGGCCATCTTCCAGAGACCAATGGACAGACAGGTATGGGCCCACAGTGACAAGACACATGGGGCCTCACTGGATGGGGGGTGGAGCTGGCCCTTTTCTCCCCCGACCCAATGAGATCCTAAGTCGCCTCCCGTGAACAGCCTCTTTGGATCCTGATCAAGTTGCTTAACGGCCATGATCCCAGAGACTCAGAAACAAATCTCAGAACCCAGCAGCTTCTGGTAGAAGTCCCTCCAGACTTAATTATTAAAATTTCAGAATTCCAAAATCACATGCTATTCTTAATCAGCAATAGAAAACAAACTTTCTAATGTTGCCTTTTCGGCAGATCTGAGCGTTGGGGTAAAATCTCAAATAATAATGATGGGTCTGGTATCGAAATATTGAATGTAATCAAAGTACAGAGAGAGTAATGTAGAAATCATCTGCCACAAAGGTAGGGGGAGCATGTGGAATGGGGGGGGGTATACTGGGGGTTTTGGTGATGGAAAATGTGCACTGGTGAAGGGACAGGTATTTCATCATTGTATGACCGAGACTTAAACCTGAAAGCTTTGTAACTGCTCTCATGGTGATTCAATAAATAAATTTATATAAAAAAATCTAAACAGGTTTCTGTCAAAGAATGTGGATGTGAGAGAAAGTTGGGCTTGGATCTGAGCAAAGAGTGTCTATGCTGGCAGTGTGCCTTTGCCTCTTAGTACAGCCTGAAAGAAAGCACTGGAAAACCCTCTGTAGGGGTCACTCTCTCTTTGACTCTTCAATAGGAACAGAAAAGGCCAGTTTGAAAGAGCAGGTTGACCTCCAACCCCCAATACAGCCCCACACTGGCCAGAAACACAGGCGGTCTTTTGGAGGGAGAAAAAGACTGCTTCTTCTCATTGTATCTCTCCTAAAGCTAACCTAGACTAAATTTTGAGAAATTGTCGACTCCATGATTCCATTATTTAAATTCCAATTATAAAGGCAGGCCTGATTATATAGAGAAATGTCACTCCCCGCCCAAGGCTACATTAGAAACCATTGTCTTTGGCAGAATTGGAACCCAAGCTTCTGCTCTTCCTATGAATAGACACACTCACATCTGTCATATTCTTTCAATCACCTAAAACAGCCTTTTCCTACTTAAATAATACATTGATTTTAAAGGGTAAATGCTACCCCATCTAGAATCTCATTTTCCATAGCTTATAAGCCAGACTGCTCCCCACAGTCTCAAAAGTAATGAGAAAAACATCTTCGAATCATGATAGCATGAGTTTAATGTCTTCTAAAAGAAGGATACTTTATGCAAAAGGCAGGTGCACCGGTGTGACGAGGTGGCTGTCCCATATTGAGGTGCCATATATTTCACAGTTAGACTCTGCGTGCAGAAATAAACAGCCAGATGGCAAACAAACTTACTTTTTACTGCTTCATTTTATTTGTTTCAAAATAGTAAAAGCCACAAATCCAGAATATTAACAATGCTCCATCTGGAGAAAGGTAAGTTTTGGAGTCCCAGATTCAGCACCTAAGCATTGTCACAGAATTTCAGAAATTCATCTGCGTCAAAATGTAGACCAGGTCCTCCTAATGCCACAGTCGTGACTGAATTTAAAGAGCTCCCAACATTGGGAACATTAATAGATATGTAAATATTAAAATGTGTGTCAATAAATTATGTTTATTAATTAAAGATTAATAGATTAATATTTCTTTGTCTATATCTTGCAACTGAAAAAATGACTGTACAAAGACCTGTGTGGGTATGTCTCATCTGCATTTACAAAGAGAAGAAAATAATAGACTACTGTCTCAGAATTTACTCTGTGCCATGTTTACTGAGAATTATGGATAAACAATAACATCCTCTCTGCCAGATGAGATATGCAATAGAAATTACTACTTTCTCACTTTAAGAATGACAACACTAAGACACCAAGTGGTTATGCAACTTTTCAAAGGTCACATAGCTATAAATCAGAATGTTAACCAGGTCCTTTAAAAAATAGATTAAATGTGAATATCTTTAAAGATTTTGTGAATCTGAGAAAGATATTTTCATCAGAAATTCACCACAGATATAGAACTATCAGATAATCTTACCCAAATCTCAAACAACTGAAAAGAGGAACTGTTGGCAATTGTTATTGGCAATTATTTCGAAGTTTCAAAATACTTTGAAATGTAAGACCAAAATTTTAATAAAACTGACAGACCTTTCAAATAATCAATAAGATAAATATATATTTGAGGATGCAATTTACTCAGTAAAAAATAAAAACGTATGATCACAAAAATGAATGATTGCCTGAAATGCAAAGGCAATGGATGATACTCCATATCTCTGCAGTCACTGTCACTGTCACTGTCACTGTCATCCTGTTGCTTATTGATTTGCTCGAGTGGGCACCAGTAACGTCTCCATTGTGAGACTTGTTGTTACTATTTTTGGCATATCAAATATGCCACGGGGAGCTTGCCAGGCTCTGCCTTGGGGGCGGGATACTCTCAGTAGCTTGCCGGGCTCTCCGAGAGAGACAGAAGAATCAAACTTGGGTCGGCCTCATGCAAGGCAAAAGACCTACCCCTGTGCAATAGCTCCAGCCCTGTGTGCTATTTTGTCTTCTCTCACCGCTGACACATGCTTCCACAGTTAGGAAAGAAACAATAAGAAAAGCAATGGTAAATTCAGGAAATCTGCATTTACTTTATATCCTAGGGAAGAAAAATTACAAGCTTATAATGAGGAAACTCAGACAAATGCCCCATGGAGTTGGTGTGTTTAAGAGAAAGATGGAGGCACAGGAGCAAAAATCCAGATTGCAGGGTGTTTGCCTGGCATGCAGCAGACCCGGGTTCAATTGCTGGTACCATAAATGGTCCCCTGAGCAGCACCAGTAGTGAGTCCTGAGCATTAACCCTGAACACATCTGGGTGTGGCACCCCTAAAACAAAACATAACAACAAAAAATTACCAAGAAAGGGATATCCATTAAAATGGCACGAAACACCCCTGAGTGTCTATAAGGGAATCAAAAATACTTA